>NC_090279.1:169391917-169721667 GCF_040414725.1 Anabrus simplex | reverse complement strand
CGAGAAGAGTCCCTATTCACCAAACACATTATAAAGATATCTAACATTAATGCTATTTTTAAGTCTGTGCTTTTACAAGGGGGGTACTTCTGCATGGCAGACAGTGAAAGAAGGAATCAATTGCTAATTGGAAGTTAAATACGACACCCAATAAACAGAGATAAAGTATGATAAGACAAAATTTTGTTTAATAATAATAATAATAATAATAATAATAATAATAATAATAATAATAATAATAATAATAATAATAATAATTCCGCATGGTGGCCATGATCGTCATGGTGTCGTGGTTAACCGGTTCGAGTCATGCTGGTCGAAAAAAAATGTCACCATCAGAATATTGGCTGGCAGGGTAGGAGAGGTGGTATACAATTTCTAATCACTAGATTGCGTGACAAAAGCCTGCATTCGATTCCAAACCTCTACGCAGTATTCATATGGAGGGAAGGCATATGACGCTGTTGGTGGCGATTCGTCCGTCGGATGGCGACGTTAAGCCTTGAGCAGACCCCTCACTGCTATTCGACAGGAGTAGGCACTGGGCTTCACCCTCTCCCTTCCTCCGATCATTATATCACGTCATTCATTTCATCTCATTAACACCTTTGATGAGGTTGACGTCAGGAAGGGTATCCATTCGTAAAACTCGCCACGAAGATTCATCTCACTTTCATACCCGATCGGGCCGATGACCTTCGATGTTAGGCCCCTTAAAACACCAAGCATCATCATCATACCCGATCCCGTAGAGAAACGGAACAAGGGTTGGATGATAATAATAATAATAATAATAATAATAATAATAATAATAATAATAATAATAATAATAATAATAATAATAATAATAATAATAATAATAATAATAATAATTCATTATAGAGTGCTATGCCTTTCAACAGTCAGTTTGCAAGCCCATGTGAATTTACTGAACTCCTCCACAATCCTCTATTTTTTATTCTTTTTACAATTTGCTTTATGTCGCACCGACACAGATAGGTCTTATGGCGACGATGGGTCAGGAAAGGGCTACGAGTGGTAAGGAAGCGGCCGTGACCTGGTGTGAAAATGGGAAACCACGGAAAACCATCTTCAGGGACGCCGAGAGTGGGGTTCGAACCCACTCTCTCCCGAATTCTGGATACTGGCCACACTTAAGCGACTGCAGCTATCGATCTCGGTCCTCTATTTATAACTAGTTCTGTGGCATCGCTTAATTTCTTACCTGCTATTTTTAAATCATTATAAAATGAATCTCTCGTCGTCTTCGTCTCCCTCCACTTCTCTTACCTTCCATGAACGAGTTTTAAGCAAGCCTCGGACATAATAATAATAATAATAATAATAATAATAATAATAATAATAATAATAATAATAATAATAATAATTTTTAAAACCCATACTAGCATAGGGGCCAAAATATTGTGAAGCTTTCAATGATATTCGTGCAAAATGTCATTCAGCACGGCCTTCCTTCCATAAGAACTGTAATTTTTCTACTGAAGTTGAACAAGGCCCTTGACCCACAAGTTTAGATAAATAATCGATGTATTAGGTCGAAAAATGATGTTCACTACGAGTTTCTGAACTCTAACACAATACAACTAAGACTTGACGTCCACAGGAATTCTCTGGTATGCCGAACCTGCACGTTGTTGAGGATTCTACTTAAACAATTATTCTATTTGCATACGAGTCGGTATCCGGTTAAAGCTTAGAGGAAATTAATTTCGTTGTATGAGAGCGTCGCAATATTTGGGTTTACCAACGAACGAGGTATACCGAGCAGCCCGGGCAACTGGTCTGTGCGCAAGCTTGTGGAGCAATGAAAACTTCTATCACAGGAGAATGCCACAAATGGAAAATAGGTCAAACATAAACATTCGCATGATATTAAAATCAGAGTAAGGCATCATTACCGGTAAAAAAGATCACACAGCTATGGGAAATATATCTTGTTTACAGGGTAGGTATGCTTTACGGGCATAAAAATAAAAGCATGCACAGTAACATAGCGCGTTAAACCATTACTATTTTTGGCACTTACTAATAATAAGAATATGCTTCTTATTTTGTCTATTCTCTTCCTTATTCTAATTAATTGGATATTTCGATTTCCTGACAAAATGTTGCGTTTGTTTGACTACCAATTTTGCACCGTTTCAAGGAAATGAATGAGAGAATTATCATAACTCGAGAATAGTTGTTAGGGAAAAACTATAAGTTTCTCAGAAATGCTTCAAATCACAGTAAAAGACACGTAGTGTAATTAAAAAGTGCTAACGGATATTTAGCCTTATTATTACCGGCATTTATTTTATTTATTTATTTATTTATTTATTTATTTATTAATTTATTTATTTATTTATTTATTTATTTATTTATTGCACACTACAGGACTTAGTGTACCGGGCGAGTTGGCCATGCGGTTAGGGGCGCGCAGCTGTGAGCTCGCATCCGGGAGATAGTGGGTTCGAACCCCACTGTCGGTAGCCCTGAAGATGGTTTTCCGTGGTTTCCCATTTTCACATCAGGCAAATACTGGGGATGTACCTTAATTAAGTCCACGGCTGCTTCCTTCCCATTCCTAGGCCTCTCCTATCCCATCGTCGTCATAAGACCTATCTGTGTCGGTGCGACGTAAAGCAAAAAAAAAAAAAAAAATGGTGTCCCAATTACAGTGGCAACTACGTCAGATAAGCTACAATTAGCTAGGTGATACTTATATATCTAAACTGTATTCTAGAATTTTATCTAATCTCCTATAATATTGATATAAAATATCAAAGTATTTTTCTAAAAACTTATTTTTTGCTAGTGGCTTTACGTCGCACCGACACAGATAGGTCTTATGGCGACGATGGGACAGGGAAGGGCTAGAAGTGGGAAGGAAGCGGCCGTGGCCTTAATTTTTCTAAAAACTAAAGAACCTTACGTTAATATGGTGGAACAACACACGGCAAAATAAAATGACAAAATAAATGAACCAATACACGTACAAGCATAATATTATAGAACTTTACCTTACAATTTCCCCTATTTTTAGGACTTCATACAATTGCGCGATGAAGTTCAGTAACAAACTCGCGCAATGGCAGACTTAAATCAAGGCCATTCATTTTCTGAATGGCACTGTTGAAGACACTACAGAGCCTGTTTACCGGCGAGTTATGGGCACACGTCCTGGTTTTTTTCATTTAAAAATGTTATATTATTTCTGGAATTGAAGCGAGGCACATGGAAATTTAGGAGAGGCAGTAATTCAGGATTATCAATAGCATGGTTTACAATTTTAAAAATAAATTTTACTGCATCCTTCCGTCTGCGAATTTCTAAACCCTCCACTCCGAAATTTAATAGGATATCACTATAGGGTACCATACGGGGATAGAAGCCAGTTTTTTATATTGTAAGTATTTTAAACATCTTTTTTGTAATTTTTCAATCTGATAGACATATGATTGACACCTAGGGCTCCAAACGATGCTGGCATATTCTACTTTTGGTCTTACTGTGGTATTGAACAGATGAATGCAAGTTTGTGTATTTTTGAAGGGTTTTATATTCCTGATAATGAATCCTAGGGTCTTGTATGACTCAACAACCACTTTCAGTATATGCGAAATGAATAAAAGCCCGAGGTCTTTCATCTCGCAAACCGATCGTAAATCACTGTCACCTAGCTTGTAAGTGTTGTGGACGGGAGTTTTCCTTCTGGTGAACGACTTCGATACACGTTTTTTTACGTTTAAGTACAGTTTATTTTCTGTCGCCCACTCCAATACACTTTTCAAGTTTAGCTGAAGCTGTTTACAGTCGTTTATGTTTTCAATGGCTTTGAACACTTTGAAATCGTCGGCGTATAGCAGACAGCCGGAATATTTCACTTGTTCAGGCAAGTCAATGATGAATGCGAGAAAAACTAAAGGACCTAAATTTGACCCCTGAATTATTCCTGAATTTACAGGGTATACCCCAGAAGAATATTTCTGGAAAGAAACCGAACAGGTTTAACTTACTTGGTAGGACTTCGTGATTAATTTTATCGAATGCTTTTGCAAAATCTGTAAACACTACGTACATTTGTCCACCCGTGTCAAGTTCTGTGGACACTCCCTGAATGAAGTTAACCAAGTTTGTGACTATGGAACGTCGTGAAAAGAAACCATGTTGTTTGTCTGATATAAGAGGTCTTAAATATGTTGTTAGTCGATTACATAACATAAATTCAGAAACTTTTGCTATCGCGGATAAAACAGAAATAGGCCCGTAGTTGTTTATTAGTATGGGATCCCCTGATTTAAGTATGGGGCACACTCGTGATAACTTCCAGGCGGATGGAAATATGGATGTTTTAATAATCAAATTATAAATAAATAGAAGTGGATGCTTAAGAACATCTGAACAACCTTTTATCACATACGGTGGTACATGGTCTGGTCCTGGAGATGCTTTAGATTATTTTCAGCTTTTTAAGTGCTACTTCAACCTCTTCTAAAGCGAAGTTTTTAATATGCAACGTATCGTTAGTGAAAGATGGGGCGTTAGGTACGCGATATTGTGCCTTATGCGGGGAATACACTGATTGGAAGTAGTCCGAAAACCTACAATTTCATCCTTAGTATCTAGTACGTTATTTTCATATTTGTAAGTGTCGTAATCCCTACTGTTCTTTGTCCTATTTTTAACGTATGCCCAGAAAGATCTTGTTCAACTGTCTCAAAGTATCATCTGTGTGCGGACTTAATTTCAGATTTAATTTGAGCTCTGAGAATTTTATATTGACTATCATAATGTTCCGTAATGTTCTTCCGCTTTCTTTAATATTCTTTTTCTTTCAATTTTCGAATTAAGCTATCTGTAAACCAAATGGGGTATGTTTTGCCGTTACCTATTTTTTTCGTGGGAACCAATTCGTTTACAGCTGAATAAAGGTTTCCGTAAAAGCAGTCTACTGCAGCATCAATTTCAGTGCATTCATAGAGAGAGTTCAAATTCGTGTCTCTAAGCCTCATGAACAGTCGTTCGTAGTTCGCTTTTTAAAATTATATGAAGTCTGGGGGGTAGTGTTAGGTTTAGCCCGATGCAATGTAATTCGTAGCTCTATTTCTAAGGCCGGGTGGTGTATATCCTCTAGCAGTAGCGGGTCTGTGCTTCTTGTGCATTCAATATTTGAAATATTTTGATTAGTCATTACCAAATCTAAAGTTTTTCCGTTACAATTTGGAGCTGAATTACATAAGAATGGATTATGAAGATTAATACAATTTCTTAATTGCTAACTTTGCTTATTTGTGTTTAAATCACTGTTCATGTTACTAATTGATGGTATGTTGAAACCGCCGACAATGACGACATCAGTCACTACTGATCTGCATTTAGAGCAGTCGCCCAGGTGGCAGATTCCCTACCTGTTGTTTTCCTAGCCTTTTCTTAAATGATTGCAAATAAACTGGAAATTTATTGAACATCTCCCTTGGTAAGTTATTCCAATCTCTAACTCCCTTCCTATAAATAAATATTTGCCCCAATTTGTCCTTTTGAATTCCAACTTTATCTTCATATTGTGATCTTTCCTACTTTTAAAGATACCACTCAAACTTATTCGTCTACTGATGTCCTTCCACGCCATCTCTCCACTGTCACAGCTCGGAACATACCACTTAGTCGAGCAGTTCGTCTCCTTTCTCCCAAGTCTTCCTAGCCCAAGCTTTGCAACATTTTTGTAACGCTACTCTTTTGTTGGAAATCGCCCAAAACAAATCGAGCTGCTTTTCTTTGGTTTTTTTTTCCAGTTCTTGAATCAAGTAATCCTGGTGAGGGTCCCATACACTAGCTCTAGTTGGGATCTTACCAGAGAATTATATGCCCTCTCCTTTACATCCTTCCTACAACCCCTAAATACCCTCATAACCATGTGCATAGATCTGTACCCTTTATTTACAATCATATTTACAGTATGTGATTACCCCAATGAAAATCTTTCTTTATATTAAGACCTAGGTATTTACAGTACAATGATCCCCAAAGGAAACTTTCACTCCATCAAAGCAGTAATTAAAACTGAGAGGACTTTTCCTATTTGTGAAACTCACAACCTGACTTTTAACCCCGTTTATCATCATACCATTGCCTACTGTCCATCTCACAACATTATTGAGGTCATTTTGCACATTACTGTTGTGTAGCTCGTAAGGAGATTCTAGCCATCCAAATATTTCACTGTAGACAGCTGATTTTGAGGAAGGTGGTACATACACATTACCAATATACCATACCTTTCCTTGAATGACAACTTTCAGTACGAGCCCCTCAAAACTATTTATGACCTGCTCCGCCTCGAGTACAGTTAATCCGCTACCGACAGCAGCTGCACACCCCCGCCCCTCCTAGTGCTACGGGCAGCCCTGTACACTCTGTACTGCTCACTGTCCGACTCGTTGGCTGAACGGTCAGCGTACTGGCCTTCGGTTCAGAGGGTCCTGGGTTCGATTTTAACCTTAATTGGTTAATTCCCATGGCACGTGGGCTGGATGTATGTGTTGTCTTAATCATCATTTCATCCTCATCACGACGCGCAGGTCGCCTACAGGCTTCAAATAGAAAGACCTGCACCTGGCGAGCCGAACCCGTCCCGGCACTAAAAGCCATACGACATTTATTTACTACAGACCTCACTATCGAACACAGAAGAGTCCAGCCAAGTCTCTGTTAGGGTCACGAATTGATATTCATTGGCCTTATTCCTATTTACCGATGTTTGAAAATGACGAATCTCCCATCTCCCCAAATTCCTCCGTAGTATCCATATCAAAACATTTAGCAGGTTCTCTTTGACATCTGTACGCGGATGCCATTGCAAGAACTTAAAAGTCAACAAGCCTGATTCCCCATGCCACAAGTCAATTTTAGAGACAAGATTTATTCCGCTAATTGTAATTCTTGTGCTTAAAAAATGTTTTAAAAATACTTTACGTCACACCGACATAGATATAGCGATGATGAGATAGGAGGGGGAAGAGTGCGACCGTGGTCTTAATTAAGGTACAGTTGCAGCATTTGTCTACGGCGAAAATGGGAAACGACGGAGAACCATCTTCAGGGGGTTCGAACCCACTATCTCCCGTATGCAAGCTGATAGCTACATGACCCAACCATGCAGCTGCTTGCTAGGTTTGCAATTATTAATACATATTACTGTATCGGGTTGTAGACCTACTTCTCATTTAGCACATCCAAGTGTGCATATAACTATTTTCTTACTATGCATCTGTAATTTCTACTTGTAAACCCAATTCCTTGTTTACGAGAGTTCGGTTTCATCTAACCTTAGTTTTGTTGTTGTTTCAAGGTCAACATTGAAAAAAAGTACGCCTCGTGTGCCAGTGGAAGATCACAATAAATTTCATCTACGTATCTTATTTTATTGTATTATATATTTAATTATAGAATTATGGTGTGATCAGAAATGATTGGATCGTAAATAGTAGGCATTTGTCAGAGACACGAGTCATAAAACATCACAAATCAAAATTTAATAATAGTGATCATTTTTATTATCACATACCCATTATAGAAACACTTTCGCTACCGACATTAATTCTTCAACAAAGGCCTGTAACTTCAGGAAGTGATTTTCAAAAAAAGTATTCGGTCATATAAAGTGAACCAAGAACTGAATAACAGCATGCTTGGCAGTAACCCCGGTAATTAATTAAATATTTAAATAACTGTGGGAGTAACTCAGCATTATTCACATCTCTGTTATAGTTTTGCCCCCCACCCCCTTTTTTTTTCTTCGTAAAACCAGATCTTATTTCAGTAGGTAAACTACAGTACATGTTCAAATGACAATTTGTGTCTTGATACCAGCAGCGGGCAATCTCACACATTCCACATATGTAGTGATTGTATGTATGTTCAGTCCGTCAGCGATTCCGCTGGTGGGATCCTCAATAGCTCTGCCATCAGCTGTCATAGATGGCCTAGGCATCACTGAAGGGGCGTACTAGGGAAAATGAGGAGTGAGGTAGTTTCCCGTTGCTTTCCTCACCGAGCCAGAAGTTGCTATTACATATCAGTCTGCCAAGCCCACTGAAATGCATGCACCAACCGACCCTATGAGCAATATTTTCACACCATTCATAGCAGGGACTGGCTGCAGAAGGAATGGCATTACTAGTATCACTCATACCTCAGTCACTTTCATTTTGTCAAAGCCAAGGATGAGGCTGAGACAGATCAATGAAGGTAACAAAATTGCTCTAGCCCATACCAGAAGACATAGTGCACTGTAAACACTAGGTCCCGCCAGCAAAGGCACATGTAGTGATTACTGAATATAAATTAATGAGTATAAATCGTTGAGCAAACACTTTCATTTCCTTCTCTGCGTAAGATAAACACTAAAAGAGACTTTTTAAATAATAATAATAATAATAATAATAATAATAATAATAATAATAATAATAATAATAATAATAATAATAATAATAATAATAATAATAATAATAATTTTTAATGTTATTTGTTTTACATCCCACTAACTACTCACTAACTACTCTTTTTCGGTTTTCGGAGACGCCGAGGTGCCGGAATTTAGTCCCGCAGGAGTTCTTTTACGTGCCAGTAAATCTACCGACACGAGGCTGATGTATTTGAGCACCTTCAAATACCACCGGACTGAGCCAGGATCGAACCTGCCAAGTTGGGGAAAAGAGACTTTTAAAAAATAAGCCCGTCACTCTAATAATGTACCTACGAGAAGGATTACAAAAATTACTAGAGATTAATTTCTTAACATCTTATATTTTAGTTTGGACAATTATGACCCGACAAAACACTATTGTTTACATGTCTTATAAATTTTAACTGTTCCAGTTACCGTGCTGTTACTCTCCTCAGAGGAATGTCAGGATGGCGGTATAAACATTTCGATAAGAATAAAAAGCTTAAAATGTCGGGCAGCTCGTAAACTCTAACCCCATACCATCTCTTGTCAGCTCATGAGTACTGCAAGTCGACCGAAGTGATAGTCAAACAGAAATGCCCCGTTAGCATGATATCAACTTAGCTTACAAGACGCTAATTTATAAACTTATTTGGAATTTTGATTAAAAGAAGATTCGATGCCTGGATCTTCTCTGAACCACAGGTGCGGTTTCAGACTAAATACGGTAAACATAAAGCCACTGTCATCTTTCAGAACAATACCGGGAGTCTGTTTAGTATCAAAGCACTACTGAGCCAAATTTGGAATACCTTGGTCGTAGTGGAAGATTGTAATAGATTAAGTGAGAGAAATTAGCCGAATTTAATACATCCCAACAAATAATTTCGTTAGAATGAGACTATCAACAAGACAATAGCAAAAATTATAAATGATATGCCAAAGTGGTTAGGCTTCCATGGGTACATGGTAAGCATAAGATACATTCCATGTTTCAAGAAACACATTTCATACTAGAAAAATTAGGGTTAACATCACTGTTTTTCGCTGGTATCGAAAAATAACGGACCATATCCGATAATCAAACTGATTAGCAAGTTTAACTGAATAATGTAGCAGTTAGAATGCTAGTATTTATGAGCACTAGGTACCGTATCTCATTTAACTTTCAAATTATGTGGTAGAATTAAACATAAACAAGCAGTGTGTACAAGTAGAATAGGCCAGGTATATCGAAAATCGCTAATCAGTACCTACATCTGAGCACTGCTTTATTGAGTAAATGTCATACCAACATAACCAAACGAAAAGCTAACCTTAATTACTTACGCTTGTGAGTGTGTGTTGACCCTCCGCTGCGCGCTCTAGGCAAGCATCTCCACTGCTTTGTATTTAGAAACCAGCAATGACGTAATGTTGACAACACAGTCCGCTTGGATGACTGAGAGATTCGTAAGAACGCTGAACCACTGTTCAGTATGCGGAAACAGGCGCATCCCTCCCTTCAACTGTTACTTTTACGTATCGATTCCCGACGCTAGCAATATTGATCGCGCTACACTTTTCAGCTTTTGTCCAGTTAAAAAATAGCATTATTAGTTACGGACAAGAAAACTTAAACACAATCACACCTGCACATTCAAGTTTACGCAAATTTGTCACTTTAACAACACCACTTATACATTTAATGATCAACAACCCATCCGTTCCTATACGTCAACAATCAAACCAGCCATGTTCACAGCAGGGTGACTTATCGAACACACAAAGTCTGCAGTTGAAGTGATTACCTTATTGTGTTTTTGTTACGTTATATCGTTGCGCCCATAATAAGTTTCAATCTGCCGTTTTAGAGTGCAAGTTAACGTGAATTAAAGAAGAAGCCCCCACAAACACAGATGTCAGATTCTGCACTGCAGGTTACCTAGTGGTAGGGACCGGCCGACAACGCTGTGCTGTGCATGCCAGATTTCTACCGCGTTGCGCAATGACATTCAAGGCCCCTAAACCCGGGGAATTTAAACAAAAAATATAACACCGTGCATTATTTAACAACACATTATAGGTCAATAGCGTAAAGAGTGCGTCGTTATTCCTTTGTGACAAATTTCACTCTTAAAAATTATCTGTAAGTTTAATTACACCGAATTCTCGCCGGCTTAATTCTGAAGTCGCCGATAGTGACACAGCTCTTGACAGTTCTCGTTCATCGAAAAAAGTGTTGTTTGTTTACTGAATATGGCTTTGTATGTAATGCAAACACATACTGCGTTACAATTAAAACAGAACCTCCCAGGCAGCTCCCATTTTATTGTTATGTAATACAGCTTGTTGTATTAATTGAACTAATGATATCACTAATACCAAGAACTTGACACCCTCCTTCCATTTTTTTACTGTGTTGACCTAAATTATCATTAGAGGCATGAATTTTTCGCATTTATTTATGTTAGATTTCGCGAAAAGGAAACTACTTTTCGTGTTAATTCATGAAATAGGGCTGACCCCATAGCTTTAATCCTTTCCTAAAGTTAGTAATAAAAAAAGTTTAATTCGTGAGATTTGTGAATTCTTTATGTGAAAGACAGAGAGAAGCAATATTGACAATCATTCGTTATTCCTTATGTAAACTTGATTAGAACTATAATAGAGCCCTAATCAAGATTACATAACAAATTCCCATATGACCATAGCATTAAGAGATTTTATAGAATATTAATACGAAGAGATACTTTTGCCGAAATCAGAAATTCTTATTCTGTCTTTTGTTTCACTTCACACACGTGATATTGAATACAATATTTCAAGATCGCTGTTTTCCATGAATTTCGCTGCATTTTTGCACTTATCGCAAAATAAGTAAATTTCGCTTTAAACTGGTCTTGTCGCTTTAATTCGCGAAAACAAAATCACTAATTTCTTAACCAGAATCATATGATTCGTTACGATAGTTCAAAATCACTTCAAAATATGTTTTGTCTCGTTTATCGTTCTTTCTTTCTTTCTTTCTTTCTTTCTTTCTTTCTTTCTTTCTTTCTTTCTTAATCCGCTTACTCTCCAGGGTTGGTTTTTCCATCGGACTAAGCGAGCGATCCCACCTCTACCACCTCAAGGGCAGTGTCCTGGAGCATGGGACATTGGGTCGGGGTATACAACCGGGAAGGAGGACCAGTACTTCACCCAGGCGCCCTCACCTGCTATGCTGAACAGGAGCCTTGTGGAGGGATGGGAAGATTGGAAGGGATAGACATCTGTAGAGGGAAGGAAGTGGCTGTGGACATAAGTTAGGTAGCATCCCGGCATTTGCCTGGAGAAGTGGGAAACCATTTCCAGAATGGTTGAGGTGGGAATCGAATACCCTCTACTCAGTTGACCTCCCGAAGCTGAGTGGACCTCGTTCCAGCCCTCGTATCACTTCTCAAATTTCGTGGCAGAACTGGGAATCGACCCCGGGCTTCCGGGGGTGGCAGCTAATCACACTAACCAGATTGGCCGCGTTTATCGTTAATGCGAATAAGTCATGCCTCAAACTGTCAGTGATGAACTGATGAATGTGATGACTATCAATTTAAAAGCAACTATAAAACCTAGCTTACCGGATGAATTGGCCGCGGGGTTAGGAGCGCGCAGCTGTGAGCTTGCATCCGGGAGATAGTGGGTTCGAACCCCACTACCGGTAACACTGAAGATGGTTTTCCGTGACTTCCACACCAGGCAAATGCTGAGGCTGTACCTTAATTAAGGCCACGTCCTCTTCTTTCCTATCCCATCGTCGCCATAAGACCTACGTGTGTCGGTGCGACGTAAAGCAAATTCTTAAAAATAAAAGTTTTGTCGGGGGAATGTATTATGTTAGGCTACACGATAGCACCGAGAGTTCGTCGCTGTGGCCTCCCTAAGGAGTAGGCTGCCGCCTGGTTGGCCTGGGTTCGAATTGCTGATTGAAGACAACAGAGAATCTCAGGTAACACAATTGGGAGGTGCAGGTATTGATTTCTATACCCTTCTTCAAGTGTGTGCCAAAATGGTATTTAACGTACGGTACGCAGCTTGCATTCGGGAGACGGTGGGTTCGAATCCCGCCGTCGGCAGCCCTGAAAATGGTTTTCTGTGGTTTCCCATTTTTACAGCAGGTAAATGTACCTTAATTAAGGCAAGGGCCGCTACCTTCCCATTCCTAGCCCTTTCCCACCCTTGCATCGCCGAAACCCTTCGATGTAGCAAAGTATGGGCTAGGAAGACTTAGGAGAAAGGAGACGAGCTGCTCGACTAAGTGGTATGTTCTGAGCTGTCAGTGGAGAGATGGCGTAGAATGATATTAGTAGACTAATAAGTTCGAGCGGTGTTTTTAAAAACAGGAAAGATCACAATATGAAGATAAAGTTGGAATTCAACAGAACAAATTCGGGCAAATATTCGTTTATAGGAAGAGGAGTTCGGGATTGGAATAATTTACCAGGGGGGTGTTCAATAAATTTCCAAATTCTTTGCATTTATTTAAGAAAGAGTAGGTTAAACACAGATAGGCAATCCGCCACCTGGGCGACTGCCCTAAATGCAGATCAGTGGTGATTGATTGATTGATTGATTGATTGATTGATTGATTGATTGATTGATTGATTGATTGATTGATTGATTGATTGATTTGTTAGTACGACCTTAAAAACCAGGAAATAATATAGACCTATGGGACTCGTCCGCTCCCTTTGCAATTGCTCTTCTTTTTTTTAATTTTTTTTTAGCCATTTGCTTTACCGACACAGATAGGTCTTGTGGCGACGATGGGACAGGGAAGGGCTAGGAGTGGAAAGGAAGCGGCCGTGGCCTTAATTAAGGTACAGCCCCAGCATTTGCCTGGTGTGAAAATGGGAAACCACGGAAAACCATTTTCACAGTAGGAACATGCTTGGGCTGTAGCATAATTAAGGCCACGGCCGCTTCCTTCCCCACTCCTAACCCTTTCCTATCCCATCGCCACAAGACCTATCTGTGGCGGAGCGACGTAAAAAAACCGAAGGGTGTGAAAATTAAAGACTCCCTAGCCCCCGCGCATCTAATACCGTCGGGGTCGGAAGAAAACAAGAGTTGACAAAGGGAGGTCGGATAGAAAAGATGAAGGCGAGAGCTGGGCTGAGTGGCTCAGACGAGGCGCTGGCCTTCTGACCCCAACTTTGCAGGTTCGATCCTTGTTCAGTCCGGTGGTATTTGAAGATGCCCAAATACGTCAGCCTCGTGTCGGTAGATTTACTGGCACGTGAAGGAAGTCCTGCAGGACTAAATTCTGGCACTCGGCGTCTCCGAAAAGCGTTAAAAGTAGTTAGTGGGGCGTAAACAGCAATAACATTACTATTCCTAATGCCGTCGGGGTGGAAGAGACCAAGTCTTGACCAAGGGAGGTCGGATACATAGATGAAAGTGAAGAGCCTGACCCAAGTAAGTGGAAGCAATGCCAGGACTCAGCTAAAGGCCTCGTGGTCGCCAACCAACGCTCCCAAGTTAACAGCCCCTTGGTTCACTTTGTTGTAAATACAAAGATGCACACACGAATATTGTGTATTGGTTTTTATTTACAAATTATATACACATCCCACACGTACACACTACTAATAACTGCCCTCTTGAACAAAACACTGTTACGAAGAAGGAGAAGAAGACTGCTACACTTGCATGTCAACCAACTACCTACCCAACAAAGTTTACATACTTGACTTCAAACACTCGGCAACGACTTCCACTACATGTCTCGTTAAACAACTCTACTCAACTCCCAAGACTGCCTCTTTATATACGTTGCCTGGCCAGGCTTCTAGAAGAATATGACAAAACATGTTTTCTCGTAATTTATAGTCTCCAGTAACCTATTTACAATGAATGGATTTTTCTGTAACTCTCTAGTGCCAAAGATACGTTGTTCTGGACTATTACCATTTGTTGCATAACTTTGCATTGGATTTATACCCCACATATACAGGTAATATTAAATTATACACTGTTAATTACGTGTTATTACATTAAATAAACTCATATTAATATACATAAGCAGATGTTTCACGACATAACCTCACAAATAATATGATCACGATTTAGGTCAAATAAAGTCCGTATATAACTACGCAAATAATAATAACAATACTAACGGCCATACCATGTTGAATACACCGGTTCTCGTCCGATCACCGCAGTTAATACTAACAGATGTAAACAACTTCATAGCCACACCTCACAAGTCATAATAATAATAATAATAATAATAATAATAATAATAATAATAATAATAATAATAATAATAATAATAATAATAATAATAATAATAATAATAATAATCGAGATCGATATTTACTTTATATACCCATGGGTTACAGAATTAGAGAGTTATTACACTTGCATCAAGTTTTAATCGCCTTTTACGACAGGCAAGGAATACGTGGGTGATTACACACCCGCCGGTACAGATACTTACTCCACACTTACTAACAACAGAATAGAACACTATTCTACCGAGCAAGTGGCTATGCGGTTTGGGTCATGTAGCTATCAGCTTGCATTCGGGAGACTGTCAGGAGGATTGAAGGTGGTTTTCCGAGGTTTCCCATTTTCACACGAGGCTGTACCTTTAAGACCACGGTCGCTTCCTTCCCATTCCTAGCCTTTTGCTGTGCTATCGTCGCCACGAGACCGAAGTAAAGCAGATTGTAAAATATGTTTTTAATAATTCTATCCTAAATACGGATGACCAGTAAGTGGTATTCATTCATTCATTGTCATTCCACAGGCCAGCTTACTGCTAGGATGTGTCGTGTACCCGTTCTTCCGTAGTGTAGCGAGAGTAACGTAAGTTTTAGGGGTGCTAATAAATCCGGGACCCTACTGGTTATGCAATTCTCGTAGGAGAACTCTTGTCCGGATAGAGTATACTTGTTATTTGCTTAGCGTGTTTGCATTTTAACCTGCGTATTTTATTTACCTGAATTTCGTAGCTCATATCCCTAGGATGTTTTCAACATTGAGGTGCTTGCCTGAAGGGCTAGAACTGTGGATTTTTATAGTTCACGATCAGAAAAAAACCCCCATCAAACTCGCAAATGGTCCACTACTGCTCGATGCGTCGAAGTGTTCGAAACCAGGCAAGGTTATAAAACCTGAAGGACAGTGGGAGTTAAAGTCCCAACACAAAGTCACAGCATAAACGCCTTTGCTCACCCATTTGTCTCAAAGCGTACTGCAGGCGGGCAAGATGGATATAAATGGCGTATAAACACACGCAAGGTTGCTGGTTGCCCTTCACGCCACACCGCAGTCAAAACTGGACTAATTTTCGGATGGAGTGGCCTGAGTGCAAGTGTGGAATGTACTAGAGCCTCTAGAATAATTTAAATACCGAGTTCTTTCTGGAAGGTGACGTGGTGGTGACATTGCGATGACATGGCGAGCAGCAGTGTGGAGAGTTGAGGCGTTCGGTTGAATGATGGCAGGCGATGGTGGTGGCGGTGCGATTAGTCGATGAGAAGGTAACTGAGCAGAATCTTGTAGATATTTTGGGGGAATGATCCGCCCTACCCCGGCCAGAAGAAATCCGAAGGATTTGTAGAGAATGATGAGCCGTCCATGACGAGTAGTGCTTGTCGATGATGAGGAAAGACGTTGGCGTGGACAGTGTCCGGCGAGAGGCGCCTTCTCGCAGGAATGACGATCGTTCGGAACAGAAAGAATGTATGTATTGTACCCGTAAAAATGTGTTCATATCTTTAAGGTGCTTGATATTAAATTAACGAGCATGATTCTTAACCTAGGGAGTGGCTCTATCATTGGAGCTGGTACAGAGAGAGGTATAGTTATCAATTTGAGAGATTCTTTTGATAAATTGAGTTTATTGATCATCAAAAGCAAGTTCATATCACCTTCGTATAGCAGTGTGGAAGTGTCGTGGCTGGTTGCTACCTCCAAGTCCTGGGATGGTGCTGGACATCGACTGGGCAGGGACCACACCTGCTCGGATGAGGAGTTCTGGAATGTCTGGAGGTTCTGGAAATGTCTCGACGTTCTGGAAGTCTCGACGTTCTGGAATGTCCCGACGTTCTGGAATTTCTCGAAGACTGGCACACGTTCCTGGGTTCGATTCGAGACGTAATTCACACTTGAATTTCCTGCACAGCACTCCACACATTCAGGGCACTGTCTGAACAGATATGACCTTTTAATTGTGGTTACTGCACTCTAGATATTAAATCAAAACGTTCTGGAATAATCACTCGAAGAACAAGCACTGGTAGGAATGCAAGTTCATAATGCAAGCTCTCTGTAAGTCAGAATGTTCTAGAGGATTACTGTCACTGCAGTCCTAAGCGCATAGTTCTGAAGATTTAAAACATATTGGCACTGCACTGAATAAGTAGCACTCGGAAACTGTCCTGTTCCGTCAATAGGCGAAGTGAATAGCCATTAAAGAAAATAATATTTGAAAGAAAAAGTCTGACTTCATAAATTATGGATCACTCAAAATACTGGAAAGTTCTAGGCTTTCTGGGAACGCGATATGCGTATTCTGAATTGTCACAGTCTTTAAGAATCAAAACATAAGTCCCTGTGCAGCACTTGAAAAGTATTGCATATTTCACAATTAAACGTAATGTTGAATGTCCCCTAAGTTTCATAGTCTTTACAAGGCGTAAATTCAATGAGGCACTTGAGAAAACAAGTCACATCGTTCACACGAAAGTTTATGTTGGTAGGGCACAAGTTCATCCTACACGCTCGGAAAGTTTCAATGTTCCAGAAATAGATTCAAAAAATACAAGTTCGAATAAGTTCGAAACGAAAGTTCAATGCGGTACACAACACTCATGAAAATTCAAAGTCCTTTCAATCGTCGTCGAATAAGTAAGTCCCTATGTGGCACTTCAAAAAAACAAAGTTCCAATGTGTAGAAATAACAAAGTTCCAATGTGCCAAAATATTAAAGTCCCAACACGACACTCGAAGAAAATAAAGTTCCGTGGTGTCAAAATGTTAAAGTCCCAACACGACACTCGAAGAAAATAAAGTTCCAACGTGTCGAAATATTAAAGTTCCAACACGACACTCGAAGAAAATAAAGTTCCGATGACAATGTTCCAGTATGTCACCTTAAGAAAATAATAAAGTCTTATCGCGACACTTGGCGAAAATAACTAAGTTCCAATGAGACGCTTCAGAAAAATAACAAAGTTCTTATATGGCACTTTAAGAAAATATCAAAGTCCAATCACGACACACGAAAAATAACAAAGTTCCAATACGATGCTCGCAGAAAATAAAGTCCCATTCAGGCACTTCAAGAATATGATAAAGTCCCGATACAACACTTAGAGAAAATACCGAAATACTTGGATTTCGCAGACTGTCAACTGGAAGTTCGACACACACAATACTTCTCCTGTCACCCGTATCACAGAGACGACGGAGTGACAAACACTGAATTCGTAGGTCGGGTGGTCCTCCTTTTATACACGTTCGCATGGAAGTGTCTAGAACTCGGGTACTATCTACCCTTATAACTTCTATAATACTCGGTGGATTTTCTTGAAATCTTGACAGATGATGTCCATTGTGAAAGCTTTTAAGATGGCGGTGTGAAAATAGCGATAAAGTAGCTCAAAATGTACTTTTGAGGATGAGCTGGAAGATTACCATATATGGTAGCGGATAGCTGGCTTACGGCGGCCACGTCACTCGCTGGGTACGTCACTGCGTTCGGCGGGATGCCTACCTTCCACCTCGCGCGAAGTTCAACAAACATACTTCGGACTTCTCTCGTAGCGGCGTTCCCGGTACAGTATGTATGTTCAGTCCGTCAGCGATTCCGCTGGTGGGATCCTCAACAGCTCTGCCATCAACTGTCATAGATGGCCTAGGCATCACTGAAGAGGCTTACTGGGTAAATGTGGGGTGAGGTAGTTTCCCGTTGCTTTCCTCACAACAGAAAGAAGGTGGAGGAAAATCTAGAAAAAGGAAACAAAGTAGCGAGAGAAACTGTTCTTGAAGTGCAGGTTGAAAAGAAGGGGAGGGGGAGAGGGAAATATGAAAGGGGCCTAATATCTACGTTATCTGCCCCTAATGGTACGAACTGTAATGGCAATTTAAAAGTCCAAAATTCATCCACTAACCAGAATTCAAAAAGTGATGTTGAATGAATAGGTGAATATAAATTTAAAATAATCAGCGGATCCAACTCGCAATATTGAAAGTTAAATGTAATTCCAAAATTAACCCACTGACTAGAATTTAAAAAAAAGAGAGACGATGAACGATGATTATGAACTTAAAACAATCAGTGGATTCGTTCCACAAAACTATCTAAAAGCAATAGTATATACTGACCAAGCTCTGCTTCCAAAGGACAATCCTGAATCGATGATGCTTGTTGTCTAAAGGGGCCCAAAATCCAGGCAAACAGCTCCTCATAATGGTACTTGGGGCTAGTAGAGTAGAACCATGGTATTTCTCATGTAGCGGTACTAACTATGAGTGACGTAGACTTAGGCTGATGACACACGGAGCGGTTTTTGCCGAGTCGGCGCATGTTTCTATTGTATCAGATGGGATGAAACAGACAGAGCGGTGCTCGTCGACAGGCGGCAGATTTGCCGACTCGGCCTGTCGTGTAGCTGGCGGTGCAGCGAGCGTTTTGAAGACTTTGTGCGCGCTCTAGCGCCATAGATTTAATACATTCAGCTGAATCACGGCCGACTTGATGCTTCGCTCTAGTCGGGCGTGGCTGAATTTACGCGGCGATTGCATCATTGGTAGGTATTCTTGTATTAGATATCATGAAGTATCTTTGAAATTCAATAATATACACGTAAAAGGACATATAGAGTAAGTAGACTTTTGGAATAAGAATAAGAACAATCCTTTATTTTTCGGTAATTTTAGTTAGCTTCCTCACCTAACGTCACGCTCACTAATGTGTTTTGTCCACTGCCTGCTCGATACGCACCCGATGACTGCTTATAAGCAGTCATTTTAGATGCAGTTCGAGCAGGCAGTGGTTTCGTCACAGTCGGCAAAAACCGCTCTGTGTATCAATCACAGGCGGCGGCCGACGCGGCTGCCGACTCGGCAAAAACCGCTCCGTGTGTCATCAGCCTTACGGTGTTTCTCACATTGTGGTACTACTCACAGATAATATAATACGCACAGGTAACACAGACCTCACATTACGGCGCCACTCACGGGCAACGGAAACCCATGGTATTTCTCGCTTAGGTGTACTAATCACAGGGACTCGTACTATCCCGTGGTTTTCCGCAAATAGTGGTACTAATCACGGGTACTATAAAACCTATACTGATTCACCCTCTGTTGCTACTAAACACAAACCTATTCTGTACCTAACATAGTGGTACTACTCGCAAGTAAAGGCAACCCATGCTTCTAATTACAAGTCTCATGGTTCTAATTCAATTGTCCCTCGGTAGCCTCTTTCTGTCGCCTCTTACAACAGGCAGGGGATATCATGGGCGTATTCTTAGTCTGCGTCCCCCACCCATAGTGGGTGAAAGGGGAGGAAGAGAGGTAGAAGAGAACGGATCGGTCCAGATAAAGAAAAGGAAGGGTTCATAGACTACTATAACATTATAAATATTTTACAGGGAAAAAAAGTACAAAATATCTGTACAAATAACTTTACATATTTTTACACATTTAGTATGTGGCTCAAAGAAGAAACATAACGTGTCCTTTAAAATAAATGTTCCGATGGAGCTAGAAGGGTAACAAAAATTGAAATGTCCCATTATGGGAGAATCCACCTCGAAGCGGTGTGGGTGGAGGGCGACAAGTGAATGAGCATAGGAAAAACGGGGGTGGGGTCATGAATTTAGACAGAACATTTCTTTAACTGAGAAGAGTGTGCTCTCTTAGTTTCAGCAGGATCTGAAACTAACTGGAGCAAGGCGGTGACAAGGGTTTACCGGTATTTATTCGTGTCAGAAGTACAAAATATGGAACATGAAAACATAAAAAAGGAAGCATGAAATGGACACAAGCACACAGACAGTGTTCATCAAGTGACTTCAAAGAGTTCCCATCCAAAACTTAGCCACTTAGAGAGCACCTGAATTAGCTTGAGTCAACTCAATTATTGCACATCTGGATGGGCACAACGGACAAATTAAAAGATGTGCTGTTTGAAATTCGCCACAATCACATAGAACTCTCTTGGTCGGAAAATGCCACCTATACAAGTTGTCCCTTGTTCTTGCACCTTCAGCTCGCAGTCTGTTCAGGGACTTCCAGGTTGGTCAAGATTCCTTCGGTTCCATTCATTCTGACAAATTACTTGTTCTCTCCTTCCATATGGCAACTGTTCCTTGTAACGGTTGAGTAGTTGTTAGGAAGCTCTTTCTAGACTTTAATCCCCTTTCAGCAGATTGATATCCGTACAGTGTGTGTGAGGTGATATCAGTTGATTTTCTTCTTTCATTCTTGGCAGCCACTTCTCTTCTGATATCAGATGGAGAGACCCCAGGCAGATACTTCACTTTATTAATGGAAGTTGGACTCAAACAACCTGAAATAATCCTGCAACTCTCTTTTAAGGCAACGTCAATCTGTTTTGCATGGGCTGACTTATACCACACAGAACAGGCATATTCTCTTTCCTGAATAGCATAACGCCAGTGGCGTTGTTCCTAACGTTTGGAGATGGGTACCCCAGTTAGTCCCTGTCAGTTTACGAAGGAAGTAGTTTATCGAAGAGACCTTCTGCTTCAGCTTATGGTACTGCTCCTTGTTTATAAGTGTACGACCCCCTAGATATCTAGAATGGAAGCAATGAACCAATAACGTACCATTCCAGAATACTTCAAGTTTCCGATTACCTTGCAGTGAGAACGCCACGAGGACCAAGCCAACGAGGTCAAAAGTTTAGCAGAAATCTGGTTATCCGCTGAACTTTGGGGATGGCTTTTTTTAAGAGAACTAGATCAGATATCTTGAACATTGAAGAGCTATGCCGTGCATCACACACCCGCCCATGAGTCTCCCTAGCCTGATGCGGTTTAGTTAAAACCAATTCCAAATCAACATTGGAAAGTTGATTGGGTAAATGTTCAAGAAGGGAGGGGAAATCGCAATTGAGAGTTAAAGGAGTATGAAAATAAATAATTCCGCAGGAGAAAAAGACGTGGAATCATTAATAGTGACATTTAATCCAAAGAGAAAAGAGGGAGATGAAGATCCCAAGATCTTTTGATCTTGCGAATGACAAATTGAAAGAAGAATTTTCAATTTCCTGTGATATCACTTGACGACATTAGCTTGGGGTGGTAAGGTGAAATAAAAATTTTCTTAATGCCCTGGAAAAAACAAAAATTATAGAAGGATTTAGAAGTAAAAATAGTAGCGTTATCCGAAACGAAATATTTCGGTAAACCAGTAATGGGAAAATGTGATCATCATCATCGTTGAACATCTCCAGTCGGCCGGGTGTGGTGTGCACCCCCTCCATCTTTGTCTGTCCATGAACCACTCTTCTCTCATGATCTTGTCTTTTCCTTGTCCTTTCTCCTCGACATTTTTCTTCACCCGATCGGTCCATTTTCCTCTGGGTCCGCCCACTGGTCTTTTTCCTTTTACTCCCCTTTCGTATTCTTTTCTTGAACTCCTGCTTGCACTCATCCTTCTTACATGGCCAAACTACTTCAGTCTTACTTTCTGGATCCTCTGTAGTAGGGAGTCTCCCACTCCCACCTCCTCTCGGATTTCATTTCTGAACTTGTCCTTCCTGGTAGAGATGGGGAGATTTGAACGAGTGATTCATAATGAACGAATCATTGCAGTGAACGATTGAATTATGATTCAGCGAACGAAATGAATCGATTCGTTTGTGAATCGAAAGCTCAATCGAGAGATGGCAGCCGCAACTCGTTCCTTGGAACCTCGTTCGTTCTGATTCATGTCGCCAAATCGGGTATCCACCATTTTTGTATCAATGACAACTTGTCCGGTTCACAAGTCAAATACTCCTATTCTAAACTTACAGGAAAATATTTTTTTTAAAAAATAAGAAATTGCCACGTCCTTTCAAATCACACACTTCACGGAACTGTAATATATACACTGAAATTTCAGCTCGTTGCGAAATTTTAGGTTTACTTCAAGGTTCCCGTTCCCGTTCTCGTTCTCGTGAACTACTGTGAACTACCATGTGGAACATATCCCCAGAAATGTTCATATCTACTATAAATGTCAAATTCGATTGTCGTATTGTTTCGAATGGTAGCTTCTTAAGTTTGGAAAGGATTAGTCGGACAGTTGCGTAGCACTTTTCGACTGTAACCTCTAAGAAAGATGTTAATCTAATGAACGAATCGAATGAACGAATCATTTTGGTGAATCGTTTCAAATGAATCAGTTCTTATTATTGAATCAGATTCCCCATCTCTATTTCCTGGTCTTCTGCATCATGGTGAGTAATAATTACATTTCTGCAGCATGGAGTTTTGAGTTGTCTTGTCTCGTTGACGTGAATAGTTTCCAAGCTACACATGAGGAAGCGTGTATACTCCGTAATATGATTTATATAATCTCATATTAGCGTTTAATAGTGCTTGTTTATCCCACAGCAGTTGTCTTACTTGGTGGTAAAATTGAGTAGTAAAAATTTGATCAGATAATAAATTAATGATGATTTGAGAGGAAATCTTACGTAATAATCGAAGAATAAGAAATTTGGAAAACCGTCCAGTAGCGTGAAAAATGTAAGAGTTTGATCTAGAGATGTTAACGAGTGGCCCGACGATAATATAGAATTTCTTCGCATGATAAGCAGGAGGAGAGGCAGCATAAGATCCAGGAGGTAAAGTATTGGAGGATATATTTTTCTGGCATGGTTCGCAAGATTTTACCCAACTGTATATCACCTTACTCATATTATTCCCCCCAAAAATTGAGAAGCAAGACGAGAATAGGTCTTTGCCACACCAAAATATCCATCAGCGTAAAACAGAAGAAAGAACAGCCCTAAGTGTTGAATTAGGGGTCCGATTAAATACAAGTAGCTTAATAAGTAGCCTCCTAAGAGGCCTGGTGCAAGTCTTTTGAGTTGACACCGTATGGGTGACCTGCGGTGTCTCTGAGGATGGGGTCTACCTAAGATGAATTCTAATGCTGAAGACGTCACACACACCCAGCCCCCGAGCCATCATAATTAACCAATGAAGGTTACAATCGCCGACCCGGCCGGGAATCGAACCCGGGACCCTCTGGACCAAAGGGCAGCACGCTAACCATTTAGTCATGGAGCCGGACAATACAAGTAGCTGATTAAGAAGACAAAAGGGGCCACTATAGTAGGAAGAGGAGACAGACGTGTTTATTTCATTGCTACAGTGTGGGGCCGATGACCTTCGATGTTAGGCCCCTTTAAACAACAAGCATCATCATCAGCATGCTACAGTGTATGGATCATTAACTTGATGTTGTTGACAAGATTAAAATAAACGGGAAAAATCGATAAGAGAAGAGATGGCATTAATCATGTCCAGAGCAGTAGTGTAGTCGCTACTTGCTACTTGCTCACTCCACTTTGTGGAGAAAACGTTACATTTTTATTCCATTTTAGTCGGCTGAAACTGGGAGTTATGTAAAAAAAAAAAAAATATATGCACACGTCCTGTTGTTTTATCAATGTAGTTTACTTGTGAAGTCGCTCCGCTTAACATCAGCCGTATCCTCACATAAACTATCAATTAGTTATTACAAGTGCTAGTAACTGTTGAGTAAGTGTAACGTCGCCGTCTTGACTTAACATCATGACTCTAAAGGCAGTACAATCCAAGGTATCTTCATTCGAAGAACGAATGAGAGTTTCAGAAACGACTGGAACAAGCAACAATGGCTGCAGGCAGGGACACCAACCGCACGGAACAATTGGACGCTCTGCACTCGGACTTCCGTGAATTTCAGGCATCTGTAAGTGCTGAGCTTGAATCCATCAAGCAAGAACTCTCGGCACTTCAGCTGAGAGCTAACAAGCAAGACGATATATTGGATGCTCAGGAGAAATACTCGAGGAGGAATTGTCTTCTTCTTCATGGTGCTAGTGAGTGTTTGGGATCCTCACCAAGAATACCTAATAAAAGAAATAGATAGTGTGCAGAGGAAAGCAGCAAGGTTTGTAACAGGGGATTTCAGGAGAAAGAGTAGTGTATCAGAAATGTTAAAGGAACTAGGGTGGGAAACTTTAAGTAAGAGAAGGGAGAAAACTGGATTTATAGGATTATATAGAGCCTATACAGGAGAAGCAGCATGGGGAGATATCCGTGAGAGGCTTCAGTTGGAAAATAATTATATCGGCAGGACTGACCACAAATATAAAATTGGAAGGAATTTTAGCAGAAGCGATTGTGGTAAATTTTCATTCATTGGGAAGGGTGTGAAGGAGTGGAACAGTTTACCAGGGGTAGTGTTTGATCCTTTTCCAAAATCTGTACAGATTCTCAAGAAGAGAATAAACAGCAACAGAGAAAATAAATGAAATGTTAGAGGGCATTCGACCAATGCAGGTTAATATAAATAAAAAAAAATGTGTGTGAATAAATTAATTCCATCGCCTGGTCTAAGGAGTTGGACAGCCAAAGTAGGGGACTGCCTGTAGGGGTGAAGTACAGTGGGGACTTCGAGGGCCCTGGGACCGCTACGGTAACTGTGAAGGCCCTTCAGGAACTCTGAAAAATGGTGGCAAAAGGGGGCTCTGGTTAAGACGCAGCAGGTCGTTATGCTACTTAGGTTCCAGAATGGGTAAAGAAAAAAAAAGTAAATAAATGCAATGTAAATTTTAATCTTATACCAGTTGTACAGTATCATTTGAAGTAATTCCACATACTGTATATCAGTTGACTATGTTTGTAAGTAGTACAGGAGATATAAGTAGAATTTTGTAAACAATATAAATTAATTAAGGATGAGCTGTGTTTTTAATAGAAAAAATTGTTAGCGTAAATTGTATAATATTATATTATAGGAAAATTTTCTTCTCTTGTTAATTTAATATTTAGTGCTTGACAATAATGTATTTAGAGACAGAGCAAATTAATGAATTGGGCCTTCTTGAGTATGTTAAGCAACCCTACAGAACAATTTTACGACTCACTGTCCCACCCCTTATCATTCCCTACAATGTCTTCAAAACCCTGTCTTAGGTCATCATAGTGTGAAAATATTGTGTGGACTGCTCTCGAATGAAAGCTCCAACGGGTAGCGCATGCTTGTGGAAGTCTGAATCCTTTGGATTCCAGAAGATGAGCTCTTTTTGAGGAACTACTAAAAAGAATGAAACGCTGTCAAATTATGAATGAACAGCCTGACTGATATTATTGTCTCATTTTACACAACTAACAGTCCATGTCTGAATTGTCACAAATACAGCCCATAATGCATGGATTGTCTACTAATTCAAAAGAAAAGCACACTTAACAATAGGGCACTTCATTGTCACCTTCGCGCGAGGAGTTACTACGCCCTCAAATAGCAAGGAGGCTTGCCTCTCTGGGGTCTAGACCTAGCGGAGAGAGGAGTGCGGGCGGTAAACCTACCCTTCCTCCACCGCCCCGCGCCATTCACAAGCTGACGGAAGGGAAATAAAACAAAAAGTCGTGGGTGAGACAAGTTACAGACTGCCTCCCGGTCAGAACAAGTAGTCTGCTGTCGCCATCTAGCGGGGCGATCAGCGAAGCACATCATCTGCTGTCATCATGTAGCACATATCAAAAAGAGATTATTGTTGATTTAACATAATAACAATAGCAGATACATTTGTTACGATATTTATGTTTAATCGTATTTCTTAGGGTAGGCATTGCCTCAAATGATTCCAAGTAGTTTCTCCACTGGTCCCAGCCCATATTGACGAGCTTAGGGCTCTTCTTCAAGACAGCAACGTGCATATTGCTGGAGTGAGTGAAACATGGTTCAGGAAATCCGTTCCTAGTAGCAGACATGACAGAGATGACGGGAGAGGAGGAGGAGTAACTTTATATTGTAGAGACGATATCCGTTGTAAATTAGTTTACACATCTGGCCACTCTGTTGAGCCGAGACTCGAGTTCATTTTCGCGGAGCAATTGTTTCCCCAATAAAGGTATTAATTGGTGTTGACTACAGGCCCCTCAGAGTAGGGCATATGGCTCACTTTGAAGACATTCTACATAGACTATTACCAACTTATGAACACGCATTAATATTCGGAGACTTCAATACTGACATATTACAGCAGACAAGTGAAACGAAACAACTGCTAAACATATTCCAGTTGTGTAACATGACAGTATTGCCACGACAACCGACTAAGCACACTGTCAGAACCACCTCCTCATCTCATACCCTTCTTGATTTAATGGTTACGGATAACCCTAATAAAATTTTGATCCATGGTCAGATTCCTGTTCCATGCATTTCTACGCATGACTTAATATACCTGTCATATTCTCTTAAAGTACCAAAATATAAAACGAAATATGTCACGCATAGGGGCATTAAACATATAAATACGCATGACTTTAGACTGGATACTTCTAATTCTTCTTGGGAAGACATAATTAACATAGATGATATTGATATGAAACTACAAAAGTTCAATTTCCTCTTACTTGGTCTCCTGAATAAGCATGCTCCGAAACGTAGAGTTAAAGTATCTTGACCTCCCTTACCATGGATAACTGATGACGTTAAACGCACGATGTCCCATCGAGATTCATTACATCGGCTATATAGACGAACCAGCTCTCCTGATGTTCTTGAACAGTATAGGTCTCTGCGCAACAAAATTAAAGTGTTGATCTGAAATAAGAAATTATCTCACTACCAACAGCTAGCCAATTATAATATGAATGCACGAAGCACATAGCGAGAGCTTCGCTCCATGGGAATAGGGAAACTTGAAACAAACCATTGTAACCAAGGTATATCACTTGACGACTTAAATAAACTCATCTCTGACGTTAAAATTAAGCACCACCCACAGATTATAATTCATACAATTAATACATTACTGACTAAACCGCCACCAAATAGACCAATGTTTAAATTCCTTACTCTTAACGAAAATGAGGTGGAAGCGTGAACTGCTTTCGGTCAAGTCAAATGCCACTGGAATTAATGATCTCCCCATCATCATCATTAAACGCATTCTAGATATTATCTGCCCAGTAATTACTCATATACCATAATTTCTGCCAGAGCTCTGGAACATATCCAAGGATATGGAAAGATGCAATCATAAATCTGGTACCAAAAAAGTCTCCAGCTATTTCTCTATCAGACTATTGACCTGTGTGTATACTTTCATGTCTCTCCAAACCCTTCGAACGGCAACTAACCGGGTATCTTAATAAATATTCCTTGTTTGACCCATTACAGCCAGGCTTTAAAAAGGGACACAGCACGGCCACTGCTCTATTGAAGGTTACAGATGACATTAGATACGGAATGAGTGAACAGAAGGTCACATTACTTACTCTTCTTGATTTTAGCAGTGCATTCGACACTATTAACTTAGACATATTTCTGGCCAAATTAAAATCCCTTCATCTAAATCAGACTACTTTACAACTCTTTAGCTCTTACCTCACAAACCGTAGACAACGAGTCGTTATAAAGAATAAGACTTCTCAATGGGCAATGAAACACGCAGGAGTACCTCAAGATTCTTTACTTGGACCATTGCTTTTTATTTTATACATAAACGTCATAGCATCTCGACTGAAATTTTGTAATTATCAATGCGGATGACCTCCAAATATATCACACAAATTTGGGAGATATTCGTATAGCAAGTGATAGAATGAATGCTGACTTACAAAATATATCATCATATGCTTATGAAAACTCTATATTAATAAATACCTCCAACACAAAATCTATTATAGTTGGACAACCGAAATTAATAAACATGACAAAGTCTTTAGAGATCCCTTCACTCACTCTATCTGGTACAAAAATTCCGTAGGTGTTGTTATAAATGAAAACCTAAATTGGAATGAACACGTCACACGTATCTGCAACAGGGTATATGCCTCACTCTACCTTCTGAAATACCACCATAACATTTTATCGTTAAATATGAAAGCCAGGTTATAAAAACATGACTACTCCCTTCATTCTATTATTGTGATGCTGTATTCATAGATGAAACGAAAGAACAAATTAGAAAAATATAAAGCACCATGAATTCCTGCATCAGGTTTATATTTTCGTTACACTACGACACACTTGTAACACCTTATTACAAGCAACTTTCCCTCCTGAAATTTGAAGAACTCAGAATTCTTCATGTAGCCCTGTTGGTGTTCAGATCACTAACTGAGAGAACTTCCCAGTACATGTCATCAAACTTTACATACCTTTCCTTTTTTCACCAGCATAATACCCGTTCTGTTACTACACTTGCCCTTCAGCTGCCTATAATCGCTAATTTATTGCAACGGGAAATAGATTATGGAGCTCTGTTCCAAATATCATCCGAAGGAATAACTCACTAGAGTCTTTCAAGTCTTCCTACAGAACGTATCTCTTAGATGAGTGAATGATGGTGTGTGGAAGTGTGTATAATTTAGTTAATTTTCTTTAAATTAATTTAAAATTTTTCATTAATTTTCATTTAGTAGTTTGACAAATGATATGTACATATTGGTATAATTATGATGTTGCATTTATTTTTAATTTATGATACAAATTAGTTTCTTTTAAAATATTTAATATTCTCCATGGTTTTTCTGTACAATGACGTGGTTAAGTTTAAGAGGGGGCTATGTGTCCTAACTTCGCCACTATTAAAGTAAAATAAATACAAAAAAATTATTAACAAAATTATTATCGGAAATACTCACAAAATGTCGTTCTTCGAGGCTAACCGATTTGTATAGCGTCACAGCAAGTAGTGGACACTTTACATGTACTGTGATGAAGGGTAGGAGGAGAAGGCTATATCTTTTGATAAGGTCATTGACACTGAGATATGATTCACCCGCTTCCCGAGCGTATTTGTCAGTCTGGCAGTTCTTTTAGTGTCAGTTTGTTAGTGGGCAGTCAAATACTAAATGATTTTACTTGTATAATCACACCGTACTTCTATTTATTTGTAATGCATGTGTAATATTGTTCCCTTGGTGGAACGTTTATTGTGTATTATCGAACAAATATCTCAAAAAACTATTAATACCGCTCTTAAGTTGATAAATTCTCAACTTTTACCTCTCTGTAGCTTTTTCTTTTAGTTTTGATGTGTATATCCCGAACCCCCCCTCTCCCCCACCTGCTATATCCCACAAACCCGGGTATTTTTGTTAACTGTGAATTTTCACCCTGCCCCCGCACTGTTTATCATCAAAACGACGGGACGAATCATCATCATCATCATCATTTTCCAGCTCCATTTTCCCGGGTGTGGTGTACAAGCACTCGCCACTTCTTCTTGTCAAAGTATAGTTTCTGTTCCTGTACGTCCTCCCACTTGACATTCCTCTTGCTGACCTCTGATTTCACTGTCTCTATCCTTCGACTCCTTGGTCTCCTAACTGGTCTCTCCCCTTTCACTTATCTTTGAAAGTAATTCCTTGCTGTTCTCGTTCTGTCCATACTCATAACCAGGGTGCGAAATCGCAGGGGGGAAGGGAGGGTTTCCCCCCACCGATGATTTTATCTCAAAGGTTCCCCCCCACTAAAATTGCCCAGGGGGGATTCTTTTATTATAATATGAGGAAAATGTAACAGATATATTACTGAAATCAATGTATTTTACTGTGCATATTTTCATAAAAAACATCAACAATAATGCACATAAGATAGAAATAATAGGATGACTGCCAGACCCTGAGCAAAAAGAAAACGCAGCGGTGGCAACTCCGCACATGCAGCCTTTTTTTCATGTTTCATTCTGGCAAGTCCATCTGAAACCTGGGAGTAATTTTCCATTGAACATCATTCTTTTTATAACAACATAATTCAAACAAAAACATTTAACATTTCATTTTTAAGGGGGAGTGGGCAATTTACGTAGAGGGGAATTATAAACCCCTATATACTGTTTGAAATAAACACTAGTAGTTAAGCCCTACAATCCTTCTCCCCCCCCCCCCCACCATTTTTTTCCGATTTCGCACCCTGCTCATAACATGTCCAAACCATTGTACCCTGCGTTTTCCTAAAAGCTCGGTAACAGGTACAGTAGAATCCCGTTTATCCGAAATAAAGGGGGCGGAGCCAATTCGGTTGATGCGTTTTTTCGGATGACACATGGTAAATATTTTCGAAAGTTAAATGTCGAAATAAAAATGCATAAACTCTGTTAAGCAAATGTTCTTGCTGTATATTAACGTTGAAATGTTTGCATTGTGTCACAGATTGTATAAAATCAGTGATTTTCTTCTGAATTTTCTTGGTGCAGCGCTGTCGTTCAGCTAAGTCCCTCCACCGTTTAATCAACAATACATCAGCTGGTGTAGATTCATCGCTTTCAATCAATCAATCAATCAATCAATCAATCAATCAATCAATCAATCAATCAATCAATCAATCAATCAATCAATCAATCAATCAATCAATCAATCAATCAATCAATCAATCAATCAATCAATCAATCAATCAATCAATCAATCAATCAATCAATCAATCAATCAATCAATCAATCAATCAATCAATCAATCAATCAATCAATCAATCAATCAATCAATCAATCAATCAATCAATCAATCAATCAATCAATCAATCAATCAATCAATCAATCAATCAATCAATCAATCAATACTGATCTGCAGTTAGGGCAGTCGCCCAGGTGGCAGATTCCCTATCTGTTGTTTTCCTAGCCTGTTCTTAAATGATTTCAAAGAAATTGGAAATTTATTGATCATCTTCCTTGGTAAGTTATTCCAATCCCTAACTCCCCTTCCTATAACTGAATATTTGTCCCAGTTTGTCCTCTTGAATTCCAACTTTATCTTCATATTGTGATCTTTCCTACTTTGTGTATTATTTGTTCAACAAAGCGCAAAGCAATCTGAAATAATGAAACATTTTTTGTTACTACTGAACTGAATACTGTATACAGTAATTTTATTACAGCACCTACTGTAATTAAAGCGTGTGGTAATGTATTTGAATAAAAATTCGAAATCAATCTTACCTCCAATGTATTAAATCTATCATCTAATGTTAACTTGGTTCTCAGAACTGCTATTGTCAATCTATGCTATTGCTATTGCATAATCTTCATGACAAATAATAATAATAATAATAATAATAATAATAATAATAATAATAATAATAATAATAATAATAATAATAATAATAATAATAATAATAATAATAATAATAATAGCTGCTTGTTCAAGAAAAAATGTATCATGGAACGAACTAGAGGGTAAGAAAGTGTTTTGTTTTATGCTGCACGTGTATTCTGGCATAAGTCATGATATAACAATAGGGTTCGCCCTGTAGCTCTCAGCACATGTGTCTGTATCTGTTAGGTCATCAGCCCAGAGGCTGGTTGGATCCTCAAATAGCACCACCAAAGGCTATGCAGCTATAGGGAAACCACAAAAATCAATGGCAGAGCCCAAATGAGGCGTAGTAGGCAAGATGAGGAGTGAGGTAGTTTGCCATTGCTTTCCTCACTGGACCAGAAGGTGCCACTGCAGCACGACTGATCCTATGAGTAACACCTTTCATAACACTCAGACACTAGTTGTGCCCCAAATGTCATTACTCTGCACCACCCATACCCCAGCAGCTTCCATATTGTCACAGCCATGGATGAGACTGGGACTTGGGTGGAAGCTACACTTTGCTCTGGCCTGTACCAAGAGATGATACAAAAATACTGCATCCATCAAGAAATGGCAAAAGGCGGGCTCTCAGCACATATAGCAAGAGAATTACTAATATGGACGGCTAAGAACGAGAGGGTAAAAATAAAATATTAAAATACAATTTTGCCAGATCTTTTCGGTTAAACCGGGTTTCGGTTAAGCGAAGTTTGGTTAAGCGGGGTTCTACTGTATTTTGATGCCAGCCTTCTTCCTCTTTAATTTATTTCTAATCTTATCTTTCCTGGTCTTTTGGTTCGTTGTTCTTATGAATTGAATTTCTGTTGACTGGATTTTACTCTTAGCCTTGTTGTGTAGTATAAATGTTTCGAGTCCATAGGTGAGAATTGGAACGAAGTAGGTACGAAACACAGTCATTTTTGTGTAACATGACGCGATAAAATGTGTGATGGAAGTGTAACCAGGCAGCGATGTTAGATATGGATGGATGATCAGGCAATGTTACCTTCCAAAGGTGCAGGCCATTGCTTATTGCTGGTTGCCATCTGAAATTAGCAGCCATTGATGGATGGCCATAACTGGGAGACATATTTATGATCATGAGATTTTCGCAAAGGGAAGAGTCGCTTCTTTTTCTAAGGCAAATGTAAGCTGAAATAAAAGCAGGAAACGGAAGAGCACGGAAAGATTTTTCTACCTCACTCTTTCATTCCATGCATTGCACTGAAGTATTCTAGCCCTTCTTCCGCCTGAAATGATGCCTCGCCCGCATTCCAACTTCGTACTAATCGAAAGGTACCAGCTTTGTCGTTGAATCATGAATCATTACTCATTATGTATGTATTTTCATAATAAGGTTCATTTCTTGACTCATGTAAAAACTTCCAACGCTGACGCTCGCTGAGTCAATTAACATTCATTGATATAAGGCCAGAAAAAGTTCCAAAATCTAAACTCCTCTTCGACAAACCATCTATAGGACGAAAAGAGACGGTTATCATTGCACCACCGTATTTTCATATGTAAAAGTTTGGGATTCATCTTAATGGTCGTGTGAACAGTCATAACTCTCACTATTGGTGTGCAGAAAATTCTAAGGCGTTTATGAAGTCCCTCTTTATGATAGGAAGATTGGTGTTTGGTGTGCTCTTAGTGCAAGACGAATGATTGGGAATCGTGTGGGTGGTTTCAACAAGATTCAGCCTCTGCTCATACAGCAGAAGATTCCCTTCTTACAATCTCGGAAGTGTTTGCAGACAGAGTGATCAGTGCTGGTTTATTTCCCCCTCGTTCTCCAAATCTAACAGTGTATCATTTTTACTTGTGGGATAAACTGAAATAAAAAGTGTATCGAACAAATCCTCACACCTTGGAGGAACTGAACAGGGGCGTAGCCAGGGGGGGGGTTACTGGGGGTTAGAACCCCCCCCCATTGAACTTTCACAAAAGGAAAATAAATAGAAACTGACAGTAAACAATAAACTTCTTTTATGTGATCAAGATAAACTCCCTGCAATCTACTGCTTGTTGAGAGTGTTTGCCACCCTACCTGTCACCACTGCAGCCAGTGAGAGATCATTTTCAACATTAAGACGCCTTAAAACCTACCTCAGAAATACCACAAGTGAAAGTCGACTCAACGGGTTGGCTCCCTTGAACATTCACAGAGACACAGTTGTAAAACCAACAGATGTGTTAAATTTATTTTCTAGGAAGCCTCGAAAATTAGATTTTAGATTGTAAACTGAACATACCGTTTGAGATAAAACTGCTGACCTCGATCATATTGTTCTTGTTCTGTATTTTAAAGTAAGAATTTTGTAGTGTATTGCAATCTGAATATCACGTACAGTAATTCACTCTTGTATCAGTATCCTTATGACAGTCATGCATGCGCGTACCAGACACGCACAAGCACAAGCACTTTCATTATGTTATATCTTAATTTTGTAACTGTAACCCCCCCATTGGCCGATCCTGGCTACGCTACTGGAACTGAAAGAAAATATTACGAATGAAATCAGAAACAATACAGTGGCATAACTCACTCGCGTCAGCCAGAATGTGGTTACCAGATACAATGCCTGTATAATCCAGGAAAGAAAACACTTCCAGCATATTTTATAAGTTAGCGCGGCCGCGCGCGACATAAGTCCGGCTGAGGCACCTGCCGTAGCGCAGAGTAGAAACACCGTGTGTTCGGTGTTAGTTTATATGAGAGGCCCTTTACTTGCTAACGCTAGCTTGAGTTCAAAGCTATTACTAGTCATTGAGAAAGTCTGTATTTGGATGTTGGGCAACCCATCTACATTCAGTGTTTGATTTTAATTCTCCAAGGCTATCAAAAGTGTCATTAATTTAATCCACTTATCAAAAGGCTTGGCACTAAATTGATCTACCTATCATAATAACTGATATTTAAATCCTTTCACCCAATAAAATTGATGGTTACTAAAAACCATCTAGATTATTCTGTCGATCTCCTGTATAAGAGGAGAATTTTGAGCATAAGCTGTCTAATCTTGCGGCAGCGTTATTGTGTTCAACTTGACGGAGGATAGATGTGAGGCGGGGGCCCGACATTATGAGCTGTTAATTAAAAAAAGAAATACGGCAGAATTTTAATCTAAGTGGAACTACTGCGTCTGAAGCTAGGGAAGATTCCTACGTCCCCGTTAACATTTAACTGCTAGGTCATCGGGCTTTCCTTAAATTTAAATGTAAGTTTCCTCTGCCAGTCTTCTCGGATTTTCAAATTTTCCTTCTCTAATGGGAACTTGTTAAAATGTAAGGAAGTACTAGAGGTTACCCCCGTAACCTTCCTCTAATTTAATTTTGAGTGAGCACGTTTTTCTCTCTTCTTAATTCATCTCTCTCTCTTCTCGGCTACAATTTTATTTCACGTAGTCACCTCGTAGTATGGGCCTAGCATCTGTGTCATCGGGCCATATGCCCATCTAAGTGATTGCGATTAAATTATCTTTGGGGTGCTTGAATTTCCGTCTCCATTTCATTTTGGATTCCATCATTTGAAACTGTAGCCTTCTTTTTTATTTTTCATGGCCGTTTAGTGTGGGCCTTATGCCTCTGAATATTTATATTATTTTTGAGGGTAGGTATTAAGGGGTAAAATGTACAGCAGTGTATTTATGTATTTACTGCTTAAAGATTTTTTTTGTGGTGTTTAATTTGGTCACGTATGTAATTTCATGACCGACAAACGGCCACTTGTAACATTAATGTAATTTGAGCTCCAGGGTTCGAGATTCCTGTATTGTAAATACTTCTAGAAGCCGACGCTTCTTTCACTACTATATACTTTCCCGAATGTGTAAAGACTAACCTCCCCTTTTCTCAAAGTGTAGAATTCTCCAGACTTGTTGGCCAAATGTTTCGAATGTTCCACTCGAAATGTGAGTTCCATTCAACAAGATTTACAAAATTTACTTAGCTTGCGAGCTCTTGGAACTGTAAAGACTTCCGAGCTTACCAGCTCCTTATATTGTATAGTTTTCTGAATTAACGAGATTCCCATTGTTATTTCTCAGCTGCTTGGTAAACAGTTCAGGGGATTTTAAGTTGTGTTTGTGTTTTTTAAAAGGTCATAATACTAGAAAAGAAAGAAATAAAGTTTAACTTTTGTTTTTGATAGCAACTCTTAATAATAATAATAATAATAATAATAATAATAATAATAATAATAATAATAATAATAATAATAATAATAATAATAATAATAATAATAATAATAATAATAATAATAATAATAATAATAATAAGCACTGCTTTAACATAATGACTTAGTTATTTTATGATGATTATAAATGTATACAACGTAAAGAATATTGTACCTATATGCAAATGGTTTAAAATCTGAGGATGTTCTTGTAGAACGAAACATCTTATTCTTTGTTTAATAGAGTGTATTTTTACAGGTATGTAGTAGTGTTATATATGTTGTAATTAGGGTTTTCGACAGACTGAAAAATTTTAAAGTTACTTTAGCTGAATCGGCACTGGGAAGTATGGCTTCTTTCTTTCTTTAAAAAAAAAGAGAATAATTGGCGGTAGGCTGTCACTACTGTAATAGACGCAGGGTTTTGTGAGGTTCTTAGACTTACATATTAGAAATAAACAACAAATATTAGGTGGATAATAAATTTCATTCAGTAGGAAGTGTTACACTTGGAATGTGGGTAATAACTCCGTGTAGTATGGGCCTGCGATGTGAGAAAAGTACGAGACATAATTTAAAAGTTCGGGAGTAATTTTACGAGTAACTTCAAAGTAGGAACTGACTGTAAATTGTTTTCGCTGTTTCAATTTCTCATAGTAACGCCTATTAGGCGCTCTTTTCATTTCATTTCTTTTATTTCTCAACCATTCACTTTCCTCGTTTCAACTCTTTCTTGTGCTCGTTTTTTCGGAATCCTAATAAAATCTCTCTCTTTTCCACTATTCAATCAGTCAATCAGTACTGATCTGCATTTAGGGCAGTCGCCCAGGTGGCAGATTCCCTATCTGTTGTTTTCCTAGCCTTTTCCTAAATGATTTCAAAGAAATTGGAAATTTATTGAACATCTCCCTTGGTAAGTTATTCCAATCCCTAACTCCCCTTCCTATAAATGAATATTTGCCCCAGTTTGTCCTCTTGAATTCCAACTTTATCTTCATATTGTGATCTTTCCTACTTTTATAAACGCCATTCAAACTTATTCGTCTACTAATGTCATTCCACGCCATCTCTCCGCTGACAGCCCGGAACATACCACTTAGTCGAGCAGCTCTTCTTCTTTCTCTCAATTCTTCCCAACCCAAACATTGCAACATTATTGTAACGCTACTCTTTTGTCGGAAATCGCCCAGAACAAATCGAGCTGCTTTTCTTTGGATTTTTTCCAGTTCTTGAATCAGGTAATCCTGGTGAGGGTCCCATACACTGGAACCATTTACATCCTTACTACAACCCCTAAACACCCTCATAACCATGTGCAGAGATCTGTACCCTTTATTTACAATCCCATTTATGTGATTACCCCAATGAAGATCTTTCCTTATATTAACACCTAGATACTTACAATGATCCCCAAAAGGAACTTTCACACCATCAACGCAGTAATTAAAACTGGGAGGACTTTTCCTACTTGTAAAACTCACAACCTGACTTTTAACCCCGTTTATCAACATACCATTGCCTGCTGTCCATCTCACAACATTTTCGAGGTCACGTTGCAGTTGCTCACAATCTTGTAACTTATTTATCACTCTATAGAGAATAACATCATCCGCAAAAAGCCTTACCTCCGATTCCACTCCTTTACTCATATCATTTATATATATAAGAAAACATAAAGGTCCGATAATACTGCCTTGAGGAATTCCCCTCTTAATTATTACAGGGTCAGATAAATTTGTTATTCTATACAAGTGACCACGATGTATTCACAAAGATAGCTAGCCTCCTACTGAGTGCCATGTAATAACAGAGTATGCGTGTGATGTCACATAGGCCTATTTAGTGCAATTTTTGCCTTACTTCGAAGCGCTTTTCCATGAAAGCTAGGTTTTATATTTTCCTTTCCATTTTTCCAATTAGTAGCCTCGTCTTTTATCTGTCTATTGAGGCATTAAACATAACCATAAGTCAAATACTCTTGGCGAATTACGCGTTATACCGAAACACTAAACACATCTTAACACTTTTATTTCCATGTTCCCGTTGTCAAAGAACGTAAGTCTGCGTTAAACTCTGATCTGCATTTAGGGCAGTCGCCCAGGTGGCAGATTCCCTATCTGATGCTTTTCTAGCCTTTTCTTAAATGATTGCAAAGAAATTAGAAATTTATTGTACATTTCCAATCACTAACTCCCCTTCCTATAAACGAACTTTTGCCCCAATTTGTCCTCTTGAATTCCAACTTGATCTCCATACTGTGATCTTTCCTACTTTTAAGGACACCACTCAAACTTATTCGTCTACTAATGTTATTCCTCGCTATCTCTCCACTGACAGCTCAGAACATACCACTTATTAGTCGAGCAGCTCGTCTCCTTTCTCCCAAGTCTTCCCAGCGCAATCTTTGCAACATTTTTGTAACGTTACTCCACCCACAACAAATAATAAGGTGGATTTTTTCCAGTTCTTGAATCAAGTAATCCTGGTGAGGGTCTCGTACACTGGAACCAGAAAGAGAAAAAGCAGGATAATGATGATTAATGTTCTTCTCTTTCCTTAGTCTATCAACAGTAACTTGTTTTGGGATCCTGACCCTTGCGAATGACCCCTGAGTGAGTGAGGATACACACAGAAGCCGGGATGATGGGATGACCTCTGTAGAGTCTACCAAGAAACAGATAATGAAGGTCTGGTATGGATAAGGAGTCGTCCAGTCTATGAATGTGACATTGTATAAAGAAGTGCAGTTTACCATTATTGTGTGGTTCCATGCTTGTTTTTATTTCCCACTAGCAAATGCACCCGTGCTTCGCTACGGTATTCTACATTGTATACGGTTATTGACGTAAATTACTGTACATGCAGTAAATAAGATTTTTTTTTAAAACTGCATGCCTCTTAGCGTTATCCAGAAACAGCAGGGGGAGATTCCCATTTCCAACGTAAGGTGTGAGTTGCGGAGTTGTAATGATAACGGCTGGCTCACTTGCCTACCATCATTCACAATCGAGTAGGAAAGTTTTCATTATAATGGGGGGCTCCATTACCTACTGCGCCGTCACAATCGATTTGGGAAGTTTTCGTTACAACGGCAGGCACCTTTTCCTATTTCCAGACATATTACATCTGAGGAGTTTTTATTATAATAGCAGGCACCTTCCCTACTGCCAGTCAAAATTGAGTTGTGCTGTTATCATTATAAAGACAGGCCCTTTTTCTTAATGGCAGCCACACCGAGTTAGTAAGCTTCTATTACAATAGCAGGGCAACTATGTCTAATGAGTAATGGCAGTCACATTTTAGATGGGTAAATCTATATAAATAAAATTGTTTCTGTTTGTCTGTTTGTCTGTCTGTTTGTCTGTTCCACCATCACGTCGAAACGGCTGGATAGATCTCAACCAAACTTCATATTTAGAGTATACTGACCCCGGGGAAGGTTTCGATATGCATATCATTTTAAAATCTTTGAAAAGACGGGGGTTTTATAGGAAAAACGGTTTTCCTCCATTTTCTCTTATACTATTATAGGCAAAATATCGAATTTGTCGTATAAGGACGAGACAAAGCTCAATTTAATCCTCTTGACGCAAAGAACAAAACTCGGTAAGCCCTACGGGCCCGAAAACCATGTTTTAAGGCCCTAAAACCAACCGTTACGGAGATATTGGCACCACACTACCCCTGCTCTAGGAATCGGATAAAGAAATGAACTGCCGTAACCATGGCAACGTCAGCTCCAGGATTCTAGAGCAGTGAGATTATGCATGTACGTTTGGGCATAGCTGTCAACCAAAATAGGTACAAATAAGACTTAATATCTGGGAAAAAAATATACTGTTGTGTAAGGCACTCATAGGACTCCTTTGGGCGGGGATGGAAAGGGGGTGAAGAACGAGTGTAAAAATCTTACTATATATAGAAATGGAAGTGTGTGTGTAAATGACACATCTCCAACTAAACCACTGGAGCAATTTCAACCAAACTTGGTACACGAATCACTTACTATCGGGAGACGATCACTGTGGGGGGTAAGCCATCCCTAGCGCCCTTAAGGGAGAGGGTCAGGGGGGTGGTAGTTACAATAATAATCGAGAATAGTGTCGAATTCATAGTTTTCGGGGTCGCTGAGTTGAAAAGTGATACTCTAGAATTTTTTTAAAAACCAGCCCCCTTTTAGGTTGGGAGCAAAGGGTGGGGGGGTGGGGTGAGATATAGAAATAATTAAAAACAGTTTCGAATCCATAGATTTCAGGGTCTCTGAGATGAATAGTATTACTCCGGATTTTTTGCAAATCCAAGTGGGGAGCGAAGGGGGTGAGATATAAAATTAATCGAAAAACTACATATAAAAATATTATCTTCTTCTTCTTACTATATATAAAAATTGATGTATGTGTGTGCGTGGGTGTGTGGGTGTGGGTGTGTATATGACACATCTCCTCCTAAACCACTGGAGCAATTTCACCAAACGTGGTACACTTATCAATTAGTATCAGGAGACAAACCGCGTGAGGGTAAGACACCCCTAGCACCCTTTTGGCAGGGAGCGAGGGGAGTGGTATAAAAATAATCTTATAAATAAAGTTGTTCGTTTCTGTTTGTCTGTTTGTCTGTTTGTCTGTTCCACCATCACGTCGAAACGGCTGGATAGATCTCAACCAAACTTCATATTTAGAGTATACTCATCCCGGGGAAGGTTTAGATACGCATATCATTTTAAAATCTTTGAATACACGGGGGGTTTATAAGAAAACCAGAATGGTTTTTCTACTATCACGTCGAAACGGCTGGATAGATCTCAAGCAAACTTCATATTTAGAGTATACTCCTCCCGGGGAAGGTTTCGATATGCATATCATTTTAAAATATTTGAATACACGGGGGGTTTATAGGAAAACCAGAATGGTTTTTCCACCATCACGTCGAAACGGCTGGATAGATCTCAACCAAACTTCATACTTAGAGTATACTCCTCCCGGGGAAGGATTAGATATGCATATCATTTTAAAATCTTTGAATACACGGGGGGGGGGGGTTATAGGAAAACCAGAATGGTTTTTCCACCATCACGTCGAAACGGCTGGATAGATCTCAACCAAATTTCATATTTAGAGTATACTCATCCCGGGGAAGGTTTCGATATGCATATCATTTTAAAATCATTGAATACACGGGGGTTTATAGGAAAATCAGAACGGTTTTTCCACCATCACGTCGAAACGACTGGATAGATCTCAAGCAAACTTCATATTTAGAGTATACTCCTCCCGGGGAAGGTTTCGATATGCATATCATTTTAAAATATTTGAATACACGGGGGGTTTATAGGAAAACCAGAATGGTTTTTCCACCATCACGTCGAAACGGCTGGATAGATCTCAACCAAACTTCATACTTAGAGTATACTCCTCCCGGGGAAGGATTAGATATGCATATCATTTTAAAATCTTTGAATACACGGGGGGGTTATAGGAAAACCAGAATGGTTTTTCCACCATCACGTCGAAACGGCTGGATAGATCTCAACCAAATTTCATATTTAGAGTATACTCATCCCGGGGAAGGTTTCGATATGCATATCATTTTAAAATCATTGAATACACGGGGGTTTATAGGAAAATCAGAACGGTTTTTCCACCATCACGTCGAAACGACTGGATAGATCTCAACCAAACTCCATATTTAGAGTATACTCATCCCGGGGAAGGTTTCGATATGCATATTATTTTAAAATCTTTGAATACACGGGGGGTTTATAGGAAAACCAGAATGGTTTTTCCACCATCACGTCGAAGCGGCTGGGTAGATCTCAACCAAACTTCATATTTAGAGTATACTCCTCCCGGGGAAGGTTTCGATACGCATATCATTTTAAAATCATTGAATACACGGGGGGTTTATAGGAAAACCAGAATGGTTTTTCCACCATCACGTCGAAACGGCTGGATAGATCTCAACAAAATTTCATATTTAGAGTATACTCATCCCGGGGAAGGTTTCGATATGCATATCATTTTAAAATCTTTGATTACACGGGGGTTGATAAGAAAACCAGAATGGTTTTTCCACCATCACGTCGAAACAGCTGGATAGATCTCAACCAAACTTCATATTTAGAGTATACTCCTCCCGGGGAAGGTTTCGATATGCATATCATTTTAAAATCTTTGAATACACGGGGGTTTATAGGAAAACCAGAATAGTTTATCCAGCATCACGTCGAAACGGCTGGATAGATCTCAACCAAACTTCATATGTAGAGTATACTCCTGCCGGGGAAGGTTTTGATATGCATATCATTTTAAAATCTTTGAATACACGGGGGGTTTATAGGAAAACCAGAATGGTTTTTCCACCATCACGTCGAAACGGCTGGATGGATCTCAACAAAATTTTATTTAGAGTATACTCATCCCGGGGAAGGTTTCGATATGCATATCATTTTAAAATCTTTGATTACACGGAGGTTTATAAGAAAACCAGTATGGTTTTTCTACCATCACGTCGAAACAGCTGGATAGATCTCAACCAAACTTAATATTTAGAGCATACTCCTCCCGGGGAAGATTTCGATATGCATATCATTTTAAAATCCTTGAATACACGGGGGTTTATAGGAAAACCAGAATGGTTTTTCCACCATCACGTCGAAACGGCTGGATGGATCTCAACCAAATTTCATATTTAGAGTATACTCATCCCGGGGAAGGTTTCGATATGCATATTATTTAAAAAAAATTGAATACACGGGGTGTTTATAGGAAAACCAGAATGGTTTTTCCACCATCACGTCGAAACGGCTGGATATATCTCAACCAATCTTCATATTTAGAGTATACTCCTCCCGGGGAAGGTTTCGATATGCATATCATTTTAAAATCTTTGAATACACGGGGGTTTATAGGAAAACCAGAATGGTTTTTCCACCATCACGTCGAAACGGCTGGATAGATCTCAACCAAATTTCATATTTAGAGTATACTCATCCCGGGGAAGGTTTCGATATGCATATCATTTTAAAACCTTTGAGTACACGGGGGGTTTATAAGAAAACCAGAATGGTTTTTCCACCATCACGTCGAAACGGCTGGATAGATCTCAACCAAATTTCATATTTAGAGTATACTCATCCCGGGGAAGGTTTCGATATGCATATCATTTTAAAACCTTTGAGTACACGGGGGGTTTATAAGAAAACCAGAATGGTTTTTCCACCATCACGTCGAAACGGCTGGATAGATCTCAACCAAATTTCATATTTAGAGTATACTCATCCCGGGGAAGGTTTCGATATGCATATCATTTTATAATCTTTGAATACACGGGGGTTTATAGGAAAACCAGAATAGTTTATCCACCATCACGTCGAAACGGCTGGATAGATCTCAACCAAATTTCATATTTAGAGTATACTCCTCCCGGGGAAGGTTTCGATATGCATATTATTTTAAAATCTTTGAATACACGGGGCGTTTATAGGAAAACCAGAATGGTTTTTCCACCATCACGTCGAAACGGCTGGATATATCTCAACCAAACTTCATATTTAGAGTATACTCATCCCGGGGAAGGTTTCGATATGGATATCATTTTAAAATCCTTGAATACACGGGGGGTTTATAGGAAAACCAGAATGGTTTTTCCACCATCACGTCGAAACGGCTGGATGGATCTCAACCAAATTTCATATTTAGAGTATACTCATCCCGGGGAAGGTTTCGATATGCATATCATTTTAAAATCTTTAATACACGGGGGGGTTTATAGGAAAACCAGAATGGTTTTTCCACTATCACGTCGAAACGGCTGGATAGATCTCAACCAAACTTCACATTTAGAGCATACTCCTCCCGGGGAAGGTTTCGATATGCATATCATTTTAAAATCTTTGAATAGACGGGGTGTTTATTGGAAAACCAGAATGGTTTTCCTCCATTTTCTCTTATACTATTGATTTTCTGTAAACTTCGTTTACCGTACGTGAAACGTCTCTTCATTATAAACAACTTTCGTTATGTTTATAATTTACCTTACTCTTTACATGACGGAGAAATTTACAATTTTCTGCTGGTACCATGCTCTGCATTGAGTGACCGACAGACCGACAACGAACCTACAGGTTACCATGGCAACGTCTCTGACTGCATGCCAGCAGGGAAGTAACGTATTGCCATTTTCCTCATTATGCTTTTAAATTCTTGGTTGTTCCTTGGGTAGAATGCAAGAAAGGCGTCAATCGGCCTATCTGCGGGATATTGGCGGAATATCGTTGGATGTTATAACCGCCTTCGAATAGATTAAATAATAACACCATTAGTCATCTTCTTATTATTTGTTTACCTAGGAATCAATGGACCTAAATTGCTCCTCTGTTACCGTTTTATTATATCCATAACTCACACTAGCATAATTTATGGAGGGGCATTTGTTTTTCCAATACATTAACTTGGCATTTACATATTTGTCGTTTTCCGGCTGTCCTCAGTTATAATCCATTTTCTATTACTTTCAACTATCTTAACTGTATTATTTTCTTCCTTAATTACGCCGTATGTACGCGAGTGCTACAAACTACTGGATGTATTTCCACCAATACTCATATTTAGAATACACCTGTCCTTGATAGATTTTAGGGCAAATATTTTTTCTAAATCCCTGAACTGACTGGGGGTTTATACGAAACCGAAACAGTGATTTTGCACTTCCACAAAATATACACAACCAACGTTAATTTAAATCTACCTGCCTTGGTAGAAATTAATTTCTAAACCTTTTTTCTCATGTGCATCATTTCGATACGAGGATTAATAAGGGAGATATCATTAACGGACCGTTTTTTTGTACAAGTCCCATCGGACTTAACTCACGAGCGGGTGCGTGTAAAGCGTATTCCTTACAACTTGAAAACTACTGAAGACATTCGAACCAAAATTCATATTTAGCATCCACCTGTCCAAAGGTAGGTTTTAAACGTAAATAACATTTCATATTCCGGAATGGACTGGCGGTTTATAGGGAACCGAAATGGTGATTTTACTCTTGCACAATATATAGAGAACAAGACCAACCTGACTGGAAATCGACCAAACGTGATGGAATTCCACCTCTAAACCTTTTTTTCATGTGCATTTTTTCGTCAGGAGGATTAATAAGGGAGATATCATGAATGGTCAGTTTTGCAGGTTAAGTCCAGCGGCCATAACCAAAAAGGTGTTTTACATGGAGCAGATTCCTTATCTATATAAATCAAATCGTAACGACTGTGTGCCTCTACACTGACTATTTTGGCGAAATTTTCGTACAGCTTTCCGTTTAAGGGGTAATAATGACCATCTGCATAATTTTTGGTTTAGTTTCTGAAAGTCCTAATTTTTACCCGCCTCGCCGAAAATCCAGATTGCGGCATAATCTGCCAGAAGAAAAAGAAGATAATTGAAATTTGACAAAATTATACGTTTTAGCCTGTAACGAACGGAAAACATCCAAGATCATTAAATTCTTCACTTTTTATCCCCGAAGAATATCGAAATATGCAGGCAATTTTAATAATGGTGCAGACCTTCTGAAATTCCTATCGCATAACAGATTGCACAATCTCCGTTCAATTTGGAATGATCTACAACCTTGGTCTTATTACTCTTTGCCGTATCTGTATCAATTTTACGTTTGATTTTTCTCTATTAATGGATGTTAAGTCAATTTGGAATTTTCACATGCATAATTTACACCTTCGATTACTTATATGAAATACAGAATAATCAAACTCTTCACGAAAATTGGCCCACCCAGTAGCCATATATGAGCCAAATGCTATGTATATAGCTGTCACATAATTATCCGAAAAGTAATGTAATGTGAGATAATCTTACAAGAACGTTACCCTGTTCCACGTTTCTAACTCAATCTGACCCAAGAATAGATTACATATCATAGGACCAGCCATTTAGGCCACTAAATCCGGCGTGTCTTATGGTATAATCCTTTGTCGATATGACGTACGTTTAGTAGCAGTTAATCTGTAAATGAAGGTCTTCAGTATTGTAAACACGCATATAGTTTCGTATGTCGATCTATATATATTCACTGATGTCGATTTGTAGCGATCGAGAAAGGGTGGGTCTGCTATTGTAATCAGTACTCCCCACACCGACTTTGACTGGCAGTATGAAAGGGTTCCTTCTCCAACTCCTGTGTAACTGTCATTAGTAAGGAAGGTCTACAATTGTAATGAATAGTTCACTTCTCGATTTGACTTGCAGAAGGCAAGTGAGCATGCAGTTTTGTTTAAAACTCCCCTACCCGATTGTGTTTGGCAGTAGGCAAGGGTGCCCGCCATTATAAAGAAATGTCCTCATCTAAAATGTGACTGGCATTAGGCATAGTGGCCTGCTATTTTGATGGAAACTCACCAACTTGGTGTGACTGGCAGTAAGCTGGCTGAAAGTAGGAAAATGGGCCTGACATTATAATGATAACTGCACAACTTAATTTCGAGTGGTAGTAGGGTAATTGCATGCCATTATAATAAAAACTCTAATCTGTCTGGAAGTAGGAAAGGGGGGCTGCCATTTTAACGAAAACTCCCCAAATCGATTCTGTCCGCATAGTAGGCAATGGGGCCTGCAATTATAACGTAAACGTCCCAACTCGATTGTGAATGGCAGTAGGCAGTGAGCCTGCCGTTATATCACAAATCCATAACAAACACTTTACATTGGAAACAACGTACGGGGACCTCCCCATGCTCTTTCTCGGATAACGCTAAGAGACATGCAATTTTAAAACAATCTTATTTACTGCATGCACACTATTTACTTCGATATTCGAATACAATGTAGAATACCGTAGCGAAGCACGGGTACATTCGCTAGTTTGTTTATAAGGGCAGGCACACTTGCCTACTCCCAAATACAATCGGTTAGGGGAGTTTTGAATATAATTGCATGCTCCCTTGAGTTATGCCAGTCAAATTGAGAAGGGAATTATCAATTTCAATGTTAGTCCCTCTTTACTAACGCTAGTTACAAAGGAGTTGGAGAAGTATCCCATTCCTACTACCAAAGTCGATGTGGAGAGTAATGATTACAATAGCAGACGCCATCCTGTTGAGAGTCACTATCGATATAAAATACGAATTATAATGGCAAAAAGACCCTTTCTACATCGCTACAAATCGTCTTCAATGAATATATATAGATCGACATACGAAGTATATGAATGTTTACAATATTGCAAACCTTCATTTACAGATTAACTGCTGCTAAATGATACATGATATCGACAAACGGATTGTACCATAAGACGCCTCATTTAGCGGTCTAAATGGCTAGTCTTAAGATTATTTTCTCCTGTCTCATCTATTTATGGGCAATATTGAGTTAGGAACGTTGAATAGGGTGAAATTTTCGTAAGGATGTCTCACAGTGCATTACTTTTGGGTACGAATGTGACAGCTACATACATAGAATTTGGCTCACGTATGGATACTGCGTGGGACAACATTTATGTAGAATTAGATGATTTTATCTTTCATATATGTGATTCAAATTACGAATTATACATGTACAAAGAGCAAAATGTAAGTATAATCGATAAATTGAGATAAATCTAACATATAAGGAATAGAGATGCAACGAAACGTCATAGGACCAAAGTTGTAGACCACTCCAAATTGAACTGAGACTGGGCCATCGGTTTTCTGATACGACTGACAGTTTAGCCGCAAAATACCTCGAAACGAAGGTCTGTACCGTCATTAAAATTGCCTCCATATTTCGATGTTCTTCGGGGATAAAAGGTGAAAAATTTAAAGATCTTGGAAGTTTTCCGTCGGTTACAGGCGAAATTCAACTTTCTGGCCCGTCTGGAAGATTGTGCCGCAATATTGATTTTTGGCGAGGGGGGTTTAATTTAGGACTTTCAGGAAACTATATATATATATATATAAAATATGCAGATGGTCATTATTACCCCTTAAATGGATAGCTGTACGAAAATTTCGCCATAATAGTCAATGCACAGACACACGGTCGTTACGATTTTATTTATATAGATAGATAAGGAATCTGCTCCACGTACAACACCTTTTGGGCTATGTCAGCTGGACTTAGCCTGCAAAACCGACCGTTCGTGATATCTCCCTTATTGTCGAAAAAATGCACATGATAAAAAATGTTTTAGAAGTGGATTTCAATGAAGATTGGCCGATTTACAGTCAGGCTGATCTTGTATATATTGTGGGAGAGTAAAATCACTGTTTCGGTTCCCAATAAATCCCAAGTCCATTTCGGGAATTTGACATGGTATAGACCTAAAACCTACCTTTGGACAGGTGGATGCTAAATATGAAGTTTAGTTGAAATATCTCCAGTAGTTTGAAGTTATAAGAAATACGCTTTACCCGCACCCGCTCTTGAGTAAGGGGGGAGACCCAGCTTAACAAAGGAAAAAGGTAGGTAAGGGTTGTTCTGCCCGAAGGTAGGTCCGAACCTCCGCAGAGGTGTCCTGAGCCGGAGTTTACGTGCGGTAGGGTGGCCAGTTCCTTTCCGCTCCTCCATTCCCTTACCCCCATCAACAGCGCGTGGCAACCCATCCAACTCCTGACCACGCCCAATGTTGCTTAACTTCGGAGATCTCACGACAAAGGAAAAAAAAGGTTAATATTCATTCGGTTGTTAAATATGCTACAATTGTTGTTGACAATTGCTGCACATATCCCAGTATTGGCGTCCTTCCTGGCAACCAGAAGCAACATCAATAATGTCAGAATTTTAATAATTTTAAATGTTCAAAATTTCCCGCCATTTTAACAGTATATCACTTTTTGTCTTATAAATTCCAAGTTTATAAGAATTTTCGCACTTTTCCTTTTTTTAAAGTGTGTACAAAATGAACCTCAATCATTAACATAGACTGTGATTTGGATTTTTGTCGCGTTTTTATTCCGAGCACCAGAAAATATTGATAGCTTTTAAAATGTTACATAACATCGAATTTAAATCCTATCGATCTGAACGAGGTACAGATTGCAGTATAACATTATGGGAGGAAACTCTGAAAAAATCATAATTATCCGTGAATCACTAAGAGAGTTATGAAGGACACCGTGATATATTGTTAAAAAGGCGGGAAATTTTGAACATTTTATTTTTAAATGTTATAATTAGAATTTTGACTTTATTGAAGTTGCTTCTGATTGTTCTGAAGCATGCCAATCCTGGGATATGTGAAGCATTTGTCAACAACGTTTGTAGCATATATAACAATCGAATGAATATTGGCCTGTTTTCCCTGTGTTGAGCTAGGTCTCCCCCCTTAGTCCGGTGGGACTTGTACCGAAAAAGGGTCCGTTAATGAAATCTCCCTTATTAATCCTCATATTAAAATGATGCATATGAGAAAAAAGTTTAGAAATTGATCTTTATTAAAGAACTTTTTCCATTAAGTTCGGTTGTGTATATTTTATGGAAGTGCAAAATCACGGTTTCGGTTTCGTATAAACCCCAAGTCAATTCAGGGATTTAGAAACAATACTAACTCATCGTCGCCATAAGACCTATCTGTGTCGGTGCGACGTAAAGCAACTAGCAAAAAAAAAACAAAAAAAAAGAACACAATACTAACGGCCCTAAAACCTACCACGTCGCTGTTTCTGGCTCTATGAACCTCTAAAATGTGTGTATCTTGTTCCTGAAAGTGGTTCTGTTGTGGATGTCTTGAATCATGATCATGATGTTCATTTCTTGCAGATCCTTCTTGGTGTTAAGAAACTATTTGTCATAAGAATTTCCTTTACTATTGGGCTGGTTGAAATGGTTAAGCATTTTCTGTGAGTCTGTCGTCAGGCATTCTTGAAATATGTCCAAATAATTTTACGTTTCGTTTGCGTATTGTAATTTGAATCCTGCTGCATGTTTTATATACTTCTTTGTTACTGCGTGTTCGAGATTTTTTTCTTAAAATCGTCCTTTCCTTCTTCTCTGGTTGGATTGTTGTCTGATAGTGTCGTAGTTTGGTCCAAATACTGTAGAAATCGCTTTCTTGTTGTATGTGTTTTTCGTAAGGTGGAATACAAACTCAATTTTTCTGGTTCTCAAGCGGTTTTCTTGTTTGTCAAGCCCGTTAGGGTGAAATATTGCTATCTTTATATTTAGATGCATTCATTCGTACACCGAGCGAGTTGGCCGTGTGGTTAGGGTCACGCAGCTGTGAGCTTGTATTCGGGAGATAGTGGGTTCGAACCCCCCTGTCGGCAGCCCTGAAGATGGTTGTCCGTGGTAACCCCATTTTCACACCAGCCAAATGCTGGGGATGTCCCTTAATTAAGGCCACGGCCGCTTCCTTCCCACTCCTAGACCTTTCCTATCCCATCGTTGCCATAAGACCTATCTGTGTCGGTGCGACGTAAAACCATCTGTAAAAAAAAATCCTTCATGCACTCATCCATCAATTCATTCATTTATTTATGCAGTCAGCATTTTATTCACCCACAATGGAATGTTCAAGTTATTTCGTCAATTCACAATCAAGCACTCATCCTTTACTGCGTGCTCTCTTCCGAGTTGGTGGCTATCCGCGACTGGGAGAGAGACTTGGACTCCTGTCCATTCATTGATTCATTCATTCACGTAGGCAGTCAGTATTTCATTCATAACGGAATGTGTACCAGAGGTACATCCACCCCGTGCATTTAAATTAAGCGCCTTTGACAAGATCATCTAAAACTTGGTCGTCAAACTGTTTGATACAAGATGTCTGGACATTTCTCGACAGTAGTTTCTACTATCGACTTAGATGCACCCTCTGGTGCGAGATTGAACATTACATTTTGAAGTAATTTTGTGTATCAAGGTTTCCTAAACTGAATTATTTACAGTTTGTTTTTGGTGTTCAAAAGTTATAAACATTTCTATCTCTTCCCACCAACTTAATACGTTGACCCCCAAAACCCCATGGTACTACAACCCTTGAAGGGCCTTGGCCTACCAAGCGACCGCTGCTCAGCCCGAAGGCGTGCAGATTACGAGGTGTCGTGTGGTCAGCACGACGAATCCTCACGGCCGTTATTCTTGGCTTTCTAGACAGGGCCGCTATCTCACCGTCAGATAGCTCCTCAATTCTAATCACGTAGGCTGAGTGGACCTCGAACCACCCCTGAGGTCCAGGTAAAAATCCATGACCTGGCCGGGAATCGAACCCGGGGCCTTCGGGTAAGAGGCAGGCACGCTACCCCTACACCACGGGGTCGGCACTTAATATGTTGGCCAATTAGAAATTTTGTATATTTATTTAAGTAACGAATAAGAAATGTTTGATATTTTTTAAATTAACCAATAGGCATTGTGGGTGTGTCAGGTCATAGGTCCAGAGAAATCTTGAACCTTCCTCTCCACTATAAAAGCTGGGACATTTCGGGCCAGGTTGTCTTTGTGATTGCTCCAGTCTAGTGTGTGTTCGTAACGGAGGCAGGGTAAAAAGGGCTCCCTCGTCCATTTTCGGGAGGTCCACCAGCTCAAGGTAATGGCAGATTCTGCTTAACAACCTAATAGTCTTTGAAAGCTAGCTCAAGGGGAAGGTTTCAAATTTCTTTCGCAATGTAACTTTTATTTCTTAAATGTAAATTCTCACTCAAGTCTAAAGAACTTACTCGAACTTTGGGAATAAAGAGTGAGTTACCCTCTTGCATTTCCTCTCAACTTGATATTGAGGTGACTATGATTTTTAACCTTTAAATTTATCTCTTAATATTGAAGACTCTCTCTCTCCATCTAGTCACCTCCGTAGTATAGGCTTAGCCTCTGTAACGTCGGGCCATCAGCCCAACTAGGGTTTTAAGTATTTCATGTGAATTTCAAGAAGGGCAAGTGTTCGCATACTAACCTTTTGATTTCGTTTTTACGAAAGGCCATGTAGTGTTACCCCTGTTAAAGTCAATTGCAATATTTTACTTTTAAGGCAAATCAGACTGTTGAGCATAGAAGAGAGTGTCCACTGTTTGTTTTTGTTAAATTTAAGTTGTGCCTTTCATAGTCATGGAATGTTACAAGTTTGGAGATTAACCTCCTAGGAAGTAATAGTGTAGAGGAAAGGCGCTCACCCTACTGGTGTAAAATTGGAAGCTCCGTCTCCTTGTGTATGTAGTGAAGAGAGCAAATGGGCTCTTGTTAAAATCGTATTTACGAAGATTCAAGATCAGGTTGTTAATTGGTTATTAGTTTATTATTCTGATTTTTCTAACAGAAAGGATTGCAACAACTATCGAGGTATCTCACTGATTAGTATACCAGGCAAAGTATTCACCGGCATCTTGGAAGGGAGGGTGCGATCAGTAGTTGAGAGGAAGTTGGATGAAAACCTGTGTGGTTTCAGACCACAGAGGGGCTGTCAGGATCAGATTTTCAGTATGCGCCAGGTAATTGAAAAATGCTACGAGAGGAATAGGCAGTTGTGTTCATGTTTCGTAAATCTCGAGAAAGCATATGACAGGGTACTGAAGGAGTGAGCGAGTGCTCCTTGTACTTGGGGTTTTCTGCCCTGTAACTATTGTGGTGGTGAGCTGAGAGCTCAGAAATTAATCTTGCGGCTCTGTAAATTCTTAAATTGTTAACCTGCTACTTGGTACCTGTTACATCTTTGTTATTTGTTGTCATTTGTTGATTTTGAAAAGAAAATATAACCTTTGTTAAAGTTTTAAATTAACTTTAATTTCGTAAGTTGAGACCTATTCCCGCCCGCACCTTCTTTCACCTCTAACTACCACGGATAACTGGGTGGACTGAAGATATCTTATTCATAAGTTAGAAGGTAACAGACATGAAGGTAGCAAGAATGATTGCTGGTACAAACTGGTGGGAACAATGACAGGAGGGTACTCGGAATGAGGAGATAAAGGCTGTTAGGAATGAATTCGATGGATGAAGCTGTACGCATAAACCGGCTTCGGTGGTGGGTCATGTGAGGCGAATGGAGGAGGATAGGTTACCTAGGAGAATAATGGGCTGTGCTATGGAGGGTAAGAGAAGTAGAGGTAGACCAAGACGACGATGGTTAGATACAGTTTCTAACGATTTAAAGATAAGAGGTACAGAACTAAATGAGGCCACAGCACTAGTTGCAAATAGAGGATTGTGGCGACGTTTAGTAAATTCACAGAGGCTTGCAGACTGATCGCTGAAATGCATAACGGTCTATAATGATAATGTATGTATCCATGTATGTAATAATAATAATAATAATAATAATAATAATAATAATAATAATAATAATAATAATAATAATAATAATAATAATAATAATAATAATAATAATGCCATTTAGTGGTTGTAATAGTCTACGTTTCAAGATTATTATTATTATTATTATTATTATTATTATTATTATTATTATTATTATTATTATTATTATTATTATTATTATTATTGGTTTTTCGTCCCACTAACTACTTGTACGGTATTTAGGAACGCGCAGGTGACGGAATTTTGTTCCTCAAGTGTTCTTTTATGGGCCGTTAAATCTACTGACATGAGGCTAGCGTATTTGAGCACCTTCAAGTCTTTTTCTTCTTCTAGTTTCATGTACAGTAGGTAGTACCTGTTTTGTTGTTCGGATACAGCTCATATCTCGGTTTGTTTTTAAGTACATCTGCATAAAAGCTGTAACTTTGCTTTAGTCTTTGGCGTCTTGAAATCAGGCTATGAATGTTGGGCTGAGAAGAATTATCACAAAGAGAAGCAGAAGTAGAAGAAACTGGGCTCCTGGCAGTTGGCCTATTCTTGATTAAAAGGCAGCAGACTACATCCTACGGACGAAACATTCATTGTACCCCCACCCCCACAGCTTTTGCTTTCCACAGTTCCACGTAACATCAGCTGATCTGTTGGGCAGTGCCAAGTATGAAAGAGACGGAGAGATACGTTAACGAGACAGAGAGAGAAAGAAAGAAAGAAAGAAAGAAAGAAAGAAAGAAAGAAAGAATTGAAATAAATTATATTTTTGCTAGTGATATTATAATGCGTCCTCCTCTGCGGTGTAGTGTTTAGTGTGATTACCTGCCACCCCCGGAGGCCCGGGTTCGATTCCCGGCTCTGCCACGAAAATTTGAAAATTGGTACGAGGACTGGAACTGGTCCACTCAGCCTTGGGAGGTCAACTGAGTAGAGGGGGTTTCGATTCCCACCTCAGACATCCTCGAAGTGGTTTTCCGTGGTTTCCCACTTCTACTCCAGGCAAATGCCCGGTTGGTACCTAACTTAAGGCCAAGGCAGCTTCCTTCCTCTTCCTTGTCTATCCCCATCCCCCTACAAGGCCCCTCTTCAGCATAGAAGGTGAGGCCGCCTGGGCGAGTTACTCCTATCCAGTTGTATCCTCCCGACCCAAAGTCTCATGCTCCAGGACACTGCCCTTGAGGCGGTAGAGGTGGGATTCCTCGCTGAGTCCGGGGGGAGAAACCAACGCTGGAGGGTAAACGGATTAAGAAAGAAAGAAAGAAAGAAAGAAAGAAAGGAAGAAAGAAAGAAATAAAGAAGGGTATTATAATGCTTCTTAGCCTATAAATTAGAACACTCTTTCAGTGTATATTATTAGTTTATTACACAAGGAAAATCCAGCTATACATACAAATTATTACAATTGTATGGGACCCTCACCAAGAGAACTGGCAAAAAATCGAAAGAAAAGCAGCTCGATTTGTTCTGGGCGATTTCCGACAAAACAGTCGCGTTACGAAAATGTTACAAAGTTTGGGCTGGGCAGACTTGGGAGAAAGCTTTTTTTTTGCTAGTTGCTTTACGTCGCACCGACACAGATAGGTCTTATGGCGACGATGGGACAGGAAAGGGCTAGGAGTTGGAAGGAAGCGGCCGTGGCCTTAATTAAGGTACAGCCCCAGCATTTGCCTGGTGTGAAAATGGGAAACCACGGAAAATCATTTTCAGGGCTGCCGACAGTGGGGTTCGAACCTACTATCTCCCGAATACTGGATACTGGCCGCACTTAAGCGACTGCAGCCATCGAGCTCGGTGACTTGGGAGAAAGAAGAGGAGCCTGTCGACTAAGTGATATGTTCCGAGCTGTCAGTGGACAGATGACGTGGAATGGCATTGACAGACGAATAACTTGGAGTGTGTTTCTAAAAGTAAGATAGATCACAATAAGAAAATAAAGTTGGAATTCGAGAGAGGACAGATTGGGGCAAATATTCATTTATAGGAAGATGAGTTAGGGGTTCGAATACTTTGCCAAGGGGGATGTTCAATAAATTTCCAAATTCTTTGCAATTATTAAGGAAAGACTAGGTAAATTACAGTCCAGCCTCGGCGGCTCCGGGTTCGCTTCCCGGCTGGGTCAAGGTTTTTTAATTGTAAATGATTAATATTCCTGGCCTGGGGACTGGATGTTTGTGTCGTCCTTAACGTTCTTTCCTCACAATCAACACTCTACACTTCCTCCATTCCAATTACACGCAGGTGCACAGTAGAGGCAACATCTCTATAGGTCGACGTCCCGAACAAATAGTCACCTGGGTGACTGTCCTACTTGCAGATCAATGGTGAGTGATTGATTGAATAAAGGATACTAATAAATAAACAAATTATAACTAATAATAAAAAATAAAGAAAACACACAAACCATAAAATGCATATTACTGGAATGACCTACTACCTGTTTTCCATTCAGTAACCGGGTCAGGGATGGAATGAATGAAACTCCCATCTTGCGGCGAGGATAGGAATTGTGCCGGCTGCCGAGGGCTGTCGCACTCCCCTGGGGCAATGATTAATGACTGACAGATGAAGTGAAATGATATTGGAGAGTGTTGCTGGGGTGAAATATGACGGGGAAAACCGGAGTAGCCAGAGAAAAACCTGCCCCGCCTCCGCTTTGTCCAGCACAAATCTCACATGGAGTGAGCGTGATTTGAACCACGGAACTCAGCGGTGAGAGGCCGACCACTGCCGCCTGAGCCACGGAGGCTTTTATTACTGGAATGACACAGAACAAAATAATGTTAGAGCCTACTGTCGGATTTTTTATTTTGGACACTCGAGTTTAGGCTGTAATTACCAACGAAACGATAGGCCTATTGCAAAATAAGTTGTACCAATATTTTCCTTGTTTAATTCTGCATTAGAGTGTATCAGACAAATTATTTTTGTTTGAAGGTGCTCAAATACGACAGCCCCGTGTCGGTAAATATACTGGCACGTAAAAGAACTCTGGCGGGACTAAATTCCGGCACCTCGGCGTCTCCGAAAACCGTAAAAGCGTAGTTAGTGGGACGTAAAACAAATAACATTATAAAATTATTTTTGAAATTCTTTACAGTAATTATTTTTCATTTCTGTTTGTAGTAAATATTGTCCGGGTTTTTTTGCTTCTTCTCTAGCAACCGCTCACTTAAGCAAAGCAAAGTCACCTCCGTACAGGCCATGAAGGCCCTTGGAGGAGTGGAAGGTAAAGGCTTTCACCATTGTTAACCTCGGCACGTGATGGGGTAGAGAGTGGTTAGCTCTGCGCCCAGCCGCCTTTGCCCCAAGGAATTAACCTGGTACTCATTTTTGGGGTAGGCTGAGTGAACCTCAGGGCCATATGGAAATCTCGTTTCTTAAATTTTACGACTTCCTGACGGGGATTCGAACCCACGTCCTTCTGGGCGAACCGAGCACACCTTTACCGCCTAGGCCAGACAGCTCCTAATTGTTGGCCGGCAGGGAAGGAGTGGTGGTTGTATACAATTTTTAATCACTTGACTGTGTACCAAAAGCATGAATAAAATTCCAAACCTCTCCGCAGTGCTCATATAGAGTGAGGGCAAATGACACTGTCGATGGTGATTCGCTCGTAATGGAGACTTTAAGCCTTGAGGTGACCGCTTCGTTCTATTCGACAGGAGTAGGCTACGTGCCGGCACCGCATTCACCCTCTCCCTTCCTACTATCATAATATCATTTCATTCATTTCATCTCATTAACTCGTCTGAGGAGGTTGTGTCAGGAATGGCATCCGGTAGTAAAAACTCGCTACGGAGATTCATCTCACATCATACCCGACTCCGCAGAGAAACTGGACAAGGGTTGGACACGTAGGGCCGAATTCATAGTCAGCACTTATACATAAGTGGAACCCTTAAGTAATAAGGGATCACTTATAATAAGTATTCACTTATATGAGTTTACATTTCATAGACAGCACTTAAAGGGCACACACAATGATACAGTAAGTATCGCTGGAGATGTGGCAATGCTGTATATTATGCCAATGCTTCCTGGATTGTGTAGTTCTGGCTACCGAATAGCATTCACCAATAGAGCATGTCAAAAACGTACCACATGTAAGGCTTTTCAGGCGTTTGCTCTATTAACCAGCGTTTCGTCTTAGGTCTGACACTAGACTCGTCAAAGTGGGATGTGTCAGATCCTACCCACTGACGCTGGGTGTATGCAGGTGAGCTTATCAGAAGCCTATATATGAGGCACAGTCTGATAACTGCATACGGGAGATAAATCTCCACAATGGAATTATTGCCCACCTAGCAATTCCGAATGGAAAATTCTAAATTCCCATGGAGGGAATTCGATATTTTTCACCAATAGAGCATGTCAAAAACGTACCAGATGTAAGCCTTTTCAGGCGTTTGCTCTATTAACCAGCGTTTCGTCTTAGGTCTGACACTAGACTCGTCAGAGTGGGATGTGTCAGACCCTACCCACTGACGCTGGGTGTATGCAGGTGAGCTTATCAGAAGCCTGGTTAATAGAGCAAACGCCTGAAAAGCCTTACATCTGATATGTTCATTCTGTAATGTTTTGATTTTCTGAAAAAAATGTCCACACCGAATGTAGTTATAAGGGCTTAAGTGAAACTCTGCATTGACTCATATTAGCGCTCGTAGTGGTAGAAAAAGGCAAACTGCTAATTTAATCGACCGGATAACGACGATTACTGGGTCTTTCATCGACGTCTCTCAAGTGGACTACACAACTCGTCGCAGAAGACACTCCTGCTAATTTTGATCGGCCGGGTGGCTACACATCTTTACTTTCCGCTCGCGCCGAGCCAACAAAGCATATAGGCCGACTCCTCGTTGGATGTCAGCCTCCCTACCACCAACCACCATGACGACCACCACCACCACCACCACCACCACCATCACCACTACCTTTGCGACCCCTGCTCACACCTTCTCCTCGCTTTCCATCACAACTGTTACGTCACCCCATTCATTGCTCTTCTATCCACCTCTCTCCCCGTGCTACCTCTTGTTGATCCACCTCGACTACTATGTATTCCTCCCCGCTACTTCACCCGCCCTTCTACGCTGTCTACATCTGCCTTGCCGACCACGACATCACCACCACCACTGTCCGTCGTACCAGCAGCAGCCGCTCATCAACTTCCATCACCGTCAGACACATCAGCCACAAACCAAGTCTTCAGTTGCGTCGTCCGCGGCGTAAGCCCACTCATCCCGGCAACCGACATTCAAGAACAACTTCGCCTTCAAGACATACCCGTCAAGAGGGCGTTCCGTATCTACAACTCCACCGGTCCGACGTATTTAATCAGACTTCAGCTTCACAGCGCAGCAGTCGTCGCCCACCTCATCTCCAGCGGAGCACATCTTTACGGCCGTCATCATCCCGTCGAACCCTATCGCTCACCTCCCCGCCCTAGATATCACCACTCCACATCTCGTCGCCATACCCGGCCTGATCATCCTCCCTTCCAGCGCTCTATCTATGTCCGTCCACCTCCTTCTTCTGCTAGTATCTCCATCCCACCACCACCGACCTTTGAACATCTCCGACACCTCATAACTGTCCTCTATCACATCGCTTCAACACTTCACCACCTTACACTTCCACGAAACTTCCTTCTCGACACTCCTGTATAAATTTCCATCCGTAGCCATCTCCCCCAACCAAGACGCCCCAAGATAACATCTTACTTACTCTTCACTTCGTCTTTCCCCTCTTCTTCGTCCTACAAATCACCTGTTTCTCTCACTTCGCCCGGCCAGAGAGAAGGCGTAACCTTCTGGGTGGCCCGTCCCACCCTGCGGTGGGGAATGAAAACTTTCTAAAAAACGACGATTATACGGAAACAACTGTAATTTGTAGGAATAAAGAATATATTCCCATACTTTATTATATTTTATTTACCTAAAATTCGTAGCTCATATCGCTCGGATGTTTTCAACATTGAGCTGCTTACCTGAATGATTTTTCGAGATATGAACAGTGTAAAAGCTTTTAAACTTCACGAACATGAGCTTGTAAGCGTATTGGACAGAATTAGTTACATGAACAGCCAGACCGGGCATGAGAAACCAACCCACTGCAACATCGCGCACGTGACTGATAAAGACTCACTGTATAGATAAGAATTTCAGTGCATTTTTACGACTGTTTTAGGAAGGCACAGAGATGACTACTGCCTGTTGCTCACGGTAACATTTTCTGTCAAATTTATTGTACAATAATTTAATTTTATAAAATTTCTGTTGCTCACGGTCAAATTCAAGTTTTACAAAACCTTTGATAAAACTTTTCATAAAATAGGACGTGTTCTATTCCGTAAAATTAATTTTACGAAACGAACCAATCAGCGAAGCTGACATCACGATGATGCTGGCGCTACGTCGTGAGAAGATTGTGAAGCTCGATTGTAAACAAACACTTCTTTGTAAAATGGCAGGACCCGCGTGGACTAAGGCAGCTGTTAGTGTTTTACTGGACGAATACCAGATATATACATATTTGTACGAGGTTAAAACGCCACTTTACTACAATAGAAATGCACGAAGGGAGGCAGAAAACACAATCGCCGAATTCCTATATGAATTTTAGTCTTCTAACCTCAACTAATTTTCGACCAAGGACAGCAATCCTCTATCTTCTTCTCTTCTTTTGATCCAATCCCGAGTCCAGCATTTCCTGGCATTTCTTTTCTTCCTTTTTACCACCGTACAACATATAATTGCAGCTAAAGCAGCAATTTTTGCTTTGTTTGTTCGAGCCATACTCTCAAACACACTGTAAGTTGAACTGCTGATTCTTGGTTTATAAATTTATCGATGGATGGCAGCACATATACATCTTAGTTCAGAAGTGAGTTCATAGATGGCCATCCCGATGTTTCCATGGATTTTATAAAATAATTTTACCGTGAGCAACACAACTTGTTTTCACCAAATTTTTATAAAATTAATTGCATAACAAATTTTACGAAACATTTTACCGTGAACAATAGCCATAACTCTTTTAGTGCCGTGTCTCTGACGTAATCTATACTATCAATGCAAACGAGATCGTGTTTGTTTGTTTGTTTCTTTATTTTTTCAGATAATCTCGAAAACTATAGGACCGATTGAACTGAAATTTGGAAAGAATATACAGTGGAATTTCGATACCTCGAATCACCTCGGGAGCGAAATTTTATTTCGAGTTATCGAAATTTCGATATACAGTGGAACCTTGGATTGCGAGCATAATTCGTTCTGGCAAAATGCTTGTAATCCAAAGCGCTCGTATATCAAAGCAAGTTTTTCCCATAAGAAACAATTGAAACGCGGGTGATTCGTCCACAACACAAAAACATTTATTTGCATACCATTTCTAAAACAAAATAACACGTAAAAACAAATTAAAGTGCACTTTTCGTTACAATAGAATCCTTGTTGGTGTGAGGGAGACGACAGATGACATGAGAAGAGTTACTATGTAGCACGAATTTCGCTAACGGAATCACTGCTGTCTGCTGGCTCACTGGAATTGTTTTCTTTTCATTCAACTTTAACGAGGAACCTGTCCAATGGCTGTTGCTTTTGCCTCTTTTTGATGATTTCACGAAAATGTGACATTGCATTGTCATTGAACTGATTCATCGCTCGCACTGCTACAGCCTTATTCGGGTGGTGGCTTTTTTTACAAAATTTTGCACCGTTTCCCACATTTTGCACTTATCCCGAATCTCAGTTGAAGTGACTTTTCTTCCTCCTCTTCCCTGGACAAAATCTCCACAACTTCCTCCTGTTGTTCGTGATGCAGGCCCATCAGTTCGTTGGTGGTCAGTTACTGGCTATGTTCTTCCACCAGCTCTTGAATGTCCACGTCATTCACCTCCAACCTTCCCTAAGGACACAATTTCATCGACAATCAGCGGTTCATTGTCACCAACAATACCCTCAAAGTCACATCCAAGAACACAGTCAGGCCACAGCTTTCCGCAAGCGGAAGTGAGAGTTCTCATGGTGACTCCATCGCAGGCTTTACCGATGATCTTCAGGCAGTTCATGATGGGGAAATGATTTCTCCCAAACTCTTGAAGGGTAGGTTTGCTCCTTCGGTCACTTCGAAGCATCGCTGAAATAGTGCTTTGGTGTATAGTTTCTTGAAGTTCGAAATGACTTGCTGATCCATAGGCTGGAGAATTGGAGTAGTGTTGGGAGGAAGGAACTTAACCTTAACGAACTTGAATTCCTCCAGTAAGTCGTCCTCAAGGCCTCAAGGCCAGCAAGACTTTGAGCAGCAGATTATTTTCTGAAAGATATTTCTTCACTACAGAACCAAAGACCTCGTTCATCCATTCAACAAGAGAACAGGGGACGGGAAAACGTAGGCACACGTGACGCTCGTATTGCGGAGCTTCACTCGCATATCAAGTTACAATTTATTTAAAATGTTTGCTCTTCTTGCAAAACACTCGTAGACCAAGTTACTCGCATTCCGAGCTTTCACTGTATAGAGAACACCGTTTTTGAGCATGTACAGCACACAATTGAATCATATGTATCTACGGGCTTATACTGAATACATTATTAATAACAGTATTTAAAAATATACAAACTCCATTTTACGGCATACATATACAGTAGTGAAACGTCCGACTCGTTGGCTGAATGGTCAGCGTACTGGCCTTCGGTTCAGAGGGTACCTGGTTCGATTCCCGGCCGGGTCGGGGACTTTAACCTTCATAGGTTAATTCCAATGGCTCGGAGACTGGGTGTTTGTGCTGTCTCCAACATCCCTGCGACTCACACACCACACGTAACACATTTTTTGCTAGTTGTTTTACGTCGCACCGACACAGATATGTCTTATGGCGACGATGGGATAGGAAAGGCCTAGGACAGATAGGTCTTATGACGACGATGGTACAGGAAAGAGCTAGGAGAGGGAAGGAAGCGTCCGTGGCCTTAATTAAGGTACAGCCCCAGCATTTGCATGGTTTGAAAATGGGAAACCACGGAAGACCATCTGCCGACAGTGGGGTTCGAACCCACTATCTCCCGGATGCGAACTCACAGCTGCGCGCTCCTAACCGCACTGCCAACTCGCCCGGTACACGTAACACTATCCACCACCACAATAACACGCAGTTACCTACACATGGCAGATGCCACCCACCCTCATCGGAGGGTCTGCCTAACAAGGGCTGCACCCGGCTAGACATAGCCGCACGAAATTAAAAAGTAGTGAAACAAGAAACATACCTCTGTAAACACCTTTGGAAAAGTCCGTTAGTCTCTTCCTCCCTTCACGTTGAAACTTCTCATACCGGGCGAGTTGGCCGTGCGGTTAGGGGCGCGCGGCTATGAGCTTGCATCCGGGAGATAGTGGGTTCGAATCCCAATATCGGCAGCCCTGAAGATGGTCTTCTGTGGTTTTCCATTTTCACACCAGGCAAATGCTAGGGCTGTACCTTAATTAAGGCCACGGCCGCTTCCTTCCAACTCCTAGGCCTTTCCTATCCCATCGTCCCATAAGACCTATCTGTGTCGGTGCAATGTAAAGGAGTTTGTAAAAAAAATAGCTAGGAGTTGGAAGTATCAGTTAGGAGGAGGATATCACTAATGTTTCATGTATATGTATAAAAAGAATGGAGGTTGATAGACAGGTGAACAAAAATCTCATCCTCCAAGAGAAGTAGAACTCACAACCTCCCTGGCTTAACCCTAGAATACAAAGGCTATCAGGAGGCGATTAGAGAGGGCAACACCACATTGTGGAGAAAAACGCAAATATTTATTCAGTTTTAGCCAAATGAAACTAGAAATTATTTTTTAAAAGCAGTTTATAAAATCCCATTGTACATTACCTAATTCTTCTTCTTCTCCTCCTCAATCTGTTTTCCCTCCAGGGTTGGTTTTTCCCTCGGACTCAGCGAGGGATCCCACCTCTACCGCCTCAAGGGCAGTATCCTGGAGCTTCAGACTCTGGGTCGGAGGATACAAGTGGGGAGGATGACGAGTACCTCGCCCAGGCGGCCTCACGTGCTATGCTGAACAGGGGCCTTGCCGGGGGATGGGAAGTTCGGAAGGGATAGACAAGGAAGAGAGAAGGAAGCGGCCGTGGCCTTAAGCTAGGTACCATCCCGGCATTTTCCTGGAGGAGAAGTGGGAAACCATGGGAAACCACTTACAGGGTGGCTGAGGTGGGAATCGAATCCACCTCTACTCAGTTGACCTCCCGAGGCTGAGTGGACCCCGTTCCAGACCTCGTACCACTTTTCAGATTTCGTGGCAGAGCCGGGAATCGAACCCGGGGCTCCGGGGGTGGTAGCTAATCACACTAACCATTACACCACAGAGGCGGACACCTAATTTTGTCCTTTGATTTCTTTAAATATTAAACAAAGACTTAATGGAAATAGGCACAACAAGTCATTGGACACAGCTAACCAATTTGTACAACGCCACAGCAAGTAGTGGAGACTCGCACAGCAGCGTTGTAGAAGCGTGATTACGCAGGATTCGGATGTTTAGGAAAAGTCATATTTTTTCTTTGTCTCTATTTTCTTGCATGATTGGATTTTGGTGCAAATCAGGTGATTATCATCACAATTAAGTGATTTTTATTTGTCATATAAATGCATATTTTGGCTTTTTTTGTCATAAGGTCATGTTTTGAGCTATTTTCGTAGAAACGTCATATTTCGGCGGTTTGACGACAGCTGTAGCTACGCAAAATTATCTTCAACTTACCAAATACAAACTAGTATCACGTCTGCAGTTAATACAAGTGGATATACTCTGCCTCTTCTATGAAGATTGCGCAGGAACACTCTGACAGAAAGTGTGTCATATATTAAGTCGAACTTTGGAATTATATCGAGTGCAGTGCCTCGTTTAGAAGCTGCTAGCTTAGACATTCATCCACTATTGAAATTATGAGAAGTATTGAACTTTCAGTACATTAATCACATGGAATAGTTGGCGACGGTGTAAACAGGAAACTTTAAAACGTGCTTAATCGAAACGACACTTTTCCCTGTGTGTGCAAGATAAATGAAGTTCTTTACCAGTACATTTCAAGACGAGTGTATACCCGACAGCAGTGATTTAACATTATTTAAATATGCACCAATAACGTCTTTTGTCGAGCTTCTCTTCTCACAACAATGTATTAAGTGATAATCGGAGGTCTTTCGCGCCTTATGCTTTGAAGATGAATCTTGTCATACACTCAGTTCCAGCCGCGGAGAAGAATGAAAAAGGTATGCGAGTTTGCACTATGTGCCCTGCCGCCCTACCATCATGTATTGAAAAACATCTACTTAATTCGTTTCGTGGTATTCAATTTAAATGTTAACGCATTTGAGTAATATTCATGAAAACTGGGCTTAAACGTTCCAAAATATTTAAAAATAGATTGATTTCTAGTTTTTTCATATTTCAAACCACCAATGTAGGGTGTAAATATGTTTTGACGTTTAAACTAATGTGTGATCTGATAATCTTAGCGAACTTAGAAATTTATAGGTATGTATTCACAAACGTTTGATAAGTGAATCAAGGACAATATGCTGTGAAAAACTGCTATACATGTATACTCAGATTTTTTTTTCTAATGGATTTACGTCGCACCGACACAGATAGGTCTTATGGCGACTCAGAAAATTAATATGAAAGTAAGAATAAAGCATTTAGTTAACAAATATGTATCAAAGGAATTGCCATTTCGATTGAATAACTTATTTTAAAATGGCCTTATTTAGATTAATCATTTTCGGGTCATATTTTGTCATTTTACGTCATATTTCGTCACTTTTGAGGTCATATTTCGCCACTTTTGAGGTCATATTTGCTTGCTTATTCGGGCTATTTTTAGGTCTTAAACATCCGAGCCCTAGTGATTAGTATCTGATGGCACAAAACCTTAGTTGCGCACAAGTGTAACTGTTTTTATCTGAAAGTTTTATTGTGTAGTATTGACTAAAAATATTTGAAAAACTCTTGGCAAACGGTCAGCTTCTCTGTCGAAATTCGCTCAGAGAGCATCAAGTGCAATTTTGTAGCAATTTTGTTTCAATATTGTTATCTACTTCCCACCCACTTTATTCCCCAGGACTCCGCTAATTTTTTGTTTTCTATCAGTTTTTCTGCTCCCTCCCTCCCCACTTTTGAATTCTCAATCGTTGCTACTGGTACATAAACACTCGTAAAACTTAGGATTATTTTTAATTTCATCATGAATAAAATGATATTGCACTTTACAGCAGTTAAAACGCACAGATTTGCTCGATGTTCCTTACAATACGCGCGGCGACTTTCGTTGCAGTATGTCTTTGCCATTCATATTTTCTGAACAGGACAGTTACATTTCTCGGTAAATGTATTTTAGTACCTTCAAATACCACTGCACTGAGCCAGGATTGAACCTGCCAATTAATCCTTCTGTGTTCTCATGTTTATCCTTGATTCTCCTTTCTGGTGCACCCTTTCAGCACACTAGCCTGTCCTTGTATTTATCCTAGACAACTTTCTCGTTTCCTATCTTCGATGTTAATTCGAAGTTTAGATATGATACAAACAATAGGTTGCGTTTGATACACATCTTCCGAGCAGGTACTGATAATAAGACTCCCACATTGTCATTTTAAGTATTTTAGAAACCGACCCATGTAAACTATGAACATTGAGGGGGAAAGATTGGAGCCTTGTGTAACCCTCGACAAAAGAAATAATTAAAACATTTTCCTTGCGTTTTGTGTCATACTTAAAATGGACTGCTGGATTATTTTTAATCATCTTCCCCCTAATTCTCATAGCCGGTATAACGTAGATATTCTCCTGGAGAGAGTGAAATGTTATTTTGTTAAACGGCAGGGTGGGGCTTCTCTCGGCGGAGGGTTAGTAGGAGAGTCATGGGGAACTCCCACTAGTCACATCAGCCACACAGGACGGCGTTGCCTCGTGCTCAAGTTGCTTCCGTACTATCTGACAGCATGCAACTGTTTTGTGCTTTAGTTTGAAATGACGTGGTCTTCGAGAATATGTAACTTATTTTGAATATTTTTACTTACTATGTGAGACCGACCACGATACTTCGGAGATCCCTAATTGATTTTATCCCATATTTCCCATTTTACTTAGTAGCTTCTAGCATTTCAAAGAAGGTTTCATCTATTTGACAAAAATGCTTGTTTCTTAAAATTCTTATCGTTGGAAAGGCACTGCAAAGTATACCTGTGTTTAGTTTTAAGAACACCCCCAGCAGTGGTGTATCAGAACGGTGTTCAACCCTTATCCCGTTTCTCTACGGGGTCGGGTATGAGGTGAGATGAGATGCACCTGTCGTGGGTTTTTTTTTATGACCGGGTGGCCTTCCTGACGCCAACCTCATCAGAGGAGTTAACGAGAAGAAATGAATGACGTGATGCATGGTAGTAGGAAGGAAGAGGGTAAAACCGGTGCCGGCACGTAGCCTACTCCTGTAGAATAGCATTAAGAGGTCTTCTAAAGGCTTCACGTCCCCATCCGTCGGACGAATCACCATCAACAGCGTCATATGCCCTCACTCCATATGAACACTGTGGAGAGGTTTGGAATTTAATCCAGGCTTTTGGCACGCAATCTAGTGATTAGAAAGTGTGTACCACCACCTCCCCTACCCTACCAGCCGACATTCTGATGGTGAAATTTTTTCGACCAAATGGAACTCGAACCAGCTAACCTCCATGTCAGACCGTTTAGACTTCAACGCCTTAACAATCGTCGCCACCAGGCGGGGATAGGGTGTATCCGAACTATATCGAGAAAAAATCGGGGATGTTCTTAGTGTTATTTTAAGAACGATTGCGACCAGAAATAACAAAGTAACTTTATTTTCTCGAAAAGAAAACAATTTCTGGGACAATCCAATTACACCATCTTTCTTAACATAACACGAAGAACATTCCTGATTTTGTTGTCGATATAGTTATGACACACTCTATACGGGGTGTTTGAAAAAGTACTCCCTAATTTTAATGTGGCCTAGAATCTGTACAAAATGACATAAAATCTTCTAGTTTGTGGTGTGTGATTCATCAACTCTCCAAGTTTGGCTCCCCTGCAGTTGGCAGGTCTGCTTGACCTTGAGACGGCGCCAGTGGTGGTTGTTTCCTCTGTTCCCTCAGTTCAGTCCAGACGTGCGCACAGTGCAGTGCAGAACAGAGGAAACAAACAGTACTGGCGCCGTCTCAAGGTCAAGCAGACCTGCCAACTGCAGGGGAGCCAAACTTGGAGAGTTGATGAATCACACACCACAAACTAGAGTAGTGTATGTCATTTTGTACAGATTCTAGGACACATTAAAAGTAGGGAGTTCTTTTTCAAACATCCTGTATTGTAGGATAAATTTGATGTCTTTCAAAGTACTGAAGAGATGAAGAAGTACTTCATCCAGAACGGGTGAAGTTACAGGTTCTGCTGTAGTAGAATTGAAACAGTTATCTAAATAATCACAATGTTTTGACATTGGATGGGAGTCTTCTGAAAATTTGTGCTAAGGCTAGTTTACATCATGACACTAGGTTTCGCAACTAAGTTTCACAACGAAAATCGTGAAATGAAGTAATGTCCTCAATTGTACCAAAAGTTGAAGAGCTTAAGGGCCTGGAAAGTTTTGAAATTGGATAACTCTATCAAATTTAAAAAATTAAACTTTCGAAAATAACTTCCGGCCTAATTGCAGTTCCGGAAAGACAGCCCAAAATTGCTTGTTTATTTACTCGTTTCCAAATTAACTTATTTACGTAATTCTTCATGTAATGTGTTCCTTGGTTCAACACCCGCAGGTGGGTTTGTATTTTACAAAAAATGTCCTCATCGAATGTAGTTATAAGGGCTTAAGTGAAACTCTGTATTGACTCACATTAGCGCTCGTAGTGGTAAAAAAAGGCAAACTGCTAATCTAATCGACCGGATAACCATGATGAAGGAAAGGATTGCAATTTTAAGGAATAAATAAAGAATATATTCTCATACTTTATTACTACTTACTTAAAATTCGTAACTCATATCCCTAGGATGTTTTCAACAATGTGTTGCTTGCTTGAAGGGATTTGTATTTGTATTTGAATGAGCATGCTTGAATAATTGTAGTTGCGACACTACATTACGAAACTAGCAACCTACCGTTACTTCCAACTTTCCTGGATCTCAACTACGCATTGTGAGGTTATAAATGTTTTGATCTGTTACTTGGTTTGCAAACTGAAGTGGGGATATGAAGAAATAGTGAAGTGCCTCGTCTTGTACGCAGTCCAGACGTGTGTATGGTATTTTAGGATGTTATTTTAAGTTAAAATAAATTATTATTGTTAACAAATACATCGCAAATGTGAAATATCCCGGTGGCAATGGCCACTTACAGTAGTGTAATAATAAATGAAAGTTAACAGAATTATCCAGCAAAAACAACAACAACAACAAAAGTACAATAAGCAATTCCATGGTAACAAAATATGACAAGAAATACTACTAGTTAACTCTTTTACCGGGCGAGTTGGCCGTGCGGTTAGGAGCGCGCAGCTGTGAGCTCGCATCCGGGAGATGGTGGGTTTGAACCTCACTGTCGGCAGCCCTGAAGGTGGTTTTCCGTGCTTTCCCATTTTCACACCAGGCAAATGCTGGGGCTGTACCTTAATTAAGGCCATGGCCACCTCCTTCCCATTCCTAGGCCTTTCCTATCCCATTGTCGCCATGAGACTGTCTGTGTCAGTGCGACGTAAAACAAATAGCAAAAAAAGTTTAACTTTCTAAATCCAGCATCATCATATACAAATTCACACACAACTCATGTATTTCCAGTACTTAACACTACGGCTTACAACACTTACGGCTTACTTACTTACACAATCCCCGTCAGGAAGTCGTAAAATTTAAGAAACGAGATTTCCATATGGCCCTGAGGTTCACTCAGCCTACACCAAAAATGAGTACCAGGTTAATTCCTGGGGGCAAAGGCGGCCGGGCGTAGAGCTAACCATTCTACCCCATCACGTGCCGAGGTTAACAATGGTGGAAGCCTTTCCCTTCCACTCCTCCAAGGGCCTTCATGGACTGTACCGAGGTGATTTTGCTTTTTTGCTTTTTTGCTTTGCTTTGCTTTGCTTTGCTTATAACTACTACATACTACTAGCTTAACAAAAAGTAACGTTAAAACATAATTACCCAACAAATACAACAACAACAACAACAACAACAACAACAGGAGTACAACAGCAATTCAGTGGAAAGGAAATATGACAAGAAATACTAGTAGTTTAACATTCTAAATCCAGCATCATCATATACAAAGGAATGAATTAATAAAACAATTTTAAGAAGTCAAAATAATGTCGAATGTACTACCGTACTGGTATTGAATCTATTCTATATGGAATATATCTGGATGTATTGATAGTTGATTAAATCAAAACATATTCTATTAGAAATACCTACACGGATGAACTCAAATTCAGGAAGAAGGAGATTAGTGAGTAGTGCATTAGTGGCACAGGTTACATTTCTAAGCCAATAATTCTCTAGTTCAACATTGCTGATTCCCTCCTCATCAAAATAACTTCCAAAAGAAGTTATTAAACTATGTTACGCATGATTTATTAACGTAGTCAAAATATCACATTAATATATAGTGTAGAATCGGATATTTTCTTTTTTGGTTCACAAATCTTCTTTTGTTAAAAAGACAGCCATACTTTCCAGTGTCAACTTATTTAAAGGTAACATAAAAGCGTTCCAGTCTGTCAAACAGACAAGTTCAAACTTAACATATAACATTACAACATAGCCTATCTATAAAAAACAATATTACATGTATGTTGTAATGTTATATGTTACGTTTGAACTTGTGTTTTTGATAGAATGGGAAGCTTTTAAGTTACTCTTAAATAGTTTATAATTGTATTTTTCAGTAAAGATTCAGTAGTGGTGGTGGTGTTAGTGTTGATTGTTTCAAGAGGAATTACAACTGGGCAACCATCCTCTGTTAACACTAATCAGAGGGGAAATAATGAAGGGGTCCGACACTTCGAAAAATGATGGTATCGGTCACAGAAAGACGAAATGCGTGAAAATGAAAGAGTCCCTAGGCCTCTATACGTAATACCATCGGGGTAGGAAAAGAAAAAAGAGTCGACCAAGGGAGGTCGTATAGGATAGGTGGGAGTGAGGATCCTGGCACAAGTAAGTTGAGGCAAAGGCAGGGCTCAGCTAAGGACCCCGTGGTTAGAAACTACCCTTTCAAGTTGAGAGCCCCTGTAGCTCCATTTAGACGCCTTTTACGATAGGCAGGGGATCCCGATGGTGTTATTCTACCCCCATCTCCATCCAAAGGAAGGGGGAAGAGTTGCAGGACATTCAAAATGCCATCTTCATTTATTTATTCCATATGCACCTGTTTCTTTTCTCAGCCTTTAGAGTCACTAAGAACCTCTCTGCCACGAGTGTAGTTACTGCAAGGATGTGAGCATCGATAATAATTAGATAATAAATGCAGAATATATCAAGAAACTACAGTATACACTAGTGTCCCCATGTCAACAATTATCCAGTCAATTACTTTCATGAAATCTGTTTCATAAAATTAGTTGTGAAACCTAGTGTCGTCATGCACACTGGCCTTTATGGAAGTTAGTGTGACGGAAGTGTAACGCTATATGTCTTTTCACGAGAGTTTAATCCTGATGTAAACATGGTATGTCCACGCCTCCACCAAAGAAAGAGTTGTGATTCGCTGAGCGCGTAGTACCGACCTCCACTCCATGAACGTCTCGTGTTCGGACATACAGGTCTGCGCATCGCATACGACAACAGTGCGACGATCTGAACTTCTGAATAAAGGACTAAACCTGGATTATGTTCACTTGTTTTATTGAACACATTCACAATGCACTGTCTATGGTCACTCCTGAGCTGAGTGGTTTTCCTATTTTTTGCTTCACTACACTACAGTACCCCTTGCTCCATTTCTTTCACTATGAATACTGACACTGACTGCTGCTGAAAGATGCAACACCTTATCTCCACGCTGTACAGCTTGGGACTTCCCCCTACTACGAGATGACATTCTGTATAACATCACGCCTTGTGCCTTCATTTCTCGTTATTTAATCACTATTTTATATTAAAAAAGCATATATACCGGTATATACGACAACCATATTTTAATTTGATTGCGTGCTCTTCCAAACTATCTAAATACACTGACTGACAGAGCAAATGCAACACCAAGAAGGAGTGGTCAGAACTTTATGCCAATTGCAGGGTAGACTGACGTCACTGAGGTATGCTCATGATGTGAAATGCGCCGCTGTGCTGCACACGTAGCGAACGATAAATGGGACACGGCGTTGGCGAATGGCCCACTTCGTACCGTGATTTCTCAGCCTACAGTCATTGTAGAACGTGTTGTCGTGTGCCACAGGACACGTGTATAGCTAAGAATGCCAGGCCGCCGTCAACGGAGGTATTTCCAGCAGACAGACGACTTTCCGAGGGGTATGGTGATCGGGCTGAGAAGGGCAGGTTGGTCGCTTCGTCAAATCGCAGCCGATACCCATAGGGATGTGTCCACGGTGCAGCGCCTGTGGCGAAGATGGTTGGCGCAGGGACATGTGGCACGTGCGAGGGGTCCAGGCGCAGCCCGAGTGACGTCAGCACGCGAGAATCGGCGCATCCGCCGCCAAGCGGTGGCAGCCCCGCACGCCACGTCAACCGCCATTCTTCAGCATGTGCAAGACACCCTGGCTGTTCCAATAACGACCAGAACAATTTCCCGTCGATTGGTTGAAGGAGGCCTGCACTCCCGGCGTCCGCTCAGAAGACTACCATTGACTCCACAGCATAGACGTGCACGCCTGACATGGTGCCGGGCTAGAGCGACTTGGATGAGGGAATGGCGGAACGTCGTGTTCTCCGATGAGTCACGCTCTGTTCTGTCAGTGATAGTCACCGGAGACGAGTGTGGCGTCGGCGTGGAGAAAGGTCAATTCCGGCAGTAACTGTGGAGCGCCCTACCGCTAAACAACGCGGCATCATGGTTTGGGGCGCTATTGCGTATGATTCCACGTCACCTCTAGTGCGTATTCAAGGCACGTTAAATGCCCACCGCTACGTGCAGCATGTGCTGCGGCCGGTGGCACTCCCGTACCTTCAGGGGCTGCCCAATGCTCTGTTTCAGCAGGATAATGCCCGCCCACACACTGCTCGCATCTCCCAACAGGCTCTACGAGGTGTACAGATGCTTCCGTGGCCAGCGTACTCTCCGGATCTCTCACCAATCGAACACGTGTGGGATCTCATTGGACGCCGTTTGCAAACTCTGCCCCAGCCTCTTACGGACGACCAACTGTGGCAAATGGTTGACAGAGAATGGAGAACCATCCCTCAGGACACCATCCGCACTCTTATTGACTCTGTACCTCGACGTGTTTCTGCGTGCATCGCCGCTCGCGGTGGTCCTACATCCTACTGAGTCGATGCCGTGCGCATTGTGTAACCTGCATATCGGTTTGAAATAAACATCAATTATTCGTCCGTGCCGTCTCTGTTTTTTTTCCCAACTTTCATCCCTTTCGAACCACTCCTTCTTGGTGTTGCATTTGCTCTGTCAGTCTGTGTATAATAAACTAAAATCAAATGAATGCTACGTACTACTTTTCTTCGAGGTTGCATACAGTCGAGTGAGTGCGACGGTTGCTTCTCGAATCAACTAGTTCTATGTCCACGTGCATAGGCAAGGTGCTCCGCCTATTTGTTTACATCAGGATTAAACTCTCGTGAAAAGCGGGATAGCAACCGTGCAGACTGTGATGTAGAGTTTGCATCCGTGACCCCCATCAGGTGAGGAAAAAAGAGACAAACGAAGAGGGATATGGACATTTGCATACTTCCATCCTTCAAGTGATTTCCAGTACCTTTTATGACTATTCGTAACTGAGTATGAAGACCATACAAGGCATCTAGTTCCAAAACCGGACGTATCCATCTTTACAGTTTCTGAGAAAATCCAGAAAAATATTGTACAGATATAAGCCACAAAACACTTTATAACACTGGTGTGTGATCATTTATATAAATTAGATTATCATTTATGGGGAAAATAGTGTGAACTTGTCAGGTTTTTGAAACCGGAACTTTACAGTTTGAAACTGATGTCCGATTTTGAAACAGACTTGACCGGATTTTTTAAGCGCGGTTGTGGTATACAATACTGCTTCATAGAAAAGTTTGTTGGTTTGCCTATACAGCCGGGCGTCAGACTACTTGAATTTAACGTACAGTAATACTACCATCGAGTATACAATACTGCTTCACGGAAACGTTTGGTGGTTTGCCTATACAGCCGGGCGTCAGACTATTGGAATTAACACTGCAATCGAGTATACAGTACTGCTTTACGGAAACGTTTGGTGGTTTGCCTATACAGCCGGGCGTCAGACTATTAAAATTAACACTACAATCGAGTATACAATACTGCTTCACGGAAACGTTTGGTGGTTTGCCCATACAGCCGGGCGTCAGATTATTGGAATTAACGTAATACTACAATCGAATATACAATACTGCTTCACAGAAACGTTTAGTGGCTTGCCTATACAGCCGGGCGCAGACTATTTGAATTAAAGTAATACTACAACTGAGTATACAATACTGCTCCACAGAAATGTTTGGTGGTAAAAATGGCTATGGAGTTAATTGGCTCAAAGTAAAAGCTTTTATGTACACAAAAAAACTCCCTGAGGCATCAAAAGTATGAGCATTCTAGTGAATACAGAGCAATCGATGTTCATGGAAAGGACGACCACAATTTCTTGTCCAAATCAACTGTGAAGAACACATTCAAATCCTTTGTCGATAAACTCAGCAGGGACAAATTATCATCTAAAGCTCTGTCCATGAAGAAGTATTGCTGAAGTGCTACATGGCTGATACAACAGTTTACCATCATTGCATGTTAAAGCCGACTAGTGAAAAATAAGGAAATATCTAGTCGATATTTTTGAATGGTTAACATTTATTTTTCAGTTTAAATATGGCGTAAGAGAAAGAAAATATTGTGCAAAATTAGGGAACCATTGCAAACGGAAGAAGGAGAGTTTAGACGTGGGAGGAATAAAGATATATAGAAGGACGAAGAAAATGAAAAGATGTCAGACACAATCGGAAGGAGGAGAACATTGCTTTGGTCACATAATGAGGATGGATAAAAGCAGATTGACAAAACGAGTGTTTAATAACCATAGATACAAGAGCGAGAATGGCAACCAGTGGATCTAAGGATTAAAAGATGGTATGACAAAGATTGGATTAATAGAAGATATACTGGGTAATACAAGACGGAACAACTTTCAGAAGATTGATACACAATTTCAAGAGTTTCAAGGAGAAAAGGTTATAATATCTGGACACAAGAGAGGAGGAAATAACAAAGTGAAAGGATGAAGAACTATTGGAAGTCACGAAAAGAAGGATCAACATGAATGCACAGTGTTACTTTCCGTAGTACTCAGAAGGCTAAAATAGAAAAGAATAGAAAAAGTGTAACGCAGAATGTACAAATAGGCATGATTTGTAAAATATGCTAGGATGTACGGTAGATTTAGACAAGTATTATGTAATAAAACTGATTGAACGTGTTGAGTGTTTAAATACAAACCTTCAAATTGAGTTTTCTCAGTAACATCACTGTTTTTAACTTTGAAACTTTTTGCTTGTAAGCCCCCAATATTTTCAATTGTGAGGCTCTTTCTGTTCTTAAACCGCTGCGTAATTATCAAAACTGTACAGTATATTTCTTTTGAAGTTGATCAATAAATATACATGGAACAACTAATGCTTAAAAAATTCACTGACAATCAAAATTTCTAAACAAACGCGCATATAATCTCGTGGCAAGCACTTGAAATACAGAGGACGCGCTACCATAATATAGCAAAGTCCCTTTATCAGTCTTTTCGCAGCATGTAACTATAAACACTAGAAGATCGAGTGGTCAATCAATCAATCAATCAATCAATCAATCAATCAATCAATCAATCAATCAATCAATCAATCAATCAATCAATCAATCAATCAATCAATCAATCAATCAATCAATCAATCAATCACCGCTGATTTGCATTTAGGGCAGTGGCAGGTGGCAGATTCCCTTCTTAGTATTTTTATAAATAATTATAAAGAATTTGGAAATTTATCGAACATCTTCCTTGGTAAATTATTCCAATCCCTAATTCCTCATCCTATAAACGAATATTTGCTCCAATTTGTCCTCTTGAATTCCAACTTTATCTTTTAAAAACACCAATCTAACTTATTCGTCTACTAATGTCATTCCACGCCATCTCTTCAGTGACAGCTCGGAACATATCCCTTAGTCGAGCAGCTCGTCTCTTTTCTTCCAAGTCTTCCCAATCCAAACTTTGCAACATTTTCGTTACGCTACTCTTTTGTCGGAAATCACCCAGAACAAATCGAGCTGCTTTTCTTTACATTTTTTTCCATTTCTTGAATCAAGTAGTCGTGTTGAGGATCCCATACACTGGAACCATACTCTAGATGGGGTCTTACCAGAGACTTATATGCTCTCTCCTTTACATCCCTACTACAACCCTTGAACAGAACAGAAGGCAGAGGTGCTAGGTTCGATGCAATATCTCATGCTTACAATTACATTATGAAAATATTACTTATATATACCTAGTGTCATGATTTTTTGTTTCCAAAAATGAAAATGTCCTCATTCAGTGCTAAGGTCAACATCAACCCGACCAGAAGAACTTACGTACGGGGCAGGAGGTGAGAGAGAATACTTGATCAACATTCTTCATCGAAGAAATACGGAGCTTAAATTTCGCTCTGTACCGACATTGAAGATCGGGAATTTTTGACATTTTCTTTGAAAACAGTCCACCTGACAACAACGAGTGCACAAACAGGCCAACAGATGGCGCTGGACAGCAACACGTCAGATACAAATAGCCACACATGCTTGACGTGACATGGGGTTTTATTGACACCAACAAGGAGTGCACAAACAGGCCAACAGATGGCTCTGGACAGAAACACGTCAGTGATGCCACATGAGAACCGTGTACGGTATAAAAGGAGCTGCTGTGAGAGAGGGCGTTGGACACACCAGGTCACACTCTGACTAGCTACGATTTTATAACAACAGACCACCGAAAATAAAAACAATCCAGTCGCTAGCTTAAACCACAAGCACGAAATAGCACTCAAGGCCTCAATAGGCCGATGGGCTATAATTTCTCACGGTTTAGGCCCCGTATGAACCAACGAGACTGTCCGTGCTGCGACAGATGCGCCTGCAATCGCGTCATGTAGACATTACCAGAAAAAAGCACTGTTGGTGCCAATAAAATCCCATGTTATGCCTATCATGTGTGTCAATTATTAGGCTACCTCTCTACCTCTAATATTCCGTGAAGTATTGCCTTGACAAATGCTAACGGACTTTTGGGTGACCCTGTATGTCGTATTTCATGTACATCAAGCTGAACATGACCTTAACATAGGTCGAAACATGTCCTTAGATATAATGTTTAGACAGGCCATTTAATTTTATGTATTTATTGTACTTTATTGTATTGAACGGGTAGACAATATATACGTAAATATATTTAACCATTCTTAATAAGAATTTAAAGTATCCGACTCGTTGGCTGAATGGACAGCGTTCAAAGGGTCCCGTGTTCGATTCCAGGCCGGCTCAGGGATTTTAATCGCTTCAGATTAATTCTTCTGGCTCGGGGACTGCGTGTTTGTGTCTGTCCCAACACTCTCCTCTTCATATTCAGACAAAACACTACTCTACCAACCACTACAAAAGCACAAAATAGTGATTACATCCCTCCATATAGGGTTTGTGTCAGGAAGGGCATCCGGCCGTAAAACAGGGTCAAATCCACATGTGTTACACAGTTCGCACCCGCGACCCCACAGGTGTGGGAAAAGCTATAGAAGAAGAATTTAAGTTAATAAGGAACTGAAGATGAAATTCATCACATGTAATCTATCTATCTATCTATCTATCTATCTATATATATATATATATATATATATATATAAATTGCACTATTTTTCAAAATTCAGCCTATACGAGTACGTTTCTCTGATGTTGAAAGGAAGACATGCCTGAGGACTCTAGCTAAATTCTGATGAAGAAAGGTTGGTGGCTTAATAAAATAGGGAATACATACGAATAACAGAAGTTTCACTGCACTTGAAACGTGTGCAAAGCAGCGTATTTGTTCTCTAAACAATAATATTGCCATTATCCCTCTGTTATCGCAGAGACGCGACCGAATTGGAGAAACGAAAACAAGGTGCGAAGAAGTAATGTGACATACTTTTGTATTGGCGCTCTGGTGAGCTCTATAAATAAGAAGTGGTAAGGTAGCTTTTCTCATCCATAATCGTGTGGAAGCACCATCAATCAATTCTCGCGTGAGAACCGCCCCGCCAAGAGCAGCCTGTCCGCCAACAAAGTGAAGACAGAGAAGTCTCAGCAAGAGATTCTATACGAGGGTTGTTTCCAAAGTACAGGGAGTTATTTAGTTTGATAGCTGCGTTCACTCAGCCATGAACACGTCAAATGCCGACGCTCGTATTTTTAAATGACAACTTGTACACGTTTTAATATATATACAGGGTGTAGCAAAACTCTACGGCAAAAATTTAGGAATGGATTCCTCACATAGAGAGAAGAAAAAGAGGTTATGACAACATGGGTCCGGAGACGTATACTTACAGATTTATTCAAACTTTGTGACACAAACTAATTTTGGTAATAATTTACATGTTCTCATGCAATCATCCAATCGTCTCATCAACAGAGGTTCGCCATTAACATCTGGGCAGGCATTGTTGGTGATTCCTTGTTGGGACCCTACGTTCTTCCGAATAGGCTTACTGGATAGAACTACACGAATTTCTTGCGTACTGCATTGCCTGATTACTTGGAAGATATACCACTTGCATCCCGTCGACAAATGTTTTTCATGCAAGATAATGGTCCCGGGCACATTTCAGTCTGCTGTCCGCATGTACCTGAATACCCATTTTCCTGAGCGCTGGATAGGTTGAGGAGGACCGATTGATTGGCCACCACCACACTCTCCTGACTTGAACCCCCTGGACTTTTACCTGTGGGGACACGTTGAGTCTCTCGTGTATGCGACTCCTGTTCCTGATGAAGCAACTTTATATGAGCGCATTGTGACAACCTCTCAGGCAGTACCCACTACACCAGGCATTTTTGATCGCGTTCATAACTCCACGCGACGACGAGCAGAGGCTTGTATTCAAGCTGAAGGTCGTCACCTTGAACATCTCCTCTGATACATGTTCAAAGTGTTTCAGTTGCCGTTACAGACGTACGGTGCAAATGTACAAGTATACGTCTCCGGACCCATGTTGTCATAAACTTTTTTCTTCTCTCTATGTGAGGAATTCATTCCTAAATTTTTGCCGCCGAGTTTTGGTACGCTCTGTATATTAAATACGTTAACTAAAAACAGCTTTATCCAGCCCGTCCATCAGTTCTATTGGACCGATTTACTTCATTCTTTTTATTCTTTCCGGAATTACCTGCCGGTTAATCATTCAGGCATTGACTGGTCTCTGGTGTCCAGACATTCGCCGTCACGGACATTTTCGGTCGCTGAGACATACCTGTGGCCACTCACAGAAATTCCCCAGCAGTCACAGAAAATTTGCGGTTAATGCAGCAGCGGGTGTGCCTTATTAGCTTAATCTTGGGATATCCCAGCTAACCTGCCTGGGCTCCTGCTCGCTCGCTTCGAAAACAACATTTTTCTCTCGTGTACATTATTTAGATAATAACACTAACGGTATCCCCCTGCCTGTCGTAAGAGGTAACTAAAAGGGACTTTCAGCTTGGGAGCGCGGGTTGACATCCACGGAGCACTTAGCTGAGTCCTGGCAGTGCTTCTTCTTACTTGTGCAAGACTCCTTACTTTCATCTATCCTATCCGACCTCCCTCGGTCAACTCTTGTTCTTTTCTGACCCCGACGACGGTAAACCACTTCGACAATAATTGAGATGGGATTCCAACCCCCATCTACTCAGTTGACCTCCGGAGGCTGAGTGGGCCCCGTTCCAGCCCTCGTACCACTCTTCAAATTTCGTGGCAGAGGCGGGAATTGAACCCGGCCCTCCGGGCGTGGCAGCTAATCATATTAACCACTACACCACAGAGGCGGAAATAATAATAATAATAATAATAATAATAATAATAATAATAATAATAACAATAATAATAATCGTATAGTCTCAGTTACCATGCGCAGTTATTTGGATTTGGCACTATCTAGGTTACCTGCGTGTCAATTTCGACGTTTCGTTTTACTCTACCAAACGGTGGAGAAACGGATATTTGGTGGGTGATTTGTAGCCGAAATATTTGAACTAATTAGGTGGATGAGCACCAAATGTATCACCAGAGATCTTTCGCGTGCTGATATCGTACGACATGGAATGCCGAATGGACTTTCTACCACCCTTCAAGAACCGATTACGACTGCCGGATTTGAACCTACGATCTTGGTACCTGGATGCGGACACTCTACCACTGATCCACAGACTGAACCTTAATAATAATTGTTGTAAACAAGGTTGGGTTTACAAAAACACAACTTCTTTATTTACTTCACATGTAAAATTACAATATTTATACTAACAAAACTGAAAGTTATCTCGAAGCAAATTGAACTATGAATTTGGAAAAAGAGTCTGTCTTTGTACACTATATACACGTTAGAGTATTCACGTTCACTACTAATTCGGAAAGATAGTCCTTGTGACATGAAAAGTTCTTGATAGTCGAAAACTATCAGAAGCACTGACGTAAATATCTCAGAGAGTCCTTCCTTGTTGAAGTGTCTGAGTTCATTAACGTAAGTTCAATGATTGAAGAGTTCCTACTTAGCAAAACTAAGTTGATAATGGGAGCTTGCATTAGCTAGGGAATGATAGTGGCATATAATGGTAAGACTGGGCATGGACAGCGGAATAGGCAAGAGGAGCGGTGACCCGAGGTGAGACCTCTTACTGCCAGAAATTCAGTCCACCTGGCCGAAGCACATTTTCAAGAGGAGTAGCCTCCGTGCTCGACGTAGGGTGTATTCTGGAGCTAGACACCGGGGTCAGTGGGCGTCTGGACAGACTAGGAGCTCCTTTTTATAGCACACACGACGTTCCAGGCACGCGCACTGAGAGCTGCGCGTCGAGGCTCGAAGAATAACACACTGGCACGCGTGTAGCTGGCTGGCGGATCGAGAAGGGAGCGACGGACATACAATAATAATAATAATAATAATAATAATAATAATAATAATAATAATAATAATAATAATAATAATAATAATAATATACCGTGTGAGACATACTGCTGTAAGTTCGTATTTGGGAGATAGTAGGTTCGAATCTCATCATTGATGATGATGATGATGCTTGTTGTTTAAAGGGGCCTAAGATCTAATGGTACGTAATGAGACGAAATGGAATGACACATTCAAAGTCCAAAATCCTCCACTGACCAAAATTCAAAACGTGAGGACGAAGAATGAATGGATGGATATGAATTTAAAACAGTCAGTGGATCCGACCCACAATGTCTCGCATTCACAGAAACTGACGTGAAATAATAGTATTACTGACCATGGGACTGCGTCTATAGCAAAATACTAAATCGATCATGCTTTTAGTCTAAAGGGGTCCAAAATCCAAGTCATCGCCCCCTCATAATGGTGCTTATCGCTAGGAAAGTAGTACCATGGTATTTGTCATGTTGCGGTACTAATCAAAAGTAGCGTAGACTCACGGTACTCCACACATTATGGTACTACTGACAGGTAATGAAATTCGTACATGTAATACAAACCTATGGTGTTTATCACCTAAGTGTACTAACCACAGGGACTCGCACTATCCCGTGGTGTTCCTCACATAGTAGATACTAATCATAGGCAAGCCAGAACCATGGTGTCGCTCATCCCATGGTGTCGTTCATATAATGGTACTATTCACAGGTACTGTAAAAGCCGTCGCGCTCTCGTTTGCTACTAATCACAAATCTATTTGGTACCTAACATAGCCGGGCTGAGTGGCTCGGACGGTTGAGGCGCTGGCCTTCCGACCCCAACTTGGCAGGTTCGATCCTGGCTCAGTCCGGTGGTATTTGAAGGTGCTCAAATACGACAGCCTCGTGTCAGTAGATTTACTGGCACGTAAAAGAACTCCTGCGGGACTAAATTCCGGCACCTCGGCGTCTCCGAAAACCGTAAAAGTAGTTAGTGGGACGTAAAGCAAATAACATTTTTTTGCTAGGGGCTTTACGTCGCACCGACACAGATAGGTCTTATGGCGACGATGGGATAGGAAAGGCCTAGGAGTTGGATGGAAGCGGCCGTGGCCTTAATTAAGGTACAGCTCCAGCATTTGCCGGGAGTGAAAATGGGAAACTACGGAAAACCATTTTCAGGGCTGCCGATAGTGGGATTCGAACCTACTATCTCCCGGATGCAAGCTCACAGCCGCGCGCCTCTACACGCACGGCCAACTCGCCCGGTAATAACATTATTATTATTATTATTATTATTATTATTATTATTATTATTATTATTATTATTATTATTATTATTGTACCTAACATACAGTAGTGGTACTACGCGCAATTATAAGCGACCCGTGGTGTTCCCCGGGTGGTGGTACTAATCACAAGTAGTTTCATGGTTCTAATTGAATCATCCCTGGTCGCCCCTTTTAGTCGCCTCTTACGACAGGCAGGGGATAAAGTGGGTGTATTCTTCGTCTGCGTCCCCCACCCACAGGGGGTGAATCTCATCATTGGCTGTCTCGAGGATGGATACCCATTTATTCTTATTTTCCAAATCAGACAAATGTTAGGCTTGTGTCGTATAATTAAGGCCACGATCGCTACCTTCTTAGCCTCAGCCCTGTCTTATTCCAATCGTATACCACAACGAATTCATCTACAGTTAGCCTACCGTCGCATACGCAGTAAACTGACTTACACTTTATTCTGCACATATGATCATGAATTGGACATAGTTTGAAGATTATCGTCAGAATATTTAACACTGCATCAATTGCACGCTCGGGTCAACGTATTTTGCCGTGCGTGGAATTTGTTCCACAGAGTAATCATAAAGCATTACTGTTGTTTAGTCGCATGGGCGCCCATATGACAGTTTGTAGGTGGGCGGGGGGGGGGGGCTAGACCTGGGGGTATGTAGTATTTTTAACATATTTTTTTCTAGGGGCTTTACGTCGCACCGACACAGATAGGTCTTATGGCGACGATGGGATAGGAGAGGCCTAGGAGTTGGAAGGAAGCGGCCGTGGCCTTAATTAAGGTACAGCCCCAGCATTTGCCTGGTGTGAAAATGGGAAACCACGGAAAACCATCTTCAGGGCTGCCGATAGTGGGATTCGAACCTACTATCTCCCGGATGCAAGCTCACAGCCGAGCGCCTCTACGCGCACTTTTTAATATTTTAGAAGATGAATGTAGCCTTGTATTCCGCGGTAGAATAACACCCACGGTATCCCTTACCTGTTGGTGGGGGTGGTACTACCACTTCCACGTAATACCGACTTCTAAATCATTTTCTTGGAAGAAAAATAGCTGACTACATTCGATTTTTTCCTTTCCCTGAGAGCTAGAGAGGGCCGCCCCTCTCTCCCGTGGCCCCGGGCATGGGCGCCCTTGTTTAGTCCGGGTCCATGGCTAAATGGTTAGCGTGCTGGCGTTTGGTCCAGAGGGTCCCGAGCTCGATTCCCAGCCGGGTCGGGGATTTAAACCTTAATTGGTTAATTCCAGTGGCTCGGAGGGCTGGGTGTGTGTGGCGTATTCAGCATTAGAAATCATCCTAGGTAGGGCCCTCATCTTCACAGACATGCAGGTCGTTTAATAGGCCGTCTACGGGGAAAAAACCCGCCCCAGGCCTCTCCGGAGGCCATACGATGTTATGTTATGTTATGTCATGTCATGTCATGTCATGTCATGTCATGTCATGTCATGTCATGTCATGTCATGTCATGTCATGTTATGTTATGTTATGTTATGTTACGTTACGTTACGTTATTGTTTAACTTACGTTAATTCAAACGTTAATGTAAAATAAGGGATTCACATATTTACAGGAATATGACAAGTAAGCATAACGATGAAGTGAAATATGTGATAATATTTTATCTCACGGTGAAAAGAGAAACTTTTGGATCGCAGTCGAATTTTCGTCAACTGATTCTGAACTTCCAGAATTATGCTCCTTGCCTTGTAATACATCAACATTGTTTATAAAACATTGTTTAGTTGGGGACAAAACATGACGACCTAAGTTCTTGGAAGCGAGCTGGAAGCCAGCTGTAAATCCCACCCTGCACCCTGCTGAGTTAATGAGTTCCATGTGATCCTTCCTTGGTATGGAGAGGTTGCCAAACCACTCTCTTCAGTCTTGACTCTTTCTTCATGCCGAGCGAGTCGTTATATTCAATAGAGTGTACATCGAGTAATATAGGCTATTTAGAATTACCGAGCGAGTTGGCCGTGCGGTTAGGGGCGCAAGCTGTGAGCTTGCATCCGGGTTCAAGCCCCACTGTCGACAGCCCTGAAGATAGTTTTCCGTGGATTCCCATTTTCACACCAGGCAAATGCTGCGGCTGTACCATAATTAAGGCCACGGCCGCTCCCTTCCCACTCTTACGCCTTTTCTATCCCATCGTCGCCATGAGACCTATCTGTGTCGGTGCAACGTAAAGCAGAAGAAAAGAGAATCGGATTCTTCTTACTCTTCTGCCATAATAATCCATTCTTCGTACGATATACTTAAAAACACATTCAATTACGTTTCTAAAACAAGTGCAATAATTGTTATCTGCCCAACACGCAAACAAAATTAAATGACCACCAGTATAGTTGTAAGAATAAGAGGGGCGGTTCACCCGGAAGGACGTGGGTTCGAACCCCCGTCAGGAAGTCGTAAAATTTAAGAAACGAGATTTCCACTTCCGGAGGTGCACATGGCCCTGAGATTCACTCAGCCTACATAAAAAATGAGCACCAGGTTAATTCCTGGGGGCAAAGGCGGCCGGGCGTAGAGCTAACCGCTCTACCCCATCAAGTGCTGAGGTTACGGATAGTGGAAGACTACTTTCCACCCCTTCGAGGGCCTTCATGGCGTGTATGGAGATGACTTTCACTTTGACTTGCACGTTATCGCGCGCGAAATTTTGTTTCGCGTTTATGTATCCTTGAAATAAAGGAACAAATACTCAAAACCAGTCCTTCTAAGAACGAAGACTCCTTATTGTAACTTCCCTGACTATCCCTTCCAAACTTCCGATCCCCCTACGAGGCCTCTGTTCAGCTTAGTAAGTGAGGCTGCATGGGCGAGGTACTGGTCCTCCATCCCAGATTTATCCCCATGACCCAAAGTCTCACGCTCCAGGACACTGCCCTTGAAGCGGTAGATGTGTGATCCCTCGCTGAGTCCGAAGGGAAGACCAACACTGGAGGGTAAACAGATTAAGAAAGAAAGAAAGAAAGAAAGAAAGAAAGAAAGAAAGAAAGAAAGAAAAATAATTATTATTTATTATTATGTGACTATATGTTACAGTAAGTACAATGTGCTTAAATACTATAATGTTATTGAATTCCGTATATCATTAAAGGTATAGACTACTGTTGTATACAAGGAACTTGGTATACAGTAACACAACATAAAGTTTATTTCTTCAATAGTTTTATACAGTATTTACAAGAAATAAAATGAAACTTGTCTTGAAGCTTGATTGATTGCACGCAGTTAAAGCTGTTATTATATGATAGACGGAAAGTCTGTGGCACAAATATATATTTACAAAGAGAGAGAGCCCTATATACACATTCACACCTATCTTGAGGAGATAGTCTATTCCACTGGTAAATGTCCTTGGATAGTCGAAAACTATCTGCTGTGGGATAACAAGCGTAACTTGTAGGGAGAGTCGCGTTAGTAGAATGCTTAGACTTAGACTTGCAAAGAACTTGCATCAATATGTTAATTCGCAGAATGCTAAGATAGTCGTCGGAGCACTGGTGAGGACTTGAGAGTGTAGCAGAATGCTTGACTCGGGGCTCGACGTGGCTACAGGAATCAGGGAAGAGGAGGCAATGTCCGGAGGTGAGACCTCACAACCATCAATCTGTCCACCTGTTCAAGACACAGTTTTAAGAGGAATGCCTCCGTGTTTGACTTGCGGTGTGGTCTGGTCGTTGGGCACTGGGGTAGTCCTCGGTAAGGCGAGGAACGTCGCTCCTTATATAGCGCTGGCTGACGTCACAGACGAGCATGCCAGGCGCAGTGCGGTCTTCTCGTAGGCTCTGGAAACATCGGCGATGCGGCGGGTTGCGGAGTTTTTAGGCGCGGAGGACACACACAACAACGACCTGCTCGTAGCGAATTTAAGATTTATTTAATGTTATGTATCCGTAAATGTGTTGTTTAATATAGAATGTCTTCTAGAAGCACGAACTTTTTTATATACGTGTTATGTATGCTGATTCTGGTATACTACAATGCATGTGTAGAGTTATTGAGTCACTTATGCAACCCGTGTGTCAATTTTTAAAAAGTACGCTTATGTTTCATACCCAGCTCGGTTAGTTTCATATTCACGTGTCATACCGTTGGTTAACTACATGTGTTAGGTGAGATTATGTGAAGGGAATAAACCAAATACAAGATTTTACAGCATAGCCGAGTCTAACTGAGTCTCGTATTCTTCAATGCACGCGTGTGTGTGTAGTATTAGCTGCTAGAGTTGTTGAGTTTCTGAAAAGGTGTCATCTAGCTAGCCTGTGTATCTATACATCCGCGCAGCACATAAAAGGATCTTGCGGGGCAAACTTCGAAATCCACTGAAAATACAATTTTCAATAAATTATCTTGTGTAGTGCGTTTCTTGCCGTAAATAGTATGGAAAATATTATTTCATACGTAAGTTTGAAACTTTTGTTCCAGTTCCAAGACTTATCAATGATGTAAGTATAACAGACTTGCCAATGTTTTCTGCTGCTAGAAGGGGTTTAAACCGGTTAGGTCACAAGCCCCTTTAGAAGAGTCGAATAAGATGTGACCCCACTGAATCAGCTGAATTGGTTAGGTTACCTGCAAGTAAGGTTAACACATGTATTTACCTAACCTAACCTCACACAGGCTATTTACCGTTTGCTCTTAGAAAAAGCGTAATATGTTTAATGACATATAGTTGAGGTTATAATGTTATTATGACATTATAACATAACTTTGTTACTAGAAACGCTAATCTAACCTCACACACGATCTTTACTGACTCCCCTTGGAGGAGTTGAACACGCAAGGTATCTTGTAGGTGAGGTTAACTCTCCCTTTCAAAGTGCCTCAATTACCAACTCTTCTTGGAAGTGTTAAAATGGTGGGGTTCATTCACCAAAAATAAACATGTAGATGTTCTTTTTCTGTTCAGAACACAAGAGATTGTATGCTGACTATTCAAATATTTTCAGTTCATTACAAAATTGCTCTATATTTGAAATTTATGAACAAGGTAAGATACAACAGACAATGTATGCTCTAAACACAAATATAGGTTGTATGCGTTCAAAATTGCCAGGCATGCCGCCATCTTGATCACTTCTGCTACTTGGTAGAGGATGCACGCTGTCCGTTCCCCCTACATGGCACACCTCTCTTCTCCTATGAACAGGGTAACATAACATCAGGGAATGTGTCTGTTTAAACACATACAAATTTGAAGAAAGACATGTTTTTACATAACAAGCCAAAAAGTGAATTATTATATCATACAAATATGTTGCGAAAGATTGTGTTCCTGATATTCTGTATAAGAGAGAAATGTATAAAACGTAAGTGTAACATAATTCAAACAATACTATTTTATTCTCCTCCTCCTAATAAATCTAGTAGCGTATGGCAACCTTTTCCTCCTCCTCATAGTCTTCCTCCTCTTTCCCCTTATATACATAGTTCTATAAGGAGAGAGGATGACCTCGTCCTCCCACACAGCTGAGCCAGGATCGAACCTGGAAAGTTTGCGACGGAAGGCGAGCGTCTCAACCGCCTGAGCCATTCAGCCTGGCAGGGTAAGGTAGATGGTGGCATAACATTTCTAATTAATAGATTATGTGCGCCAAAAAAGCCTTGATTAAATTCCAATCCTCTCCGCAGTGCTCATACGGAGTGAGGGCATATAACGCTGTTGATGGTTACTTGTCCGTCCGATGGCGACGTGAAGCCTTGAGCAGACCTCTCGATGCTACTCGACAGGAGAAGGGTATGTGCCACTACCAGGTTTTACCCTCCCCCTTCCTACTATCATATAACATGTCATTCGTTTCATCTTATTATCTTCCCTGATGAGGTTGACGTCAGAAAGGGCATCCGGTTATAAAAATATCCATATTAACAGATTCATCTCACCACAAACCCGACACCGTAGAGAAACGGACACGCGTTAAGTTATAACGTCATGCACCCTTAACCAGCAGTCCGCATTTCAAATGACCCACGCTGTAACGTCACAGCTCTGTCAGGAGAAGGCCTGCGCGTTCGGTTATGTAAAGATAAACATGCATTTTTAAATCGCCCGCGCTTAATACGTCACAGCTCCGTCACTACTCCAAGGGAGAGACGACAAAGAGCCTGTGTGGGGTTAGGTTACCGTTCGTGGCCAAGGTTAGGTTAGCACACGTGTTAACCACACCTACAAGGCACCTCACTTGTTCGGCTCCTCCAAGGGTAACCCGTCTGAGGTTAGGTTGGCATTCCTTATAGCGAGGTTACGTTAACACGTCATAACCTCAACTAACAGTCACCTAACCGATTGGACTCCTCCAAGGGGAGTTAGGTTACCGTTCGTGCGCAAGGTTAGCTTAACACGTCATAATGACGTCTCAACCTCATCTGCAGGTCACCTAACCGATGTATGGCTCCTCCATGGGCGCCAGATCGATTCAGCTCCTCTAAAGGGGTCCGTGACCTTTCCGACTCGGCTCTGCCAAGGGGGCCCCTCCGATTCGGCTCTTGAGGTTAGCATTGCCCTCGTACGTATGCGTATGACGTCATAACCTCACCTAGGGATCAAAAAGCACCCCAGATCATTTTCTGACCAATTAGACCCCTCCAATGGAGTTTATGAGGTTAAGCTTGCTCTCGTACGCAAAGTGATGACGCTATTCTGCATTCAGTGGTCTGTAACATACATAGCCTTACTACTCAACTAGGGGTCAATGACCTCATTCCAGAATTGACATAGCCTTACTACTGAACTTGGGGTCAAGGACCTCGTGAGGAAATGCTGACTCAGCACCCATTGTTTTAGAACATACATACCTCATACTACTGCAGTCTTCATTCTCGGCCAATGTATGTTGCACTAGTGGGGGTAATGAAATGGCGTTCGGCTTTTAGTGTCGGGAGTGTCCGAGGACATGTTCGGCTCGCCAAGTGCAGGTCTTTTGATTTGACTCCCGTAGATGACCTGCGCGTCGTGATGAGGATGAAATGGAGATGAAGACGACACATACCCCCAGCCCCAGTGCCAGCGAAATTAACCAATGATGGTTAAAATTTCCGACCCTGCCGGGAATCGAATCAGAGATCCCTGTGACCAAAGGCCAGCGCGCTAACCATTTAGCCATGGAATCGGACGACAGTGGGATTCCAACCCACTATCTGCCAAATGCAAGCTCACAGGAAAGCGGATGCTTTGTAGTGAAGATAATCGAAGGATTGGTGAGGGAAAGAAAGAAATAAAGAGGAGGAAGAAAAATATGCCAGATGTTAGGCGATATAAGCAGAACTGAAGGAGGCTATGAAATAATCAAGAGGATGACGGGAGATAGAGAAGGATGCAGTGTGATCAAGTGGAAGCTTGCAGAATACTACAGACGGGAGGTCTAGCGCGAGCCAAACACGCGCGGAGGGAAAGGATCTCTGTACTGTGCAGAAATGAGAAGAATGCAGGAATGAGGAATGTGGCCTGCAAGCACGAACTTCCTGTTCTGCCCATACAGATCGACTCTTATCTTCTCATATCTGCTACACGAAAACATTGACTCACACTTTGCAGTTTGCTGAATTACAACTGACAAGAGCGAAGAGCTGCCAGTAGAAGATAATATAAAGTTGCCTGGATAGTAGCGGAGTTGCTATGGTAACCCATGCGTCACTGGCTCTGCTGGTGAAAACCCCTTCGCCCCGTGCCTCACCGGGCACGTGCATTCTTCTTATCTCCCAGCAGTACGTGCCTCGCCTCCTCCTCGCCTGCCTGCACGCCTCCGGCTTGACTATGACGACACGCTAGACAGGGGTATGTGGGGAGGAAACACGTGTGTTCCTTGAACGGACGTACTGTCACATGCAGTGCGAGTCCGGCAATTCTCTGTGCTATTGTCACTACTGTGTCACAGTTGATATTGCTTGCAACTGTGAAAAAAAAATTGCATTTAACAAAAAACGTTTGGAAGACACCAACGAGAGAATAACCTGTGTTTTGTATTGGCTCTGTCAGGCTGAGTCAAGAGCGTTGGCTCTGTGACACCAAGGTGCCGTTTCTACCCCGACTCAGTCTGATAGTAGGCCTATTTGAACGTGCTTAAATACGACAGCCTTCGTGTCTGTAGTCTTACCGTAAAATAACTCCCACGGGACAAAATTCCGCCACCCCGCCGTCTCCGAAAACCGTAAAAGTAGCTTTATTTTCTGCAAGTTGTTTTACGTCGCACCGACACAGATAGGTCTTACGGCGACGATGGGACAGGAAAGGCCTAGGAGCGGGAAGGAAGCGGCCATAGTCGCTACAGTAACTCACGAGAACAGACTCACGCCAACCGCCTCACTGTAGCGATTACACGCCAGGAACTACACCACATGACATACACATATCAGTGCTCACTCTAGGAATAACAGGCTCTTCATTTGAATGCTACACTAACTCAGCTCAGCAGGAAATATGAATCCTCCTTGTACACGGAAACTCAACGTGATGCACACAAACAACTCTCACAACAAGACAACGGGATGAGGCTACACGTCTGCGCGCGGCTAAACATTAGATACCAACCCTGCAAACTGGAAATCCCTAGGGGGACGAAATTAGGCCCCACACCTTACTGTAGCCTATAATATGACAAATTAATTATATTTATATTTAGAACTGTACGTTGACCGAAACAAAGAGTAACAAAACATTAATGATGCCGTTAAGGCATTCCAGAGGGGGGCATCTGCCCCCTCCTGCTGACGCCCACGGCATTACGTGAGTGAGGTGGCGGTAGTGTTTGTTTATCGCAGTTGGTAGAGGACAACTGAGTGAGCAGTGGGCGTGTCAGTGAACCCCGAGAATAATCATAATATATATCTTGTATTACCGACAGGACATTATGAATTTTAGAAAAGTGTTTAAAAAGAAGAGAAAATGTGCACTGGGAAAGGAACACGTGTTCATCGTTCAGGGGTTAGCAACGTTAGAATGAAAGGTAAGGCTGTACCATCAAGGACTAAACTAAGTGAGCTGTTGTAGATTAGGCTTACAACTGTACCTGATGACAGTGATGACAAAGCCGGATAACGGAGTACTAGACAGTTTCACATGACCGAGTGCAATTTAATACCTGTGAACGTTTTTCCTGATGTCAAATCTCTCTTATTTCATTGACCAGTGACAGGTAGTTTGAGGGGTTTTCCGTGATGCCAGATCTCTCTCATTTCATAGGCCAGTTACAGGTATTTCGAGGGATTTCTCTTATGTCAGATCTCTCTTATTTCATTGGCTAGTGACAGGTATTTTGAGGGTTTTTCTCTTATGTCAGATCTCTCCTATTTCATTGGCCAGTTACAGGTAATTTGAGGGCTTTTCCCTGATGATAGATCTCTCTTATTTCATTGGCAAGTTACAGGTATTTCGAGGGATTTTCGTTTATGTCAGATCTGTCTTATTTCATTGGCCAGTTAAGTAGTATAATTGGACAGTTCGGCCGCCTCCTCCCGCGGGAAATTTGAATTCTGGCGGGAAATTTGAATTTTGGCGCGAGATTTGAATTTGTAAACAAAGCCACGTGCTTTTTGACAGCTGTCATCGACAACAACGCATCGCTAACCTCACTGCTGCCATCTTGACGGGCCTAAACCTCAGTAGCGCCAACTTAACCTAACTAGCGTGAGGTAAACAAAGCCACGTGTTTTTTGACAGCCACGTGCTTTTTGACAGACAACAACGCATCGCTAACCTCAGTACTGCCATCTTGACGGGCCTAAACCTTAGTGGTACCAACTTAACCTAACTAGCATGTGGTAAACAAAGCCACGTGCTTTTTGACAGCCACGTGCTTTTTTGACAGCTGTCATCCGCCATCTTTAAACCACAGAGCACTGTGCTGCCCTCTTTATCGTAGTAGCCGCAAATTCGTCACCTGTCATCGGCAGTGCTGCCATCTTGGCGGGCCTAAACCTTAGTGCTACCAACTTAACCTCACTAGCGTGAGATAAACAAATCCACGTGCAGCTGTCATCCGCCATCTTTAATCCAGAGAGCACCGTGCTGCCTTCTTTAGCTACTTACCTTTGAAATGTGGTACGTCACAGCAGTCATCCGCCATCTTGCATCCGAAACCTCAGTGCTGCACTCTTTAGCTAGATACCTTTGAAATGTAGTGGCGGCAAATTCATTATGCTCTTGTTTGGAAACAAAGCCACGTGCTTTTTTGACAGTTGTCATCCGCCATCTTTAATCCATAGAGCACCGTGCTGCCCTCTTTAGCTACTTACCTTTGAAATGTGGTACGTCACAGCTGTCATCCGCCATCTTGCATCGCAAACCTCAGTGCTGCACTCCTTAGCTAGATACCTTTGAAATGTAGTGGCGGCAAATTCCACGTGCTCTTGTTTGGAAACAAAGCCACGTGCAGCTGTCATCCGCCATCTTTAATCCAGAGAGTACCGTGCTGCCCTCTTTAGCTACTTACCTTTGAAATGTGGTACGTCACAGCTGTCATCCGCCATCTTGCATCGCAAACCTCAGTGCTGCACTCTTTACCTAGATACCTTTGAAATGTAGTGGCTGCAAATTCTTTATGCTCCTGTTTGGAAACAAACCTATGCGCTTTTTTGTCAGCTATCATCCGCCATCTTTAATCTAGAGAGCACCGTGCTGCCCTCTATGTGGTGGTGGTAAATTCTACACGCTCTTGTTTGGAAATAAACCCATGTGCTTTTCTGACAGCTGGCAACCGCCAGAGAGCACCGTGCTGCCCTCTTTATGCCGGTGGCAAATTCTATGTGCTTTTTGACAGCTGTCATCCGCAAGAGAGCACCGTGCTGCCATCTTTAGCTAGATACCTTTGAAATGTGGTGGCTGCAAATTCCACGTGCTCTTGTTTAGTAAACAAGGCCACGTGCTTTTTTGACAGCTATCATCCGCCATCTTTAATCAATAGAGCACTATGCTGCTATCATGCGGGTAATTTCGTCAGCTGTCATCCACCATCTTTAATCTACAGAGCGTCGTGCTGCTCTCTGTAGTAGCGGGCAATTTGAAAAGTTCTGTTACTTGTCATCCGTCATCTTTAATCAACAAAGCTTCGTACTGCTATCTTTAGCTACATACATTTAACATGTGGTGGCGGATAATTTGAAAATAAAAAAAACTTCCGTTAGCTATCATCCGCCATCTTTATTCAACAGAGCATCGTGCTGCTATCTCTAGCTACATACATTTAACATGTGGTGAAGGCAATTTGAAATTCTATCTAGATGCTATCTTTAATCAACAGAGCACCGTGCTGCTATCCCTTTGAATTGTGGTGACGGATAATTTGAAATTCCGTTAGCTATCATCATTAAACATTAGTGCATTCGCTAACCTAACCTCTCCTCTACTATCTTGAAGGAGATTATACGACACCTCCTCTACCTCCTGCTCTTCCTTCTCCTCCTCCTCCCCTACCACCTGCACCTCCTCCTCCTCTGTCAAGGCATAACTTTATCGAAAACGCATCGCGAAGGCAAGAGTGTGCAGCGATATGCATGTTTAGACTTGCGGATTACGAAAGAAACATAACAAGACTTGAATCGAACCCTGCACTCGATGTCGTTAACTTCAACATGTGATTAAAACATTGTCTCGTGTGTTCAGAACACTACATAAGTAGAATCGAACGCTGTACAACATGTTAGGGGATACCTTTGTTCTAAGAAGATCAGATTGAAACATAACAAGACTAGAATCGAACACTGCACTCGATGTCGTTAACCTTAACATGTGATCAGAACATTGATCGATGTGTTCAGATCACTAAACAAGTAGAACCGAACACTGTACAACATGTCAGGGGATACCTTTGTTCTAAGAAAATGAGATTGAAACATAACAAGACTAGAACCGAACACTGTACAACATGTTAGGGGATACCTTTGTTCTAAGAAGATCAGATTGAAATATAACAAGACTAGAATTGAACACTGCACTCGATACAACATGTGATCAGAACATTGATTGATGTGTTCAGATCACTAAACAAGTACAACCGAACACTGTACAACATGTTAGGGGATACCTTTGTTCTAAGAAGATCAGATTGAAACATAACAAGACTAGAATCGAACACTGCACTCGATGTCGTTAACCTTAACATGTGATCCGATACAACATGTTAGGGGATACCTTTGTTCTAAGAAAATTAGATTGAAACATAGCAAGACTAGAATCGAACACTGTAAGAACATTGTTTGATGTGTTCAGAGCAAAAGTACAACTTCAATGATTTACCTAGTGTAAAAATCAAAAACACACACTGTGCACATATCGCATAGCTATCTCGCCTATCACTTGCCTAGTATGAAAATCAAAAACACACTGTGCACATATCGCATAGCTAACTCGGCAACACTTCAAATGATTTGCTTAGTACGAAAATAAAATAATCTATACCGCGTAGCTAACTCGTTCATCACACTGCTAAGACGCTTAGTAATTGCAAATACACTGATATATGTCATACGAAAATCAAGAAAGCATACTGCGTAGCCAACTCGCTCGGGTCACTCGCTTAGTAATTGCAACACGACTAGAACACTGATACACGTTACTCTTTTTTTCTCGAAACACACACACACACACACACACACACACACACACACACACACACACACACACACGGATAAGAATGTTCCGAGATACTACATACTTCCTTTTTTTTTAATAGGGGGATGAAAGATCATAAATTATACGTACACATGTTGTCTCCTCCAAGTTGTAAGACGAAATAGACGCAGTACTGCGAGTTTCCGCTCTAGCTAGCGAACGGAAGTAGCATGATATCTCAGCAAAAAAAAAAAAAAAGTACGCGTGAGCTTGCAAACATGCAAGTCAGACACAATGATGGATACTGCGATTCAAATCCTGGCAACTTATGCCGTCAGGATGGGCATCCGGCGAGCATCTAGCTGTAAATCCCCGATTCTCATGTTAGAAAGGGCAACTTGTTGTAAAACATTCTTAATCCCAGTTCTTTGACGTCAGGAAGGGCAACCGGTCGAAAACAATAGTGTATGATGTAAGAGGCTAGATACTGCCAGTTTTGCGTCAGGAACGGCAACTAGCCTTAAAACAAATTCTTGCGATTTAAAATCTTAGTTTTGCGTCAGGAAGGGCATCCGGCCGTAAAACAATAGTTCGTGATACAGCGATTTGAAATCTAAGAAGAGCATCTAGCTGTAAATCCCCAATTCTCGTGTTAGAAGTTGTAAAACAGATTCTTAATCCGAGTTCCTTGACGTCAGGAAGGGCAACCGGTCGAAAACAATAGTGTATGATGTAAGAGGCTAGATACTGCTAGTTTTGCGTCAGGAAGGGCAACTAGTCTTAAAACAAATTCTTGCGATTTAAAATCTTAGTTTTGCGTCAGGAAGGGCATCCGGCTGTAAAACAATAGTTCATGATACAGCGATTTAAAATCTAAGAAGAGCATCTAGCTGTAAATCCCCGATTCTCGTGTTAGAAGTTGTATAACAGATTCTTAATCCGAGTCTTTGACGTCAGGAAGGGCAACCGGTCGAAAACAATAGTATATGATGTAAGAGGCTAGATACTGCTAGTTTTGTGTCAGGAAGGGCAACTAGTCTTAAAACAAATTCTTGCGATTTAAAATCTTCGTTTTGCGTCAGGAAGGGCATCCGGCTGTAAAACAATAGTTCGTGATACAGCGATTTAAAATCTAAGAAGAGCATCTAGCTGTAAATCCCCGATTCTCGTGTTAGAAGTTGTATAACAGATTCTTAATCCGAGTTCTTTGACGTCAGGAAGGGCAACCGGTCGGAAACAATAGTATATGATGTAAGAGGCTAGATACTGCTAGTTTTGTGTCAGGAAGGGCAACTAGTCTTAAAACAAATTCTTGCTATTTAAAATCTTCGTTTTGCGTCAGGAAGGGCATCCGGCTGCAAAACAATACTTCGTGATACAGCGATTTAAAATCTAAGAAGAGCATCTAGCTGTAAATCCCCGATTCTCGTGTTAGAAGTTGTAAAACAGATTCTTAATCCGAGTTCTTTGACGTCAGGAAGGGCAACCGGTCGTAAAACTATGGTGTATGATCTAAGAGGCGGGGTGTGCAAAAAAGCTAGCATTAAGTAAGGGTTGTTGATGGGGACGTTAAACCTTATGCAGACTCCTTCGAAAATGATTTTGAGTACAAGAGTGTTGAGGGTGATTCATTTGTCGGATGGAGGCGTTAAGCTGTGTGCAGGCTTCTTCGGTAGGAGTAGGCTATGTACCAGCACTGGGTTTTACACTCTCCCTACGGTAGTATATTACATTCTTAGGCAGTTTAGAGGGTGTGGAAAAAAAAGCCAGTATTAAGTAAGGGCTGTTGATGGAGGGGTGTTAAACCTTGTACAGGCTCCTTCAACAGGAGAAGCCTACATCTGTCGGATGGAGGCGTTAAGCTGTGTGCAGGCTTCTTCGGTAGGAGAAGGCTATGTGCCGGCACTAGGATATCTAGTTATAAAACCCGCTACAACAAATTTATCGCGTATACTGCGATTTAAAATCCGACGCAAAACTAAGATTTTAAATCGCAAGAATTTGTTTTTAAGACTAGTTGCCCTTCCTGACACAAAACTAGCAGTATCTAGCCTCTTACATCATATACTATTGTTTTCGACCGGTTGCCCTTCCTGACGTCAAAGAACTAGGATTAAGAATCTGTTTTACAACTTCTAACACGAGAATCGGGGATTTACAGCTAGATGCACTTCTTAGATTTTAAATCACTGTATCACGAACTATTGTTTTACAGCCGGATGCCCTTCCTGGCGCAAAACTAAGATTTTAAATCGCAAGAATTTGTTTTAAGACTAGTTGCCCTTCCTGACGCAAAACTGGCAGTATCTAGCCTCTTACATCATACACTATTGTTTTCGACCGGTTGCCCTTCCTGACGTCAAAGAACTCGGATTAAGAATCTGTTTTACAACTTCTAACACGAGAATCGGGCATTTACAGCTAGATGCTCTTCTTAGATTTTAAATCGCTGTATCATGAACTATTGTTTTACAGCCGGATGCCCTTCCTGACGCAAAACGAAGATTTTAAATCGCAAGAATTTGTTTTAAGACTAGTTGCCCTTCCTGACGCAAAACTAGCAGTATCTAGCCTCTTACATCATACACTATTGTTTTCGACCGGTTGCCCTTCCTGACGTCAAAGAACTCGGATTAAGAATCTGTTTTACAACTTCTAACACGAGAATCGGGGATTTACAGCTAGATGCTCTTCTTAGATTTTAAATCGCTGTATCACGAACTATTGTTTTACAGCCGGATGCCCTTCCTGACGCAAAACTAAGATTTTAAATCGCAAGAATTTGTTTTAAGGCTAGTTGCCGTTCCTGACGCAAAACTGGCAGTATCTAGCCTCTTACATCATACACTATTGTTTTCGACCGGTTGCCCTTCCTGACGTCAAAGAACTGGGATTAAGAATGTTTTACACCAAGTTGCCCTTTCTAACATGAGAATCGGGGATTTATAGCTAGATGCTCGCCGGATGCCCTTCCTGACGGCATAAGTTGCCAGGATTTGAATCGCGGTATCCATCATTGTGTCTGACTTGCATGTTTGCAAGCTCACGCGTACTTTTTTTTTTTTTTTTTTTTGCTGAGATATCATGCTACTTCCGTTCGCTAGCTAGAGCGGAAACTCGCAGTACTGCGTCTATTTCGTCTTACAACTTGGAGGAGACAACATGTGTACGTATAATTTATGACCTTTCATCCCCCTATTAAAAAAAAAGGAAGTATGTAGTATCTCGGAACATTCTTATCCGTGTGTGTGTGTGTGTGTGTTTCGAGAAAAAAAAGAGTAACGTGTATCAGTGTTCTAGTCGTGTTGCAATTACTAAGCGAGTGACCCGAGCGAGTTGGCTACGCAGTATGCTTTCTTGATTTTCGTATGACATATATCAGTGTATTTGCAATTACTAAGCGTCTTAGCAGTGTGATGAACGAGTTAGTTACGCGGTATAGATTTTTTTATTTTCGTACTAAGCAAATCATTTGAAGTGTTGCCGAGTTAGTTATGCGATATGTGCACAGTGTGTTTTTGATTTTCATACTAGGCAAGTGATAGGCGAGATAGCTATGCGATATGTGCACAGTGTGTGTTTTTGATTTTTACACTAGGTAAATCATTGAAGTTGTACTTTTGCTCTGAACACATCAAACAATGTTCTTACAGTGTTCGATTCTAGTCTTGCTATGTTTCAATCTAATTTTCTTTTTTTTTGCTAGGGGCTTTACGTCGCAATCTAATTTTCTTAGAACAAAGGTATCCCCTAACATGTTGTATCGGATCACATGTTAAGGTTAACGACATCGAGTGCAGTGTTCGATTCTAGTCTTGTTATGTTTCAATCTGATCTTCTTAGAACAAAGGTATCCCCTAACATGTTGTACAGTGTTCGGTTGTACTTGTTTAGTGATCTGAACACATCAATCAATGTTCTGATCACATGTTGTATCGAGTGCAGTGTTCAATTCTAGTCTTGTTATGTTTCAATCTGATCTTCTTAGAACAAAGGTATCCCCTAACGTGTTGTACAGTGTTCGGTTCTAGTCTTGTTATGTTTCAATCTAATTTTCTTAGAACGAAGGTATCCCCTGACATGTTGTACAGTGTTCGGTTCTACTTGTTTAGTGATCTGAACACATCGATCAATGTTCTGATCACATGTTAAGGTTAACGACATCGAGTGTAGTGTTCGATTCTAGTCTTGTTATGTTGCAATCTAATTTTCTTAGAAAAAAGGTATCCCCTAACATGTTGTACAGTGTTCGGTTCTACTTGTTTAGTGATCTGAACACATCAATCAATGTTCTGATCACATGTTAAGGTTAACGACATCGAGTGCAGTGTTCGATTCTAGTCTTGTTATGTTTCAATCTGATCTTCTTAGAACAAAGTTATCCCCTAACATGTTGTACAGCGTTCGATTCTACTTATGTAGTGTTCTGAACACACCAGAAATGTTTTAATCACATGTTGCAGTTAACGACATCGAGTGCAGGGTTCGATTCAAGTCTTGTTATGTTTCTTTCGTAATCCGCAAGTCTAAACATGCATATCGCTGCACACTCTTGCCTTCGCGATGCGTGTTCGATAAAGTTATGCCTTGACAGAGGAGGAGGAGGTGCAGGTGGTAGGGGAGGAGGAGGAGGAGGAAGAGCAGGAGGTAGAGGAGGTGTCGTATAATCTCCTTCAAGATAGTAGAGGAGAGGTTAGGTTAGCGAATGCACTAATGTTTAATGATGATAGCTAACGGAATTTCAAATTATCCGTCACCACAATTCAAAGGGATAGCAGCACGGTGCTCTGTTGATTAAAGATGGCATCTAGATAGAATTTCAAATTGCCGTCACTACATGTTAAATGTATGTAGCTAGAGATAGCAGCACGATGCTCTGTTGAATAAAGATGGCGGATGATAGCTAACGGAAGTTTTTTTAATTTTCAAATTATTCGCCACCACATGTTAAATGTATGTAGCTAAAGATAGCAGTACGAAGCTTTGTTGATTAAAGATGACGTATGACAAGTAACAGAACTTTTCAAATTGCCCGCTACTACAGAGAGCAGCACGACGCTCTGTAGATTAAAGATGGTGGATGACAGCTGACGAAATTACCCGCATGATAGCAGCATAGTGCTCTATTGATTAAAGATGGCGGATGATAGCTGTCAAAAAAGCACGTGGCTTTGTTTACTAAACAAGAGCACGTGGAATTTGCCGCCACCACATTTCAAAGGTATCTAGCTAAAGATGGCAGCACGGTGCTCTCTTGCGGATGACAGCTGTCAAAAAGCACGTAGAATTTGCCACCGGCATAAAGAGGGCAGCACGGTGCTCTCTGGCGGTTGCCAGCTGTCAGAAAAGCACATGGGTTTGTTTCCAAACAAGAGCGTGTAGAATTTACCACCACCACATAGAGGGCAGCACGGTGCTCTCTAGATTAAAGATGGCGGATGATAGCTGACAAAAAAGCGCATAGGTTTGTTTCCAAACAAGAGCACGTGGAATTTGGCGTCACTACATTTCAAAGGTATCTAGCTAAAGAGTGCAGCACTGAGGTTTGCGATGCAAGATGGCGGATGACAGCTGTGACGTACCACATTTCAAAGGTAAGTAGCTAAAGAGGGCAGCACGGTACTCTCTGGATTAAAGATGGCGGATGACAGCTGCACGTGGCTTTGTTTCCAAACAAGAGCACGTGGAATTTGCCGCCACTACATTTCAAAGGTATCTAGCTAAAGAGTGCAGCACTGAGGTTTGCGATGCAAGATGGCGGATGACAGCTGTGACGTACCACATTTCAAAGGTAAGTAGCTAAAGAGGGCAGCACGGTGCTTTATGGATTAAAGATGGCGGATGACAGCTGTCAAAAAAAGCACGTGGCTTTGTTTCCAAACAAGAGCATAAAGAATTTGCCGCCACTACATTTCAAAGGTATCTAGCTAGAGAGTGCAGCACTGAGGTTTCGGATGCAAGATGGCGGATGACTGCTGTGACGTACCACATTTCAAAGGTAAGTAGCTAAAGAGGGCAGCACGGTGCTCTCTGGATTAAAGATGGCGGATGACAGCTGCACGTAGATTTTTTTATCTCACGCTAGTGAGGTTAAGTTGGTAGCACTAAGGTTTAGGCCCGCCAAGATGGCAGCACTGCCGATGACAGGTGACGAATTTGCGGCTACTACGATAAAGAGGGCAGCACAGTGCTCTGTGGTTTAAATATGGCGGATGACAGCTGTCAAAAAAGCACGTGGCTGTCAAAAAGCACGTGGCTTTGTTTACCACATGCTAGTTAGGTTAAGTTGGTACCACTAAGGTTTAGGCCCGTCAAGATGGCAGTACTGAGGTTAGCGATGCGTTGTTGTCTGTCAAAAAGCACGTGGCTGTCAAAAAACACGTGGCTTTGTTTACCTCACGCTAGTTAGGTTAAGTTGGCGCTACTGAGGTTTAGGCCCGTCAAGATGGCAGCAGTGAGGTTAGCGATGCGTTGTTGTCGATGACAGCTGTCAAAAAGCACGTGGCTTTGTTTACAAATTCAAATCTCGCGCCAAAATTCAAATTTCCCGCCAAAATTCAAATTTCCCGCCAGAATTCAAATTTCCCGCGGGAGGAGGCGGCCGAACTGTCCACTTATACTACTCAGTTACAGGTATTTTGAGGGTTTTTTGTCTTATGTCAGATCTCTCTTATTTCATTGGCCACTGTCAGGTATTTTGAGGGTTTTTCTCTTATGTCAGATCTCTCTTATTTCATTGGCCAGTTACGGGTACTTTGAGGGCTTTTCCCTTATGCCAGATCTCTCTTATTTCATTGGCCAGTGACAGGTATTTTGAGGACTTTTTCCTGACGTCAGATCTCTCTTATTTCATTGGCCAGTTACAAATATTTTGAGGATTTTCCTGTGATGTCAGATCTTTCTTATTTCATTGGCCAGAGACAGACATTTGAGGGCTATTCCCTGATGTCAGATCTCCCTTATTTCATTGGCCAGAGACAGGTGTTTGAGGGCTTTCCGTGATGTCAGATCTTTCTTATTTCATTGGCCAGAGACAGACATTTGAGGGCTATTCCCTGATGTCAGATCTCCCTTATTTCATTGGCCAGAGACAGGTGTTTGAGGGCTTTCCTGTGATGTCAGATCTTTCTTATTTCATTGGCCAGAGACAGGTGTTTGAGGGCTTTCCTGTGATGTCAGATCTTTCTTATTTCATTGGCCAGAGACAGACATTTGAGGGCTATTCCCTGATGTCAGATCTTTCTTATTTCATTGGCCAGAGACAGGTGTTTGAGGGCTTTCCGTGATGTCAGATCTTTCTTATTTCATTGGCCAGAGACAGACATTTGAGGGCTATTCCCTGATGTCAGATCTTTCTTATTTCATTGGCCAGAGACAGGTGTTTGAGGGCTTTCCGTGATGTCAGATCTTTCTTATTTCATTGGCCAGAGACAGATGTTTGAGGGCTTTTTCGTGATGTCAGATCTTTCTTATTTCATTGGCCAGAGACAGGTGTTTGAGGGCTTTCCTGTGATGTCAGATCTTTCTTATTTCATTGGCCAGAGACAGGTGTTTGAGGGCTTTCCTGTGATGTCAGATCTTTCTTATTTCATTGGCCAGAGACAGGTGTTTGAGGGCTTTTTCGTGATGTCAGATGTTTCTTATTTCATTGGTCAGAGACAGGTGTTTGAGGGCTTTTTCGTGATGTCAGATGTTTCTTATTTCATTGGTCAGAGACAGGTGTTTGAGGGCTTTTTCGTGAAGTCAGATCTTTCTTATTTCATTGGTCAGAGACAGGTGTTTGAGGGCTTTTTCGTGATGTCAGATCTTTCTTATTTCATTGGCCAGAGACAGGTGTTTGAGGGCTTTTTCGTGTTGTCAGATCTTTCTTATTTCATTGGCCAGAGACAGGTGTTTGAGGGCTTTTTCGTGATGTCAGATCTTTCTTATTTCATTGGTCAGAGACGAACATTTGAGGGCTTTCCTGTGATGTCAGATCTTTCTTATTTCATTGGTCAGAGACGAACATTTGAGGGCTTTCCGTGATGTCAGATCTTTCTTATTTCATTGGTCAGAGACGAACATTTGAGGGCTTTCCGTGATGTCAGATCTTTCTTATTTCATTGGTTAGAGACGAACATTTGAGGGCTTTCCTGTGATGTCAGATCTTTCTTATTTCATTGGTCAGAGACGAACATTTGAGGGCTTTCCTGTGATGTCAGATCTTTCTTATTTCATTGGTCAGAGACGAACATTTGAGGGCTTTCCGTGATGTCAGATCTTTCTTATTTCATTGGTCAGAGACGAACATTTGAGGGCTTTCCTGTGATGTCAGTTCTTTCTTATTTCATTGGTCAGAGACAGGTGTTTGAGGGCTTTTCCCTGACGTCAGATCACTCTTATTTGTTTGGTCAGACAGGTTTTTGAGGGCTTTTACCTGATGTCAGATCACTCTTATTTCATTGGTCAGAAGTACGAAGGCAATCTGTACAGGAAACTACAGTGCCCTTCTCTGTGTCTGTCATCAAAAATGCTTGATATACAAAAAGGGATTTTCACCAAGTAAAACATCTCAGCCGTAACATTAAAGGAAATGAATTCTAATGAGGTCAGTGGAGGCAATACTTTGAGTCTGGCAAGTAGAATATTTCAAGAAGGTTGAACAAAAACTCTTTCATTCTCTGACAAGAATTCAGTATGTAATATAATGAAAACCATCTTAACCTGTATTCTCCGAACATGGAAAGTTGTATCTAATGAACAAGTAGAGAGCAAGAATACCGCATGTGATATCGGAGCGGATCCAACTGGACCATTGCCCAACTCTCATCCTCGCCATCAGAGCGCAATATACAAACAGTAAAAAGAAGATTGTAGCAAGAAACAGTAGAGTTTGGGATGACACAGTGACACAGAAAAGAAAGTTTCATATTAGCATCCCTTTACCCCTTTGCGGGATATTCGTGTCCTTTGGAAATATATGGTAACGGGAAATTTGTGCATATTAAATAAAGTTTGGATACGCGAAAGGATTTTCCTTGCCAGCAAGGAATGTTTTTCCATCCACTATTTTTCCCCGCACTATGAAGCGCTCGATGTTGCGAACTCTGTCTCATCTCTGAGCTTGGCTCTGTTTGTACGCAAGATGCCCTTCCTGGCGCAACCCTCTACATTACTGCCTGTTTCTGTGGTGCCAGGTGTTTATGAAGAAGTGTGTACTAACACAAACATCCAGTCTTCGTGCCAGCGAAATTAATCAGTCTCGGCTAAATTTGCGGGGAATCAAACCCGGGACCCTCTTAAATGAAGGCCGCGACGCTGACCATTCATCTCAGGAGTCGGATATTTACCAGCAAGAAATAATAATATTCTTTCTTTTTTTCTTTCTTTCTTAATCCGTTTGCCCCCCAGAGTTGGTTTTTCCCTCGGACTCAGCGAGGGATCCCACCTCTACCGCCTCAAGGTCAGTGTCCTGGAGCATCAAACTTTGGATCAGAGGGTAGAACTGTGAAGGAGGACTAGTACACCGCCCAGGCGGCCTCACCTGCTATGCTGAACAGGGGCCTTGTATGGGTGTGGGAAGATTGGAAGGAAGCGGCCGATGCCTAAAGTTAGGTACCATCCCGGCATTCACCTGGAGAAGAAGCGGGAAACCACGGAAAACCACTTCGAGGATTGCTCAGGAGGGAATCGAACACCCTCTTCTCAGGTGACCTCCCGAGGCTGAGTGGATCCCATTCCAGCCTCGTACCAATTTTCAAATTTCGTGGCAGAGCCGAGAATCGAACACGGAATAAATAATAATAATAATAATAATAATAATAATAATAATAATAATAATAATAATAATAATAATAATAAAAAGAAGTAAGAGCTCCGTGGCTCAGACGGCAGCACGCCGGCCTCTCATTGCTGGGTTCCGTGATTCAAATCCCGGCCACTCCATGAGAGATTTGTGCTGGACAAAGCTTAGGCGGGACAGGATTTTCTCAGGATACTCCAGTTTTTCCTGTCATCTTTCCTTCCAGTAACAATCTCCAATATTATTTCATTTCATGTGCCAGTCATCAATCACTGCCCCAGAGGAGTGTGATAGGCTTCGATATTCGGTACAGTTCCTATCATTGCCGCTAGATGGGGGTTTCATTCATTCCATCCCTGACCTGGTCGAATGACTAGAAACTGGCGTGTGGTCTTAGGAGAGGCCTGGTGCAGGTCTTTCCAGTTGACGCCTTATAGGCGATCTGCGCGCCTGTATCAGGCTCTACCTAATGCTGAAGACGACACTTACACCCAGGCCCCGATTCCTGACCAGGCCGAGAATGGAACCCTGGACCCATTGGCATGAAGCCGGATAAATAAGTAATGATGAAATATGTCAGAACATAGAAAACATAACTGAAACAATACGGAATGGGTGATTGATAATTTTTGGACATTTATACAGACTGGATGACAACAATTAATCAGCCGCGGCTCGTGGCCAAATTTTCAGGGGCTTCACAACAACATTTGTGTTCACGTCTGAAATATACCAAAGTAGAATGTAAATAAGTACAAAATCACTTACGTAAATCATTTCACTAAAAGTTCCTTGTACGGTTGCTTCTCTACTCATAATATGGTAAAACCCTTATAACCGAGGATGCATTTTCCCGAGACTAATCTATGAGTGTACAAGAAAAGTAAAATTACGACTGCCGGGCGGAGTCGTTCAGGCTTTGACTGGGCTGAAGCTCTGGCTTTCTGATCCCGTGATTACGAAAACCTGTTCAGAATTAGCTACTAGCGAAATCTTGCGGCGATGTAATGTAACAGTAACTTCTGGGAGCTGTGGCCAAATACAGTAGAGACAATACGCGACACTCAGCGAGATATCGAGGGACAGCTATTAGAACTCTCTCTAGCGGATTGACCTGAGAACTACTGATTCTGTCATAAGGGCACGTGTATTTGTGTGTGAAGTTTTTGGTGTATTGCATTTTCAGTGAGTTGACATAATTAAATAGTAGCGTGTGTCATTCCTTGATATCTCCTCTCAACATGAGTGGAAAGGTATGTGCTGTGTTTGGCTGCAGTAATTACGAAGTAGAGAAGAATGCGCGGTCTTTCTTCCGTTTTCCTCGTGACAAGAAAATGTAAATAATATTGTGTTTGCATATATATTCCTCCAGTGACAAAGAGATTTTTATAGTACTTCATAATCTTCTGACCTGCTCGACCCATATTTTAACTGGCTTAATATATTTTATTGTATAGTGCAGCAGTTAACCTTCAATACCGATGTGTTGTTGTAGGTGTGATCTATGGGTTTGATTTAATTCACGAAACTACATATGCATATGAGTGTGGCTGGTTGTGTTCCAAGTTACCCCATTTAGAATGCCGTAATGCGTTGTCAAACACTGAAGAAAATATGGATGATTTAAAATGTACATATTTTGTTGAAACAATATGATGATGCAAATTTGCTTTACCCTAATGTAATGGCATTATGGCAAGTATTGCTTATAGGGAAAGTTTGAATGTTTATGAGCCTAAATTTATAGATTTTCGTTCTGTTAGTAGGCTTCAAGTTAAAAGGAAAATTGTCCAGCTCTTAAATGTAAATTCATTGAATCATGCGTGTAAGGAATGTGGCGATATTTTTGTTGACAAGTTTTTTAATATGGTGGCACAATGCTTTTAAATGAGAAAATAGAAAAATCTAGCCGTGAACGTTCATGCAGGAATTCTAAAGCCAAAAAGAGTAATGCATAAATGAAAGATCAAGCCCTTTCACAGCAGTCCATTTCACATCTTGATTATATGTCTAATTTCAGTCTTTAAATAATAACCTGTTAAATAATTCTTCATTCATTTATCCAGAATTGCTTTAGCAACTTTGAAGTTAATATCTTAGTAAAACTTTCTTTCTAGACGTTATTTATCCATTTCCGTATATATATCCATTGATATTTTAATTTAGCGCGAATTTTCAGGTCAAGCCACTAGGAGCGCCACTTGCGACTTGTCTCCCATTGTAACAAGACTAAATCCGGAAGTGTCGTGTATTGTCTCTACTGCATTTGCTGTGGCCAACAGTAACCGGGGAGGTGGCGGACCCTTGTGGTCAACTGTAATACTATATCTGGTTTGAGGCTGGTTGTAGACGGAAAGGCACATTCCTTACCGTGCTCCTCGCTTATGGAGATATCTGTGCTTAAACGATGACGTTTTCTCCACGCGCATGCGTATAGTCTTAAGGTTCATAGCAAAATCTCCAGTGTGCTCCCTGGCATTGTCATTCGAATCGAACAGCTGTCAGTGTAACGGAGCTTCGATATAAGTCGAATGCTTTCGATCGATTGACAAAATCAGGTCGAAAAAAGGAAACAATTTTGAATTACCGGTATCTATGAATGCGTGAATATGCGTTACAACTGGATGCGTGAATATGCGTTACAACTGGGTGTTCACGTGTGCTCCTGAGAGCCCACCGCCACTGTAATTAACCAAACAGATCTTCCAATTTCTTTGGAAAAAGTCAACAACAAACTAGATTCATGACATCAAGAAAGATTTGGTAAGAAACAATGTAGAAGAAGAAGAAGCAACCGAGAGAGAGAGAGATTTTTAGAAAGAAAGTGTTAAAAAATGGATGGATTTCAAGGTCGGAACGGAAATAAAACAGGCTCAAGATGTTTCGAGAAGAGGGGAAAGAAGACATAGTGATAGGATGAAGGAGTATTGGAGGAAGGAGGAACAACAAAGGGTGAAACAGTGGATTTGACACGTGGTTCCTAGAAGAACCTAACGAATAAATAAATAAATAAATAAATAAATAAATAAATAAATAAATAAATAAATAAATAAATAAATAAATAAATAAATAAATAAATAAATAAATAAATAAATAAATAATAATGCGCTAATCCGGCGTCTCGGGCCAGCTCACGAATCGTATGGTGTCGATCAGTGTCCAGTAACGCGGCAAGAGCAAGGCGCACGAACGGCCTTTTTTTCCTTTTCTTGGACTTGCTCCACTGAAATCGTTACTGTTCGGCTTTTTTTGGGGTCATAGATATGTTGCTATGTATATAAGCCTTTCTCGAGAAATGATTAATAGAATAGTGAAAACTACATCAAAATCTATCCAGTAGTTTTTAAGATTAGCGGTCACAGACAGACATACAGCATGATCGAGGACTTTATTGACATAAATTTGTCGTTGTCGTATGGCTGGTTGCCGTGATGGCATTGACTGGAGACATATATGGTCATTTGATGTTCGCAAAGGGGAAAGTGGTTTCATTTTTATGTTGGAAAAATTTCTTAGCAGATAAAGTAGGGGTTCCCATACTACGAAATACTTAAAATTAAGCAATTTCCTCAATTCTGCTGGAAGTTGAAGGGCTACAGGGCCCGGAAAGGTGAGTCTTGGATAGCTTTTTCAAACAAAAAAATTTCGAAAATCACTTCCGGCCTAAATGCAGTTTCGGATAAAGAGCCTAAAATAATAATGTTATTTGCTTTACGTCCAACTAACTACCTTTTTTACGGTTTTTGGAGTCGCCGATGTGCCGGAATTTAGTCCCGCAGTTCTTTTACGTGCCAGTAAATCTACCGATACGAGACTGACGTATTTGAGCAGCTTCGAATAACACTGGACTGAGCCAGGATCGAACTTGCCAAGTTGGGGTCAGAAAGCCAGCGCCTCAACAGTCTGAGCCACTCAGCCCGGTGATGGTGATTATTGTTATAAGAGGAAGTACAACTGGGCAACCATCCTATATAATACTAATCAGGGGGAAAATATGGAAGGGGTCCGACACTTCGAAAAATGAAGATATCGGCCAAAGGAAGGCAAGGGCCACGAAGGGCATGAAAATGAAAGACTCCCTAGCCCTCGCAAACCTAATAGCGTAAGGGTCGGGAAAGAACAAGAGTTGACCAAGAGAGGTCGGATAGGATAGATGAAAGTGAGGAGCCTGGCACAAGTAAGTGGAAGCAATGCCAGGACTCAGCTGAGGGACCCGTGGTTGCCAGCCCACGCTCCAAAGTTCAGAGGCCTTGAGGCCCCTTTTAGTCGCCTCTTACGACAGGCAGGGGATACCGTGGGTGTTATTCTAACGCCCCCACCCACAGGGGGATCAGTCCGGTGAGCCTACAATCACTTTTTTTATTCATACCGTAGCCAAATTAACTTATTTATGTAATTATTTATGTAATCTGTTCCTTGGTTTAATACCCTCGGGCGTTTTTTTAATCTTTTGAAAAAATGACCACGTCCGCCTCTGTGCTGTAGTGGTTAGTATGATTAGCTGCTACCCCCGGAGGCCCGGGTTCGATTCCCGGCTCTGCCACGAAATTTGAAATGTGGTACGAGAGCTGGAACGGGGTCCACTCAGCCTCGGTAGGTCAACTGAGTAGAGAGGACAAACTGGGGCAAATATTCATTTATAGGAAGGGGAGTTAGGGATTGGAATAACTTACCAAGAGAGATGTTCAATAAATTTCCAATTTCTTTGAAATCATTTAGGAAAAGGCTAGGAAAACAACAAATAGGGAATCTGCCACCTGGGCGACTGCCCTAAATGGAGATCGGTATTGATTGATTGATTGATTGATTGATTGATTGATTGATTGATTGATTGATTGATTGATTGATTGATTGATTGATTGATTGATTGATTGATTGATTGATTGATTGATTGATTGATTGATGGGTTCGATTCCCACCTCAGCCATCCTGGAAGTGGTTCTCCGTGGTTTCCCACTTCTCCACCAGACAAATGCCGGGATGGTACCTAACTTACAGGCACGGCCGCTTCCTTCCTTCTACCTTGTCTATCCCTTCCAATCTTCCCATCCCTCACCAAGGCCCCTGTTCAGCATAGCAGGTGAGGCCGCCTGGGCGAGGTACTGGTCATCCTCTCCAGTTGTATTCCCCGACCCAGAGTCTGAAGCTCCAGGACACTGCCCTTCAGGCGGTAGAGGTGGGATCCCTCGCTGAGTCCGAGGGGAAAACCGACCCTGGAGGGTAAACAGATAAAGAATAAGAAGAAGAAGAATAAGGAGATAACACAGAATGTAGTTATAAGGACTTAAGTGAAACGCTGCATTGACTCACATTAGCGCTCGTAGGGTAGGGAAAGGCAAACTGCTAGCGATGATTAAGAAAAGGATTGTAATTTTTAGGAATAAATAAATAAATAAATAAATAAATAAATAAATAAATAAATAAATAAATAAATAAATAAATAAATAAATAAATAAATAAATAAATAAATAAATAAATAAATAAATAAATAAATAAATAATATATTCTCATACTTTATTTTATTTTATTTACTTAAAATTCATAGCCCATATCCCTAGGATGTTGTCAACATTGAGTTGCTTGCCTGAAGGCCTAGAACTGTGCATTTTGATACTAAGTAGAGATGTTTATAACAGTTCTTGCAAATGTAAATGGTTACATTTTCGGCTGTATTTTCGGAAGGTTCCCTTGTGCGGTCTATGTAGCCGAGAGATTATCAACACAGAAGAGAAAGAAGTCAAGGTAGAAAGCAGTGGAATTGAAGACTGTCTTAGCAGGGTAAAAGAAGCAAGCCGTAGGAAAGCCCGGACAGATATTGTTTCCTTGCAGTAAAGGTGATAGGTGTCAGAGTGGCCTAGTTCCAGGACAAAGAGGTGAAGTCACCGCTCTCTTCCATTAGGAGAATGGGATTGTGGGCGTTGCCGGGAACAGAACAAAGAGAACGGTCGATAACAAGTGGCGAAATATGAAGATTAGTTTTAAATAGTTCCTGTGGTTTAATTACTAGTATGTAACAGACGTATCTCTCAGGTAAGACCTCGCTTCCTGGCATAGCTTGGACAGTATGGATCAAGGAGAATATAAATGGGTTCCTCCATCTGTTCCAGAGATCGTTGGTTCGAGTACTGATGTAGATACTTCTTCTCGGAGTCTCTTCAGAAGTTATATATATATTTTGCTAGGGGCTTTACGTCGCACCGACACAGATAGGTCTTATGGCGACGATGGGATAGGAAAGGCCTAGGAGTTAGAAGGAAGCGGCCGTGGCCTTAATTAAGGTACAGCCCCAGCATTTGCCTGGTGTGAAAATGGGAAACCACGGAAAACCATCTTCAGGGCTGCCGATAGTGGGATTTGAACCTACTATCTCCCGCGCCTCTACGCGCGCAGCCAACTCTCCCGGTAGTTAGATAGATTAGATAGGCAGACAGCTGTCCCTGGCTAGCACTTAAAAGTAACATAATAGGAATCACAAATACACAAGAACCGGATTAAGTGGGACCGAAACTGATCCGGGTTATCGGAAATCCGGGTAATCCGAAAAAAACACAGTACGTGTTAGGCCTATATAATCTATTAACATAAGTTTTTAAAACTTTTCTTTCATTTACGACTCTTGTTTTATGCACTAAAATAATGTGCGAGGTTTTTCTGTTTTACATGTGTACAGCGTTTGCGCGCAGCACGATCGCGTGTGGTTTCAATCAAGGATTCTAAATAGGCCATCAGTTTGTCCAGCTGCATTGTTGTCTCTCCATGAGTCATTGTATCCTCTGATGGGGCGCCGGTTTCATTTTCGAATTCATCATCAGTGAATTAATAGTTTGTTGCATTCAGAAGAGCGTGGATTCGAATCCCACCTCGGCCGTCCTTAGAATGGTTTTCCACGCTTTCCCATTCTCAATTCCAGGCGAACGCCGGGACGGTACCTTTGATAGACCGTGGCCGACTTACTTCCAATACCTGTCTTAAACTATCCTTGGCGGAAAAGACATTCAAGAAGAGTCGACGCCGTAGAAGGCAGTTCGGTTTTAGGAAAGGTTATTCCACTGAAGCTCAACTTGTAGGATTCCAGCAAGATATAGCAGATATCTTGGATTCTGGAGGTCAAATGGACTGTATCGCGATTGACCTGTCTAAAGCATTTGATAGGGTGGATCATGGGAGACTACTGGCAAAAATGAATGCAATTGGACTAGACAAAAGAGTGACTGAATGGGTGGCTATGTTTAAAGAAAATAGACCTCAGAGAATTAGAGTAGGTGAAGCTTTATCTGACCCTGTAATAATTAAGAGGGGAATTCCTCAAGGCAGTATTATTGGACCCTTATGTTTTCTTATATATATAAATGATATATGTAAAGGAGTGGAATCGGAGGTAAGGCTTTTTGCGGATGATGTTATTCTCTATAGAGTGATAAATAAGTTACAAGATTGTGAGCAACTGCAACGTGACCTCGATAATATTGTGAGATGGACAGCAGGCAATGGTATGTTGATAAACGGGGTTAAAAGTCAGGTTGTGAGTTTCACAAATAGGAAAAGTCCTCTGTTTTAATTACTGCGTTGATGGGGTGAAAGTTCCTTTTGGGGATCATTGTAGGTATCTAGGTGTTAATATAAGGAAAGATCTTCATTGGGGTAATCACATAAATGGGATTGTAAATAAAGGGTACAGATCTCTGCACATGGTTATGAGGGTGTTTAGGGGTTGTAGTAAGGATGTAAAGGAGAGTGCATATAAGTCTCTGGTAAGACCCCAACTAGAGTATGGTTCCAGTGTATGGGACCCTCACCAGGGTTACCTGATTCAAGAAGTGGAAAAAATCCAAAGAAAAGCAGCTCGATTTGTTCTGGGTGATTTCCGACAAAAGAGTAGCGTTACAAAAATGTTACAATGTTTGGGTTGGGAAGAATTGAGAAAAAGAAGAAGAGCTGCTCGACTAAGTGGTATGTTCCGAGCTGTCAGCGGAGAGATGGCGTGGAATGACATTAGTAGACGAATAGGTTTGAATGGCGTCTATAAAAGTAGGAAAGATCACAATATGAAGATAAAGTTGGAATTCAAGAGGACAAACTGGGGCAAATACTCATTTATAGGAAGGGGAGTTAGGGATTGGAATAACTTACCAAGGGAGATGTTCAATAAATTTCCAATTTCTTTGAAATTATTTAGGAAAAGACTAGGAAAGCAACAGATAGGGAATCTGCCACCTGGGCGACTGCCCTAAATGCAGATCAATATTCATTGATTGATTCATTGATTGTAAAAGAGATACTGTACAATTAAAAATAAATGTTTATTATTTTCGATCCGGATTAATGTGGGCCGCATAAACGAGGTTCTTGTGTAACTAATTGATGATGATGATGATGATGTTTATTGTTTAAAGAGGCCTAACAGTTAGGTCATCGGCGCCTAATGTTACGAGGTGAACGAAACGAGAATTAAAACTCCACTGACCAGAATCTAACACGAATAATAATGAAAAAATGATTGTGAAACAAAAACAACCAGTGGATCCAAATCACAATGCCTTAGTTACAGAGATTGTAGGCTACTCATCATTTAAAGGGGTCCAAAATCCAGGTCACCGGCCCCTCATAATGGTACTAATAACAGGTCATGCAGACCCATGCTGTTTCGCACTTAAAGGTACTACTCACAAGTAAACGCAGCCCCATGGTATTCCTCACATATTGGTACTAATCATAGGCAATGAAGACCCACGGTGTATGATATATTATGACAACGCTCACAGGCAACACAAACCCATGGTGTTCTTCACATAATGGTTCTACTACTCTCAGGCAATGCAGACCAATGGTTTTACCAAATACAGTAGAGACAATACGCGACACTTACGGATTTCGCCTTGCTAAAATGGGAGACAATTCGACGGTGGCGCTCCTAGTGACTTGACCTGAACAAATAGCGCTAAATTCAAATATCAATGGAAATGTATATACGGAAATGGATAAATAAATTAAGTCTAGAAAGAAAGTGGTATTGAGATATTAACTTCGAAGCTGCTAAAGCAATTCTGGATAAATGAATGAAGAATTATTTAAAAGACTGAAATTAGACACAGAAACAAGATATGAAATGGGCTGCTGTGAAATGGCTTGATCTTTCATTTATGCATTACTTTTTTAGCTTTAGCATTCCTGCCTGAACTTTTACGGTTGGATTTGTCTTTTTTCTCATTTAAAAAAAACATTGTATGATCCCATTAAGACACTTGTCAATAAAAATATCGGCACATTCCTTACACACATGATGCAATGAATTAACATTTAAAAGCTGGACACTTTTCCTCTTAACATGAAGCCTACTAACAGAAAGAAAATCTATAAAATTCCGGCTTTAATTTGAGAAGAGGGATTAAAGAAAGAAAAGTATGAAAATGTTGTCGATAGTGATGCTTTGAGGAATATTTACGTACAATTAGAGTAAAAATGTAACATACCCTTGGCTGTATAGTCGAGGATTTTTAAAGTCGCTGGCCTGGAAATGATCTGAATAGATCTTATAATTCTTATATAAGCGTAATGTCCCTTCTTTCTTGTACACCTTATCCAATTCACTTCTGTGACATTTCAAAACCCACAGATCACACCTACAACAACACATCGGTATTGAAGGTTAACTGCTGCACTATACAATAAAATATGCGTATTACATGTTATGGCAGTTAAAATACGGGTCGAGCAGGTCAGAAGATTATGAAGTACTATAAAAATCTCTGTCACTGGAAGAATATATATGCAAACACAATATTACTTACATGTTCTTGTCACGAGGGAACCTGAAGAACGACCGCGCATTTTTCTCTACTTCGTAATTACTGCAGCCAAACACAGCACATACCTTTCCCCTCATGTTGAGAGGAGATATCAAGGAATGACACACGCTACTATTTAATTATGTCAACAACACCGAAAACTTCACACAAAAATACACGTGCTCTTATGAGAGTATCAGTACTGTTCAGGTCTATCCGCTAGAGTGAGCTCCAATAGCTGTGTCTCGATATCTCGCTCAGTGTCGCGTATTGTCTCTACTCTATTTGGTTTTACTCACTCATAGGTAACGCCAAATACAGTAGAGACAATACGCGACACTCAGCGAGATATCAAGGTACAGCTATTAGAGCTCTCTCTAGCTGATTGACCTGAGAACTACTGATTCTGTCATAAGGGCACGTGTATTTGTGTGTGAAGTTTTTGGTGTTATTTATGCGTTTTTAGTGAGTTGACATAATTAAATAGTAGCGTGTGTCATTCCTTGATATCTCCTCTCAACATGAGGGGAGAGGTATGTGCTGTGTTTGGCTGCAGTAACTATGAAGTAGAGAGGAATGCGCGGTCTTTCTTCCGTTTACCTCGTGACAAGAAAATGTAAACAATACTGTGTTTGCATATATATTCTTCCAGTGACAAAGAGATTTTTATAGTACTTCATAATCTTCTGACCTGCTCGACCCATATTTTAACTGGCTTAATATATTTTATTGTATAGTGCAGCAGTTAACCTTCAATACCGATGTGTTGTTGTAGGTGTGATCTGTGGGTTTGATTTAATTCACGAAAATACATACGCACATGAGTGTGGCTGGTTGTGTTTCAAGTTACCCCATTTGGAATGCCGTAATGCGTTGTCAAACACTGAAGAAAATATGGGTGATTTAAGAAATGTACATATTTTGTTGAAACAATATGATAATGCAAATTTGCTTTACCCTGATGTAATGGCATTATGGCAAGTATTGCTTATAGGGAAAGTTTGAATGTTTTTGAGGCTAAATTTATAGATTTTCTTTCTGTTAGTAGGCTTCAAGTTAAGAAGAAAGTTGTCCAGCTCTTAAATGTAAATTCATTGAATCATGTGCCGATATTTTTGTTGACAAGTTTTTTAATATGGTGGTACAATGCTTTTAAATGAGAAAATAGAAAAATCTAGCCGTGAACGTTCATGCAGGAATTCTAAAGCTAAAAAAAGTAATGCATAAATGAAAGATCAAGCCTTTCACAGCAGTCCATTTCACATCTTCATTATAAGTCTAATTTCAGTCTTTAAATAATAACCTGTTAAATAATTCTTCATTCATTTATCCAGAATTGCTTTAGCAACTTTGAAGTTAATATTTTAGTAACACTTTCTTTCTAGACGTAATTTATTTATCCATTTCCGTATATACATTTCCATTGATATTTTAATTTACCGCTAATTTTCAGGTCAAGCCACTAGGAGCGCCACTTGTGACTTGTCTCCCATCAACAAGACTAAATCTGGAAGTGTCGCGTATTGTCTCTACTGTATTTGGTAACGCAGACCCATTCTGAACACGATGGAATGCACACGATGACCATTATCACAAACAACGCCCAGACCCGTAGTGTTTTTCGCATAATGGTACTGCTCGTATGTAACGTAGACCCATGGTTTTCTTCGCAAGGTGGTACTAGTTGCAAGTAACGTTGATCCATGGTATTCCACACGTAATATTACTAATCAGAAGTTTTCTCATAGTTCTAATGTCATCTTCCCTTGGTCGCCCCTTTTAGTCGCCTCTTACGACAGACAGGGGATACCGCGAGTGTATTCTTCATCTGCGTACCCCACTCAAAATAACTAATTACAAATAATTTAAAAGTAACCTGTCATAAACCTTAAAACTATGTATAACTACTGAACTATAGCTAACAGTAACTACGTGTACCCTAAAAGTTATAAAAGCCAAGGAGAAAGAGCGCAATATAACAGAAAATTACTACAGTTTTAATTATATACAGTACATAAACAATTATGAACACCTAAATTGTAAACATGAAAAGCGTTACTGCTCGCATCCGGGAGATAGTGGCAGGGCTGTCGGCACGGCCACGGCCACGGCCGCTTCCTTCCCATTCCTAGGCCTTTCCTGTTCCATCGTCGTCATAAGACCTACCTATGTCGGAGCGACGTAAAACAACTAGCAGAAAAAAAAAGCGAGTTACAGTTACGTTTCATTTTTCCTGTTTAATATAAAATTGTAGTTAACATTGTTGTTGTTTAATTGCATATAATAATAATAATAATAATAATAATAATAATAATAATAATAATAATAATAATAATAATAATAATAATGTATGTATGTATTTTCAGTCTTCAGCCCTAAGGCTGGTTGGATCCTCAACAGCTCTGCCATCAGCTGTCATAGATGGCCTAGGCATTGCTGAAGAGGCATACTAGGGAAATGAGGAGTGAGGTAGTTTCCCGTTGCTTTCCTCACCGAGCCAGAAGTTGCTATTACATATCAGTCTGCCAAGCCCACTGAAATGCATGCACCAACCGACCCTATGAGCAACGTTTTCACACTAATCAGCAGGGACAGGCTGCATATGGAATGGCATTACTAGCATCGCTCATACCTCAGTCACTTTCATATTGTCAAAGCCAAGGATAAGACAGAGACAGATCAATGAAAGTAACATATCTTGCTCCAATTGAAACTTCTCTACTGGAGAAACCCGGAACTTTAACCACCGAACTAACTCTACTAGTTATCAGAAGATGTCACTGTGTGTTTTTGATTTGCTTTTGTTTTTCATTGATCAAGAAGTGTGGACATTCTCTAACAGATGTCTCTACCAAAAACTATGGTAATGCACTCTGGCGCAATGGAATGAACTCTCTTGAAGAAATTTTGTATTCATAAGTTTTGTCTTTACTAAATTTTGTTCCGTGGTTTGTGGATTGGCATTATTAACCCTTTCTTTCCGCCTGTTTTGAATTTATCCAATCAGTAATTTCTGTAATTAATTTTCCTCCAATCATAGCTTTCTTCTTCAAATTTCCATGTGTAATTCTTTGTCTACCAATAAAAATTGAGGGGGTGTGTCTACTCATTCTTGAAAGGTCTCGAATTTTCCACGAGGGTATAAAACTGCTGATTTTCTTGTCTCGGGGCCACTAGTATAACATCTAACTCAGTGTGTGAATATGTAGCAGGGGGCGGGAAGCGCCTCGTTCTTCAGACAGCAGATCTTCAACAAGGTAATGGCCTTTTAACATTTTTATTTATTGCTAGCTCAGCAGTCTAACTCTCGGGGAGGGTTCGAAACCTTTGATACGTAACCCATCTCTTTAAAATGTAAATTCCTTTTCAGTCTATGTAAAAATTACAAATCTCTTTTACCGTAAAGCGGGGATAGTGAGTGCTTCACCCTCTCGAGCTCCCCTTCATTTTGAAATTGAGGTGACTACGTTTTCATAACCGTTTCTTCTCTTCCTTAATGTATTAAAGTTTTTCATACGAGTCACCTGCCTAGCTTGGGATTAGCCTCTGTGTATCGGCCTAGAGCCACTTAGGTTTTAATATTGTGTATTTAGGAGTGCAAGTTCACGCCTCCAGTCCTTTCTGTACTTTGGGCCATTAACTTAACCTGATGTTTTGTTTTCTTCATGCGAAGGCCCTGTAGGTTGGGTATTAAATACCCCTGTTTCTTTGTGTGCCTTGGGGGCAGTTAGTGTAAAGTCAGTTTATGGCCTCTTAAATAGGCTTGAAAAATTGAGAGCGGTTCAGCTCTTTCTTGTGTGTGAAAGGTGCCTCTGAGAGGCTTGAGGTTAATAGTTGGGAGTAAGTGCTCCATGCAATTAGAGGTTTTCTGCCCTTTGGTAATTTGTGGTTATGAGCTGAGGGCTCAGGAATTGTAACTGGGGGCACGAAGCTCAGAACTTGTAAGAACCCGAATCTCAGGCTTTTCTTGTAAATCTACTTTGGTACCTGATTTTGTTATTTCCCCTAGTGGAAACTGGTTTAAGTTTGGACTTCTTGATTGTGTACCTCATTTAACTTCTTGTTATTTGTTGTACGCTCAAAATTCTATGTCACCATTGTTAAGTTTTGAAAATATAACCTTTATTGAAATTTTAATTCATCTTTCGGACTTGTAGTTAGACCCATTCCAGCCCGCACCTTCTTTCACCTCCGACTTCCACAGATAACTCCGTAACAACAACAACAACAACAACAACAATAATAATAATAATAATAATAATAATAATAATAAACATGGCCTCAGGTATCTTGTACACACATTTTAATTTAACTCCGTCTGGCTGCTTGCTCGTCAATTTCGACGTCCCGTTTTATTCTACTCCTACTAGATGGCAGAGTAAATGGAATCTCTCTTGGGCGTCTAAGGGGAAGTTTTCAATGAATTTTGCCAGGTGAACACCAAATGTGTCACCAGAGATCTTTTACATGCCGGCATCGTACGACATGGAGTGTCGAATGCACTTTTTCCGCCCTTCAGAAATCCGACTACCTCTGCCGGGTTTGAACCCGCTATGTTGGGATCCGCAGGTTGACACTTTACCATTGATCTACAGAGGGAGCTAATAAAATTAAATAAATAAATAAATAAATAAATAAATAAATAAATAAATAAATAAATAAATAAATAAATAAATAATTTGTTCGGGGGTCAGAATATTCTCGGCTTTGCCTCTGACTAGTGTTATGGGAGAATGGTTGCCTCGTTGTACCTTCCCTTAAAACAACAATTACCACTACTGCCTCAGAAGTTTTGCCCGTTGAAATATCACATAATGTATGAAACTCGGGCGGTGCAAATAAACTGATACCGGAAGAAACCGTAGCTAAAATAAGACTGTTTGTTACTTCTGCAGTGAGACATTATTAACACATCAAAAGTTCTTCCTTCTCGTAATTAAATTCTACGACCGAGTACATCATTATACTGTGTATCTCACAGCACACGTCAGTGGTTCCTTGATCACGTATCAATTCTCATTAATGAGATCGTAGATTCCTTTCTAAGAGAACTAACCGAATTCTGCGGCTGTTTCTTCTCCGACAATTTACGCATTGCGTCACAGAAGTCGATATCAGACGGAAACAGTATTGTAGTATAAATTCTGACACAATATGCCTCCATATACCACAACACAGAGCTTTGTAGGCAAGAAGCAACGTATTTTGTGATCTTCTTCCCACGTTTACTTATTGCACAGACTTACCAATTCTCCCCGTTTTTTCGATTTACGTGCCTCTTTTAATTCAGTATCCTCATTTAATAATAATTAATGTTATTTGATTTACGTCCCACTAACTACTTTCACGGTTTCGGGAGACGCCGAGGTGCCGGAATGTTGTCCCTCAGGAGTTCTTTTACGTGCCAGAAAATCTACCGACACGAGGCTGACGTGTTTGAGCAACTTCAAATACCACCGGACTGAGCCAGGATCGAACCTACCAACTTGGAGTCAGAATGCCAGCGCCTCGACAGTCTACGCCACTCTCTTCATTTAGTATAGGCCTATTGATTGTATTTCCTTTTTGTGGTGAATGAATCTCTGAAAGAAAAGGCACGTAATTCAATAATAATTTTGTTTCTAGCAAATTTCAAGAAAAGTTCGAGTATTTATTTGAATAATAATAATAATAATAATAATAATAATAATAATAATAATAATAATAATAATAATAATAATAATTGTTACGGGGTTACCCGTGGAATGCAGAGGTGAAAGAAGGTGCGGGCTGGAATGGGTTTAACTACAAAGCCGACAAATGAATTAAAATTTCATTAAAGGTTATATTTTCAAAACAGTCAAACTTGTGAAAAGCTGCTGCCCGAAAGAAGAGGCGCTACCCGCCCCCTGATACACTTCCATACACTAGGCTAGACGTTGTTCGAGTGGCCCAGAGACAGGAAAATCAGCAGTTTTTATACTCTCGGGGAAGATTCTAGACCTTTCATGAATAATTAAGACACACCCACAGGCGTTCATTGGGTAGCTTACAGTTACACATCCAAACCGAAGAAGAAACACACGATTGGTCAAAAATTAATTACAGAAATTCTGAATTGGCTAAGTTCAAAACCTGCGGAAAGAAAAGATTTATATTGCCAACCCACAAATGAAAGAACGAAATTTAGTAAAGAACAAACTTATGAATACAAAATTTCTTCAAATAAAGTTCTTCCACTTCGCACCAGGGTGCATGATCATAGTTTTTTGTAGAGACATCTATCAGAGAATGTCCACACTTCTTGATCAATAGAAGACAAAACAAGTTGAACTCCACACAGTACTGACAACTTCGTAATCACAAAATTTACGGTAGTGACATCTTCTGAGCAAACTTGTGAGTTAATACAGTAATTAAAGTTCAGAATTTCTCCTGTAGAGGAGTTCTTTAAGGCGGAAAATTCAAATGTGCGGCGTAGAGGTGTACCAACCGATACAATAATAATAATTGTTACCGTGTTTTCGTGGATCACAGAGAGGTGAAAGAAGGTGCTGGTTTGAATGGGTCTATCTACGATAGTCAAGGATTAATTTAAAACTTTGAAATAAAGGTTATATTTCTTTTCAGACATTAAATTTTAACAAACAACAAGATTTCAGATACAGGCGTAGTTTGGTACAAAAATAGAAAAAACAGAAAAACCAAGAATTTGTAAGTTACAATTTGAGCTTCAAGCCCATAGTTTACAAAGGTCCCAACATAACTAATGTTGAACTTTGACAGATAGTCAAGGAGACAAATCTCCCAAATCCTTTTACAGGATATTTAAAACACAATTTTCAAGAGCCCTTTGCTCCAACGTCTACAGGTTACGACCTTCCAAAGGCACCACTCAATATTTACACAAATATCTATTACATTACAAGAAAAGAGTCTCTGTGCTCTATAATTCAACCAAGGAGGCTGCGCTCCCGAACCCTTACAGCCTTTAACTTTTACACTTGTGATTAGAGCGTCTGCTCAATAAAAGTTACACTTTATGGCCTCTATAGGCACAACCTACATTTAACAAGACTGTAGCAGATGTATTTTAAGAAATAAAACGGGGGTATCGAGTACGCATTCTACCGGGCCTTCAGGAAAAAGTACAGGTTAAAGTTTCTGGTCCAAAAATCAAAATGTATGGAGGCGAAAACAAGCCCTCCTTGAAATCAAAGATTAAAACCCTACTTGGGCTAGTGGTCCGACGATGCAGAGGCCAATCCCACACTACTGAGGTGACTAGATGCACAAGTTGAGTTACAAGGTTACAGATAGAAAACGGTCGCTTCAAATACAAGTTCATAGGGAACTCGAGAGGGTGTCGCACTCTCTATTCCCGAATTTCAGTTAAGTACTCTTGATTTACTCAAACTTTTACATGAGAAGAAAAGTTTACATTTTAGGAGATGGACTGTTACATAGTTAAAGATTGCAACCTTCCCCTCGAGTCAGCTTGCGGATATAAGATAGAAACATGGTGGCCATTGCCTTAGCTGATGTTCTGCCTTTATACCCGGCGAATTGGCTGTGTGGTTAGGGTCATGCAGCTGTGAGCTTGTATCCAAGAGATAGTGGGTTCGAACCCCACTGTCGGAAGCCCTGAAGATGGATTTGCATGGTTTCCCATTTTTACACCAGGCAAATGCTGGGGCTGTACCTTAATTAAGGCCACAGCCACTTCCTTCCCACTCCTAGGCCTTTCCTGTTCCATCGTCACCATAAGACCTATCTGTGTCGGTGCGACGTAAAGCAAATAATAATAAAAAATAATAAGAATAAATGTCTTCAGTTAGCGTGATACAAGTCTTCTGAAGTGGTAACCTACAGTCAGACCACCTGCTGGACAAATTCCACAGTGCAATTGTGTTACTATCTAGCAACGAATGTGTTTTTATTTATTTATTTATTTATTTCTGACGTAAATCAAGTTGTAAACATATTTCTTTCTTTCTTTCTTATTCTTCTCCCTCTGCGTCTTCTTCTTCTTCTTCTTCTTAATCCGTTTACCCTCCAGGGTTCGTTTTTGTCTTGGACTCAGCGAGAGATCACACCTCTACCTCCTCAAGGGCAATGTCCTGGAGGGTAAGATTTTGGGTCGGGGAATGAAACTGTGCAGGAGGACCAGTACCTCTCCCATGCTGCCTCACCTGCTATGCTGAACAAGGGCCTTGTAAAGGGATAGGAAGAATGGAAGGAAAGAAGCGGCCGTGGTCTTAACTTAGGTATCATCTCGGCCTTCTCTTTTTGCCGATATCTGAAGTCTTTGAAGGGTTAGACATCTCCCTTTTGTATTTCTGATTAGTTTTCAGAGAGTCCACGTGAATTTTCTCTTAAAATAATCACCACCACCACCACAATCCTCTATTAGTCAACAGCTCCATAGCCTTGTTTAGTACTACACCTCATGATTCCAGGTAATAATGTCCACTTGAACACGTCCAAAGGCACAGATATGCAAGTACAAACATATCCTGTCTAAAATGTCCAAAGCAAAAGGTCCACGAACAGAATGAACGTATCGCGATTGACCTCTCTAAGGCATTTGATAGGGTAGATCATGGGAGACTACGGGAAAAAGTGAGTGCAAATGGACTAGACAAAAGAGTAACTGAATGGGTGGCTATATTTCTAGAAAATAGAACTCAGAAAATTAGAGTAGGTTGAGCTTATTTGATCCTGTAATCATTGAGAGGGGAGTTCCTCAAGGTAGTATTACTGGACACTTATTTTTTCTTATCCCAGGCGGCCTGCGATCGCCATACTGAAGCATATCATAATATGCTTCAATATATTTATAACAACACTGTAGCATAACTTTATTCAGCGCGCCATATAGTCGCGGGGAATGAAGGAAGGAACCCTGGATGGCCGTGCCATAGACCGTGAGAACCCCGTATTGCTCCGGAAGAAACGAATTTCCCGAGTTGGAAATGAGCCGCAAGCCGTGATTTCAATCATGTAGACCCCTACTATGCCACCAGACCCAAGCACAGCAACCTGGATGGGGTGAGATTTAAACGAGGGGATGGACAGAACAATATTCACAGGTTGATTGAGAGAGATGCGTATTTACAGCAGCGGCCGTTGACATCTGGATGGCTGTTACAAAGGAAAACGGTTTGTTAGACGAGACTTTCCCTCGGAGGTTGCAACACCCCCAAACAAAAATAGTAAATGACGCTAGGCTAGTGTAGCGTCATTATGGAGTGCGCACACAAGACAAGTTAAAAGTAGAGCAAACAGATCCAAAATTCAGGAAATTACACATCAAACATACTAGGAAGCAAGGAAGAGGGCTGGAACCTACCCATAATATAAAAACAGGAGAGGAGGGGATCCCTGGGAATTACGAAGAAATTCACCCAAAAAACGACACCAAGATTTTCAAGAAATTTAAAATAAAAATATAATTAATAAATAATATTTACATTACAATTTAAATTTGAAAAATTAAAAAACTCTGAGAAATAATAATATGAAGTGAAACTTGCAAATAACACAATATTAGGGAGTATAATAAATATTCATTAAATAAATAATTTAGTTGTAAATAAACTTAGATCAGTAGTAAATAAAATGATTCTATCCCGCCAAATATACTGATGCATCAGCCTACATTAATCATTACCATTAATAAATACATCAAATGGAGTTTAAATTACAAAATTTAAAAGAGGAAAGTGGCTTGGTTGGATGGCTAAATAGAGGGTTTTTGACAGGACCTAGTGGAGGATAGTTCCCCACAATACGCACGTAAACGAAGGTCACACGACATTTCACAGTAAACTGAATCAGAACACAAATACCGACCATAATGTCACCACACAGTCTCGCACAGAATTAAAAATATAAGCCCAAAAATATTTAACATTACAAAGCCATAGTAAGCAAGGGCAATCAATAAAACACCAGAAAAATATTTAAAATGGAACGAGCCAGTTCACTTCACATCACTGAGACCGAAAAACGAACACGGCTTAAGAAGAAAACAATTCATTATAATATTCACGGAGCCACACACAAGTTGCTGTTATCGCAGACGAGACAATCATCAATTATCAAAAATTACGTAACTGCCAAGCACGAAGAGATAAGCCACAACAATCGGCAGAATAGATAAGAACAGAACCCCATATCCCTCGCAATAGGGCTGTCTAAGATCCTCGATTAAAACCCAAGACGTTACAAGTACATTGTTGAAAACTTAAGTTAATATTAACGCGGGTTTACATAAATACTAGATTATTTAGTATCACATTAAATGCCCGCTATAAAAATGAAAATAAACCATTCCAACCCAAATTACATATTCTCCAAAAGATATTAAAATTTACAAACTTACAATAATAATAATAATAATAATAATAATTTAAAAAATGTTAGAGAATAGTGTAAGCGTAGTATTAGCTCGAACACGGGCAATGAAAGGCCAAACACAGTGAAGGATGTACGAATAATTTACATGAGGATCACAACAAAACACACACGGTTACGTGTACCAAGCACACAGCACGACAGCGAAAATTTCAAAAATTTCAAAATAGGAACGGAACACGCATCAAACAAAGGACATAAACACTCGCAAAAATCAGAAAACAAAATAAATCCAAGGGAAAATCAACTTTCAATCAAGGCAAAGGAGAATTTCGAAATTACCTAGGCAATAATGGCCTACTTCGTAACGCACAGAACTCACTTGAGACATGACGCCTTACCACAAAACTAAGATATATGATTAAGTCAGAAAAACACACGAACGAGAATATAACTACAATGCACAAGGAAAATAATATAAGCACAAGGAAATCATTAAAGGCGTACTTACATTAATCCATATATGCCTAGGTAAGGCAACCGTGTTCTGAACTATTACTACAACTCACCAGTAAGAAATAAAATTTACATATTCATGTCATTACAACTACACTAAAACAGAAAAAGGTTTAAAGAAAAACTTGTTCCCTGTTGGGATAGTTCTAGGCCGTCAGCCTATACCCGAAGGCGAATTCATTTACGCACTCCATTGCTCCAGTTAACATCCGCTTTCAAACAGGACGACAGTTCAACGGGCACACTCCACTATTCGCCACACGTGGCGACACTGTCTAGCCTCGGCACACGCTCTGGCGGAAACTGTCAAACACACACTGTAGTTGCCATATTTGCACACAGATGGCGTAAGAGTTCGTGTTTCTGTACACAGTACAATCATACACACCAGATAAAACTTGCAAGATAATTAAGAGCTGTTACATCCTAAAAGCCATACATACAATGAGTAGTTGACAAGTAGATTAAATGTCCAGTGCACCAATGCACTAAAATTATCAGAGTCCACCAGGTACGTAGTTTAGTAATACAGTTCGTCAAATAGTGTTGGATTCCAATCTCATATGGTTATTGTAATATCACAGCTCGGTATATAGGCATCAGTCCGAGAATACAGAGTTCAATAGCAGAATGCATAATTCACAAATGATGACTTGTGCTGGTAAGGCACGCAATTTATATATATATATATATATATATATATATATATCGTAGACCGTTCATAATCCAAATCACGTATTAATGTATTTTGCATAATTACGCCTGAAGGTAGCGTCCTCTTAAAGCTAATAATTCTGCGGAAGAAAGGAAGCGCTCTCACTTGATTCTCATTCGCTCACTTGTGTCAGAGTCGGCTCATTCAGTTGATACTCACTTGAAATTCGCTCATCGAGTCTCAGTCGCGCACTCAATATCTCATTGTCTTATTAACCCACTGTTTTAAACGCCAAATGCGGCGTGGCGCAATTTGCCAGACTGATGTACAATCGCCGTGAGTTAACTCACAAGAGCTAGTGACGATATAAAATATTACAAGTAATTTCTAACGGGCATGCGAATGGTGTTAATAGCATGTGCGAGTCGTTTAAGATATAACCTCTGTCAAGGATTGATTAAAACCGGGCTGGTTCCCTTTAATTAGTACCGCACAGATGGGACTAATTCCTGCGCGGAGGCTATAGTCAATAGTGGCCGAACAGTAAGGTTGTAGTCGTGTGTACGATCACACAAAGCGGTGAAGTAGATGTTCTGACATAACTCATCAGTTCCAGACACGGCCAGAATCAAGCAGACGACAACCATGAAGTATCCAGGAGTCGAGCAAAGGACCTTCATCCTTGTGCTCTGTGCCGTCATTATGGGCTAGGCACGCATGACATAGCGGTCATGTGATTCGTCGCTGATGGAGAAGTTGCTGCTAAGCTAAGTCCTTTTGTTCTATAAGCACGTGAAGTAATATTTTGACGCACTGGTTTAGGTCACGCTTAAACAAGTAAATTAATTAAATTAATTAAATTAAAATGTAAGCTAGTGTGGCATTTGTTTAGTTCATTTTAGTCAAATTAAATACGTTCAGGGCTGTATACGTGTTTAGGCCACGAGCTAAGTTTCGAATATAAGTTACATGGGAACAAGCGACAGAATACGTTAGATATAAGTGTGTGCATTAGTTATTAGTCTTTTATTCCTGTATGTGTTGATTTTAGATAGAGTTGATGGACAGATTCTTCATAATACCTAATAGGCTGTACGCCTTCAGCGTCGCGATATTAAACGGATTACAGCAGAGGCAGCAAAATGTTAGGATTTCTCTATGCATGACGCATGAATTTTCAGTTGCGAGGAGACGTAACGGAGAGCTTTCAACTTCGAAAGTAGAATAGGGTCTTCAAATGTGGTGGCAGGCAAATTCATGAATGTAGCGGTCATCGAACCGGGGATCCTTTATATGCGAGGCTATAAATGCCGTTAGATGTTTAAGGGGATGAGATGATATGAGAAAGGCAATGAAAGCCATGGCGCTTTATTTGGAGCCTAGATTTATATGTATTATTTAGCCAGCCTGTTTTACGGGAGAGAACGTGTAGCCTGTGAGCTACATTTGTCAGTGAGCATTTCGTGCATTATATAGCACCAAGAATTTTGGCCAAGCCCCGACGGGTTAATTGCTTCCCAGGTAGGAAGGATCCCTCAAATCAGCGGTAGGCTGAAGGCTGAGCGCAGAGAGTGAAAGTGTTTACAAAGGAAACCGTTACTTGCGTGAAATTCCAACCACAAAGCCCCATTTATTTAGATGTTCTTTGCTAACCAATTGATCTCCCCTGCCGTATCGAATTATGCTGAAATGTTGTGTCTGTGTGAGACATATAATCTTCGGAGTCTGGATATGTTGGGATCGAGCCCCGACGCCTCTCTCAACTTCACTGCATTTTCTATTTGTGTTTTACTTTGCAGGTGTGATTTGTATATGTTTATCTTGTGTTGTTTATTGTTGTGCCCAGTGTACTTATTTCTGTGTTGTGTTACTTTTTCTTTATTGATTAACGGAGAGGCTTAGCCCGAGGGCTAATTTTTGGGAAGTAAGGTTCTGTCCTTATCCATTGCTCGTGGGTACGGACCCATATGGTTAGAATCTGTGTTGATTTGGATGGTCAATTTAGACGCAGTGCTGAACAAGTGGTTTATATATTTGTATCCGAGTGATCGGAATGTGCATATGTAAATTAGGCCAATTACTAGTGTATCAGATATTACTATCGCATCTCATGAACGGTTTAGATTGATCCTTCAGGCAGAGAACCAGGGACTTAACGTGGCAGTCAACACAATGAAATAACGTAGACCATACATATTCCATGTCAACATGTTTTCGTATTTCTCGAGTTCGCTTACCCGTTTTCTAATTTGGAAACGTTTGTTAACAATGTAAATTCATGTATGTGCGTGTCACTTTCTTTGACCAACAGATGGTCGGTTTATTCGTTTTGGTTGATACTTTTTTATTATTTAGTATGACATTAATTCGTGTTTCTGGTTTAATAAATCTATTCTACCCGATAACCTGCGTTCTCATTCACTATATTTATATGTAAGTATTCCTGTCCATATACTTATAGTATACTTTAGAAAGTATAGATTATGTTGCCTACATCCGCGCTTCTACCCTAAGCTATGCCTAATTTAAGACAAGATACGGTACAGTACTTTCTACTTATAAATGTCCCGCATACACAAATGATGAATGGGATGTCTACTAACTGATTTTTCACAGGGGAACTAGAACCAGCAGGCAGGTTACGTCAGAACGTGAAGAGAGAACAACCGGACGGTCGCTCGCAGCATGTTCCTCAGCGCTACCCGTCTAATGCATCCCCTTGCATTAGTAAACCTCGTTTATGACCGCATAGTACTCGGCTGGTATATGATACAGCAGCACTACATTTGCTGTCTGCGTATCGCCAATGGCTAGTGTTTTCAGCAACGACGAATACACAGACATAATTTTAATCTGTGGAGAATCTGGTCGGAATGCAGCCGAAGCTCGCAGACGGTATACACAGGAGTTTCCTAACAGACGTCTGAATTCTACACACGTACTTCGCCGAAGTATTAGTTTTTGTTTCATACAAACAACTCTTCTATAGAGCGGTATGTCTACACGTGTATAAATGAATACATTCCTAAATGTGCATCTTTGGCAGATGTACAAATGCACCCTGTTATGGAACATGTTCAGTAATATGACTGCTATTTGTTTCACAACATCCGAAATACAACACTGAACCATATCATCGTATGCTTCATTGGCATAAATTTAATCATGATAGAACACTGCGGACTTATTGCGCAACATGGCTTTGTGTGGGAGTCTCTTTGGAAGACGGCTAGATACCGGACCACGCCAGCACAAAGGGAGCGGCCAGGGCGAGCTTTCATACAACGAGTTTGGTTTAAATTTGAACGTTGTTGTGAGAAACCGCCGCAGCACTCTTTGTCCAGCCAGTTTCGAACTCCGCCAATCAAGAGCTAGGAGGAGGACTTTGCAAACTGCCGAACCGCGATGGCAGGATAACCAACTCTCTAACTGCATCTTTGAAACAGTTTCATTTATTATGATAATCTGTTTTTGCGCCGATATTTCACAGTTCTGAGGTGTCCAGATAGACTAGCATAATTTTTCGGATGCTTGAGAACATATTTGGTGCCTACGTAAGGCCTAGATGTTTATTTCGCATTATCAACGGCTTCTCATTCAAACTAAACCGCCGCTCAACAGACTTTCTATTCATCAGAGGGGAGTCCCCTCCCTTTTGATTGATACTCTACGAGTCTTTATAACTGCCAGTAACAAGGGAGCGTCCCTTGATTCTCTGTCTGAATTCCGTGCCGGTCGGTCGATCGTCCGCCGAGACCCTACGATTAGAGGATGCTATGTCCTGATATTTGAGAACTGAACCAGTGATACGTGTTCGAATATAATACAATTTATAACTGTGTGTTTAACTGTGGCTCAGTGTATGTGCAGTGTTTTAATTAGATCCGGGAGTGATCAGTATAAACATAATAAGATAGTTACCTCTATCTGTAGTGGTTGTGTAAGTGGTGCCTAGTGCGGGAGTGGCGTATTTATCTGACGCTATCGGGACGGTAATGAACGGTGCTATTCAGTGCCGCCTATAATCCGACTAATAATTCACGTCTATATTAGCATAACTGCTATGACAATCCTCATGCGCGATCGGGGAACTCTAGTAATCGTATGTTGCGTTGCCGCGCCAAGGACTATTCGCGTCCGGGCCGAGTTGCCCTTCAATTAATGGTGAGAGGAACGAACTAATTTTCGCTTGCAGGCCGTAGCCAATTAACGGCCAAGCATTCATGGCGTGATCTTGCACACGTGTGTGACTGGCGGCGAAGAGGAAGTGCCTAATTCAACTGTTTTACAGGAGTAGCATCAGCCAGCACTATGGAGCCAGCGCCGAGGATCAATGTAGTGACTTCACACATCCTGGAGACTGACATGACCATGGCGTAAGTTCGTGGCGACGCTAGTGGTCACGTGATCGTCATGGGTGATGAAGTCGACGCAAGATAAGCTCTTTGTCATTTTTAGCATGCCTGGGTAATAGTTGCACACTAGTTTAGATCATATGTCTATAAATAATTTAAGGTTAATTGTCAGCTAGAGGGCACAGTGGTTTTCCAATTTAATTTACAGTAAATACGTCCTGGGCTGATGCATGCCTTTATATTTCTTTTATATTCATTCTAAGGGTATGCCAGTGTAGATATAGGAGTGTTTTCATGTGTTTTTAAGTGTATTCCATTATGTGGTCAGTATGCAAGTTCTGACCGTCATTTACATAGGTTATACGCCGGTGATAATGTGTGGAAGATCAGATTACAGTTGTAGTTTTATCATATTTTAAATTCATGCATGAGAATTTCAGATGTGATCCGGAAGCAGTGTCGCGGAAATTCAACGTTGTTTAATTAGAGTCATTACTATTCAGAGAAAGCATGACGGACGGTCTTATAGAACAGCTGAATGAAGATGCCAGATGTGCACGTATAGATGGAGGAATGTTAACCTGGGGCTGGTTATGTGAGCCGTGTGGAATCACGAGTATATTGTTGTATCATTCAGGTGTTGATAGATTGAGACATGTGAAGGAAGCTGGAATTGCCGTAGTCATGACATGAGGAGGGTCGAGAACCCGTACACTGCCAAACGAAAGGCCCGAGTATGGTCTCAAGATTTGTATGTGATGTGTGTATTCATATGAGATGTGCGTTTGTTTTAATGTGCGAATTGAGATCGCAGGTCATTATAAGTAAGAAGCAGTAATAGTACTGCGAATGTTGCGAATTTAGCCTTGTCTCCGAAGGAGAGTTTGCAGGTAGAGACGCAGCCCCTTTCTTGAGACGTCAAGTGTACCGCCCCAAGGCCATGTTTTGTAGAAGGCTTGTTAGACCCAGACAGTTCGGAAGTTCCAGGTATCAGCTGTTTGCGGCAGTGAAAGTGATCCTTAATGGATTGTCCTTGCGTCTGATTTCTGGATGTAAGCCATGTGATTGCTGGCTGAGGAAGATCCCGATTGCCACATGTAGAGCACATATGCACATTTCAAGCTTTTATTTTACAGGTTCCAGATGCCTACTTTATTTGCATGTGGTATCATGCCTATCTCTTTGATTGATATCTGTGTGATTGTGATGGCTGATTTGATTTGTTTGTGTTTGTTTTGTTTCCTTTGTATTATGTGTCGGCGTGACCAGCGTTGCATTAGATTATTTTGTGTGTTTCATTAGCTCGTTCGCTAAATAGATGGTCGCTGGCATTTGTGCCATTCGATTGCTATGTGGGCCGCCACATATTTAGAATCTGTATAGTATAAGTTGCAGCTCAGGGCTAGCGTTGCATTGAATTGATTTTGGTACTGATGTGTAAATATGTATAGTTTGGATCGGTTACTAGTGTGTTTAACTATCTACCGCGGTCATGTATAGACACTTTTCGAAGCGCATCCCATAAAGGAATTATGACATTGAAGCGAAGCTTGCGACGACTTAAACTAAAAATGTGTTCATCCGGAGTCAATCCCTAGTCGTGTGTTTCTTTAGCAGGGCCGAGTCCCTAGTATATAAAATTTGTGTTTAACATGGACATGTGCGGGGCAGACATTTTACTTTGATTTTATGTGGCCAAGAGGCTTAGTGTTGTTATATATTTTATGTTGTTAGTGAATGGGTTAATGTCTTTAATCAATCCATTCTTTCCCCATTTCTCTGTCTTTTTCACGCAGTCTATGTACCCGAATTCCTGTCATGTACCTTTGGTATATTGCTCATGACGAGTTTTGAATTTAGTTTTGCCCATATCATTTTTTGAACGGTAACCACGTCTCTGCCGCGTCTAGCCCGGGATATTATGAAGACGGGTACGGTACAACACGTTGTGACGCTCCTTCGAAAAAAAGTGATCAAACATCCCAAGCATCAATGAATATTTGTAAGTAGAAAGTACGGTGCTCGCGGCCGCCTGGTATATAAGGATGTCCTTGAAAGAAATTCCAATGTTTATAGAGGAGGCAGCACGCAGCAAACTAAGGAAAACAAGGTCCTATAAACACTGGCCGTAAACCAAATATCTTCGGGGTTATGCTCCACTACCATCAATGATCACCATGTCTTTGATCTACCCTTCACAAGATGAGACAGCCATCCAATGCAGTGCAGAAACCTACGTTGCATGGAATCATGCATTCCTGAAAACATTCCTGGCTGTTGCCGGATTGCATCACAGACAGGTCTTTACATGTCCCCAAACTAAAGGGTTAAGGTCAGGTGAACGGGCTGGCCAAGGCTTGTAGGTTTACGACCAATGTTCATGTGTTGTAAGTACAAAGACGCACACACGAAATACTGTCAATTGTGCACATTGTTTTATTTACAAATTATATACACATCCCACAAGCACACACTCATAAACTGCCATCTTGAACAAAACACTACTACGAGGAAGAATTAAAAGACTGCAACTCTTGCATGTCAACCAACTACCAACGCAACGAAATCACAACATGAATTCACATACTCGATTAACGACTTGACTCACAACTCTCGCTAGAACAATTGAACTCAACTCCCAAGACTGCCTCATTATATACATTGCCAGGCCAGGCTTCTAGAAGAATATGACACAACATGTTTTCTCGTAATTTCGAGAGTCTCCAATAGCCTATTTACAATGTAAGGAATTTTCTACACAATTCCAGTGGCAACTGTGTTGCTAGACTATTACAGTGTGTCGCACAACATTACTCTGGATTTATACATAACTAGCAAATGTACCCGTGCTTCGCTACGGTATTCTACATTGTATACGGATATCGACGTAAATACTGTGCGTGCAGCAAATGAGATTGTTTTAAAATTGCATGTCTCTTAGCCTTATCCGAGAAATAGCATGGGGAGGTCCACATACGTTGTTTCCAATGTAAAGTGAGGGTTGCGGAGTTGTGATGATAACGCCAGGCTCACTTGCCTACTGCCATTCACAATCGAGTTGGCAAGTTTACATTATAATTGCAGGCCCCAATGCCTACTGCGCGGTCACAATCGATTTGGGGAGTTTTAGTTACAATGGCAGACCCATTTCCTACTTTCAGACAGGTTACAGTTGAGGAGTTTTTATTATAATACCAGGCAACTTCCCTACCACCAGTCAAAATTGAGTTGTGCAGTTATCATTATAATGACAGTCCCTTTTTACTGCTGCTAGCCAGCTTACTGCCAGTCACACAGAATTAGTGAGTTTCCATGAAAATAGCAGGCCACTATGCCTAATGCTAGTCAAATTTTAGATTGGAACATTTGTTTATAATGGCGGGCACCCTGGCCTAGAGCCAAACACAATAGAGTAGGGGACTTTCGAACAAAACTGCATGATCCCTTGCCTTCTGCAAGACAAATCGAAAAGTGAATTATTCATTAAAATGGTAGGCCCTCCTTACTAATGCCAGTTACACAGGAGTTGGAGAAGGACCCCATTCCTACTGCCAGCAGTCAAAGTCGGTGTAGGGAGTACTGATTACAATAGCAGACACATCCTTTCTCGATCTCTACAAATCGACATCAATGAATATATATACAGGATGGACATACGAAAGTATATGAATGTTTACAATATTGCAGACCTTCATTTACAGATTAACTGCTGCTAAACGGTACGTCATATCGACAAAGGATTGTACCGTAAGGCGCAGTATTTAGCGATCTAAATGGCTGGTCCTATGATATTTTCTCGCATCTAATCTATTCATGGGTCAGATTGAATCAAAAACGTTGAATAGGTTGAAATTTGTGTAAGAATATCTTACATTTCCATTACTTTTCGGATAATTATGTGACATAGCATTTGGCTCACATATGGGTACTGGGTGGGCCAATGTTCGTGTAGAGTTTGATCATACTATCTTTCCTGTAAGTGATTGAAATTATGCACATGAGAAGAAAAGGTTTAGAAATTAATTTCCATTAAGGCAGGTAGATTTCCATAAAGTTTGGTTGTGTGTATTTAGAGGGAGTGCAAAATCACGGTTTCGGTTTCGTATAAACCCCCAATTAGTTCAGGGATTTAGAAACAATATTTGCCCTAAAACCTCCCCAAAGGACAGGTGGATTCTAAATATGAAGTTTGGTGGAAATATATCCAGTAGTTTTCAAGTTAGAGAAAGACAAACAGACCAACAAACAAAGAAACAAACAAACTAACTAACTAACAGACACCAAGGAAACCTACCCCTGGACAGATGGATGCTATATATAAAATTTGGTTCAAATATCTTGTTAGTTTTCAAGTTGTAAGAAGTACGCTTTACACGCACCCGCTGGGATTTGTACCGAAAAACGGTCCGTTAATGATATATCCCTTACTAAATCCTGTTATCGAAATGATGCACATGAGAAAAAAAGGTTTAGAAATTCATTTTCATTAAGGCAGGTTGATTTCCATTAAGTTCGGTTGTGTATACTTCGAGGGAGTGCAAAATCACGGTTTCGGTTTCGTAAAAATCCCCACTCAGTTCAGGGATTTAGAAACGATATTTGAGCTAAAACCTACCCAAGGAGAGGTGGATTCTAAATATGAAGTTTGGTGGAAACATATCCAGTAGTTTTCAAGTTATAGAAGGACAGACAAACAGACAAACAGACACCAAAGATAAAAATGATGCAGATGGTCATTATTACACCTGAAACGGATAACTGTACGGAAATTTCGCCAAAATCAATGTACAGACACACGGTCGTTACGCTTTTATTTTTTGCGCTAAAACCTACCCAAGGACAGGTGGATTCTAAATATGAAGTTTGGTGGAAATATATCCAGTAGTTTTCAAGTTATAGAAGGACAGACAAACAAACAGACAAACAAACAGACAAACGGACACCAAAGCTAAAAATGATGCAGATGGTCATAATTACAGGTGAAACGGATGACTGTACGGAAATTTCGCCAAAATAATCAATGTACAGACACACGGTCGTTACGATTTTATTTATATAGATGACGGATAAGCATGAGCACGTTGAAAAGTGCAGACTTCCACTTCGAGATTCATATCTCCTAAACGGTTTATGATATTAAGAAACGGTTTGCGCCATCAGACGCCTCATTTATCGCTCTACATGTTTGTTTCTAAACAATTTCCTCGTATCTCCCATATTAAGGGGGTATTTGAGATCAAATTTTGAATAGGGTGAAATTTGGGTGCATTTTTAACATTTTACATTACGTTTTGCCTACTTATGTATAAGCTAGAATCATGAAATTTGGTACACACATGTCCCTTAATCGTGCCAATGTGCGCACACAACGTTATGATCCTATCATTCTTATAAGTGTGTCAAACAATGAAATATACTTGTAAAAATCACCAAATTTACGAACAATCCAGAAATACGGCCAAATTTAACGTATAAGGGAGAGAGATACGACAAAATGTCACAGGACCAAAGTTGTAGATCACTCCGAATTGAAGGGACATTGTGCCATCCGTTTTGTGATACGACTTACCGTTTAGCCAAAAAATAGTTCAAAAGGAATGTCTGCACAGTCATTAAAATTGCCTCCATATTTCGATATCTTTGGGGGGTAAAAAGTGAAAAATTTGAACATGTTGGAATTTTCCCGTCGGTTAGGGACCAAAAGCTATAATTTCACCAAATTTCAATTGTCTACTTCGTCTGGCAGGTTGTGCCGCCATTTTGATTTGGGGGGATAGGGGATAAAAATGAGGAAATTCTCGAAAATTTTTAAGCCCACGAAACCTATAGGTTATCGTTTTGGATATACTATACGACTGTGTTCTTATGCTGAGAACAAAATTTGAGCCCCCCCAGCGTGCCCCCTTCAGGGAATTTTGAGAATTTCCGATTTTTCTACGGATCCTGGGGTCATCAGTTTCCTCCGTACCAAGTTTCAAATTTCTGAGATTTATGGAAGTGCCTCATTAATTCACGTCTTTTTTCATTTTTAAATATTTATATATACATCGCTCCAGCCCGACTTGCTTTTATATATATAGATGACAGATAGGCATGAGCACGTTGAAAAGTGCAGACTTCCACTTCGAGATTCATATCTCCTAAACGGTTTATGATATTAAGAAACGGTTTGCGCCATCAGACGCCTCATTTATCGCTCTACATGTTTGTTTCGAAACCATTTCCTCGTATCTCCCATATTAAGGGGTAAATTGAGATCAAATGTTGAATAGGGTGAAATTTGGGTGCATTTTTAACATTTTACATTACTTTTTGCCTACATATGTATAAGCTAGAATCATGAAATTTGGTACACACATGTCCCTTAATCGTGCCAATGTGCGCACACAACGTGATGATCCTATCATTCTTATAAGTGTGTCAAACAATGAAATATACTTGTAAAAATCACCAAATTTACGAACAATCCAGAAATACGGCCAAATTTAACGTATAAGGGAGAGAGATACGACAAAATGTCACAGGACCAAAGTTGTAGATCACTCCGAATTGAAGGGACATTGTGCCATCCGTTTTGTGATACGACTTACCGTTTAGCCAAAAAATAGCTCAAAAGGAATGTCTGCACAGTCATTAAAACTGCCTCCATATTTCGATATCTTTGGGGGGTAAAAAGTGAAAAATTTGAACATCTTGGAATTTTCCCGTCGGTTAGGGACCAAAAGCTATAATTTCACCAAATTTCAATTGTCTACTTCGTCTGGCAGGTTGTGCCGCCATTTTGATTTGGGGGGATAGGGGATAAAAATGAGGAAATTCTCGAAAATTTTTAAGCCCACGAAACCTATAGGTTATCGTTTTGGATATACTATACGACTGTGTTCTTATGCTGAGCCCAAAATTTGAGCCCCCCAGCGTGCCCCCTTCAGGGAATTTTGAGAATTTCCGATTTTTCTAGGGATCCTGGGGTCATCAGTTTCCTCCGTACCAAGTTTCAAATTTCTGAGATTTATGGAAGTGCCTCATTAATTCACGTCTTTTTTCATTTTTAAATATTTATATATACATCGCTCCAGCCCGACTTGCTTTTATATATATAGATGACAGATAGGCATGAGCACGTTGAAAAGTGCAGACTTCCACTTCGAGATTCATATCTCCTAAACGGTTTATGATATTAAGAAACGGTTTGCGCCATCAGACGCCTCATTTATCGCTCTACATGTTTGTTTCGAAACCATTTCCTCGTATCTCCCATATTAAGGGGTAAATTGAGATCAAATGTTGAATAGGGTGAAATTTGGGTGCATTTTTAACATTTTACATTACTTTTTGCCTACATATGTATAAGCTAGAATCATGAAATTTGGTACACACATGTCCCTTAATCGTGCCAATGTGCGCACACAACGTGATGATCCTATCATTCTTATAAGTGTGTCAAACAATGAAATATACTTGTAAAAATCACCAAATTTACGAACAATCCAGAAATACGGGCAAATTTAACGTATAAGGGAGAGAGATACGACAAAATGTCACAGGACCAAAGTTGTAGATCACTCCGAATTGAAGGGACATTGTGCCATCCGTTTTGTGATACGACTTACCGTTTAGCCAAAAAATAGCTCAAAAGGAATGTCTGCACAGTCATTAAAACTGCCTCCATATTTCGATATCTTTGGGGGGTAAAAAGTGAAAAATTTGAACATCTTGGAATTTTCCCGTCGGTTAGGGACCAAAAGCTATAATTTCACCAAATTTCAATTGTCTACTTCGTCTGGCAGGTTGTGCCGCCATTTTGATTTGGGGGGATAGGGGATAAAAATGAGGAAATTCTCGAAAATTTTTAAGCCCACGAAACCTATAGGTTATCGTTTTGGATATACTATACGACTGTGTTCTTATGCTGAGCCCAAAATTTGAGACCCCCAGCGTGCCCCCTTCAGGGAATTTTGAGAATTTCCGATTTTTCTAGGGATCCTGGGGTCATCAGTTTCCTCCGTACCAAGTTTCAAATTTCTGAGATTTATGGAAGTGCCTCATTAATTCACGTCTTTTTTCATTTTTAAATATTTATATATACATCGCTCCAGCCCGACTTGCTTTTATATATATAGATGACAGATAGGCATGAGCACGTTGAAAAGTGCAGACTTCCACTTCGAGATTCATATCTCCTAAACGGTTTATGATATTAAGAAACGGTTTGCGCCATCAGACGCCTCATTTATCGCTCTACATGTTTGTTTCGAAACCATTTCCTCGTATCTCCCATATTAAGGGGTAAATTGAGATCAAATGTTGAATAGGGTGAAATTTGGGGGCATTTTTAACATTTTACATTACTTTTTGCCTACTTATGTATAAGCTAGAATCATGAAATTTGGTACACACATGTCCCTTAATCGTGCCAATGTGAGCACACAACGTGATGATCCTATCATTCTTATAAGTGTGTCAAACAATGAAATATACTTGTAAAAATCACCAAATTTACGAACAATCCAGGAATACGGCCAAATTTAACGTATAAGGGAGAGAGATACGACAAAATGTCACAGGACCAAAGTTGTAGATCACTCCGAATTGAAGGGACATTGTGCCATCCGTTTTGTGATACGACTTACCGTTTAGCCAAAAAATAGCTCAAAAGGAATGTCTGCACAGTCATTAAAATTGCCTCCATATTTTGATATCTTTGGGGGGGTAAAAAGTGAAAAATTTGAACATCTTGGAATTTTTCCGTCGGTTAGGGACCAAAAGCTATAATTTCACCAAATTTCAATTGTCTACTTCGTCTGGCAGGTTGTGCCGCCATTTTGATTTGGGGGGATAGGGGATAAAAATGAGGAAATTCCCGAAAATTTTTAAGCCCACGAAACCTATAGGTTATCGTTTTGGATATACTATACGACTGTGTTCTTATGCTGAGCCCAAAATTTGAGCCCCCCAGCGTGCCCCCTTCAGGGAATTTTGAGAATTTCCGATTTTTCTAGGGATCCTGGGGTCATCAGTTTCCTCCGTACCAAGTTTCAAATTTCTGAGATTTATGGAAGTGCCTCATTAATTCACGTCTTTTTTCATTTTTAAATATTTATATATACATCGCTCCAGCCCGACTTGCTTTTATATATATAGATGACAGATAGGCATGAGCACGTTGAAAAGTGCAGACTTCCACTTCGAGATTCATATCTCCTAAACGGTTTATGATATTAAGAAACGGTTTGCGCCATCAGACGCCTCATTTATCGCTCTACATGTTTGTTTCGAAACCATTTCCTCGTATCTCCCATATTAAGGGGTAAATTGAGATCAAATGTTGAATAGGGTGAAATTTGGGTGCATTGTTAACATTTTACATTACTTTTTGCCTACTTATGTATAAGCTAGAATCATGAAATTTGGTATACACATGTCCCTTAATCGTGCCAATGTGCGCACCTAACGCGATGATCCTATCATTCTTATAAGTGTGTCAAACAATGAAATATACTTGTAAAAATCACCAAATTTACGAACAATCCAGAAATACGGCCAAATTTAACGTATAAGGGAGAGAGATACGACAAAATGTCACAGGACCAAAGTTGTAGATCACTCCGAATTGAAGCGACATTGTGCCATCCGTTTTGTGATACGACTTACCGTTTAGCCAAAAAATAGCTCAAAAGGAATGTCTGCACAGTCATTAAAATTGCCTTCATATTTCGATATCTTTGGGTGTAAAAAGTGAAAAATTTGAACATCTTGGAATTTTCCCGTCGGTTAGGGACCAAAAGCTATAATTTCACCAAATTTCAATTGTCTACCTCGTCTGGCAGGTAGTGCCGCCATCTTGATTTGGGGGGATAGGGGATTAAAATGAGGAAATTCCCGAAAATTTTTAAGCCCACGAAACCTATAGGTTATCGTTTTGGATATACTATACGACTGTGTTCTTATGCTGAGCCCAAAATTTGAGCCCCCCCAGCGTGCCCCCTTCAGGGAATTTTGAGAATTTCCGATTTTTCTAGGGATCCTGGGGTCATCAGTTTCCCTCGTACCAAGTTTCAAATTTCTGAGATTTCTGGAAGTGCCTCATTAATTCACGTCTTTTTTCATTTTTAAATATTTATATATACATCGCTCCAGCCCGACTTGCTTTTATATATATAGATAGATGACGGATAAGCATGAGCACGTTGAAAAGGGCAGACTTCCACTTCGAGATTCATATCTCCTAAACGGTTTATGATATTAAGAAACGGTTTGCGCCATCAGACGCCTCATTTATCGCTCTACATGTTTGTTTCTAAACCATATCCTCGTATCTCCCATATTAAGGGGGTAATTGAGTTCAAAATTTGAATAGGGTGAAATTTGGGTGCATTTTTAACATTTTACATTACGTTTTGCCTACTTATGTATAAGCTAGAATCATGCAATTTGGTACACATATGTCCCTTAATCGTGCCAATGTGCGCACGTAACGCGATGATCCTATCATTCTTATAAGTGTGTCAAACAATGAAATATACTTGTAAAAATCACCAAATTTACGAACAATCCAGAAATACGGCCAAATTTAACGTATAAGGGAGAGAGATACGACAAAATGTCACAGGACCAAAGTTGTAGATCACTCCGAATTGAAGGGATATTGTGCCATCCGTTTTGTGATACGACTTACCGTTTAGCCAAAAAATAGCTCAAAAGGAATGTCTGCACAGTCATTAAAATTGCCTTCATATTTCGATATCTTTGGGTGTAAAAAGTGAAAAATTTGAACATCTTGGAATTTTTCCGTCGGTTAGGGACCAAAAGCTATAATTTCACCAAATTTCAATTGTCTACCTCGTCTGGCAGGTTGTGCCGCCATCTTGATTTGGGGGGATAGGGGATAAAAATGAGGAAATTCCCGAAAATTTTTAAGCCCACGAAACCTATAGGTTATCGTTTTGGATATACTATACGACTGTGTTCTTATGCTGAGCCCAAAATTTGAGCCCCCCCCAGCGTGCCCCCTTCAGGGAATTTTGAGAATTTCCGATTTTTCTAGGGATCCTGGGGTCATCAGTTTCCCTCGTACCAAGTTTCAAATTTCTGAGATTTCTGGAAGTGCCTCATTAATTCACGTCTTTTTTCAGTTTTAAATATTTATATATACATCGCTCCAGCCCGACTTGCTTTTATATATATAGATGACAGATAGGCATGAGCACGTTGAAAAGTGCAGACTTCCACTTCGAGATTCATATCTCCTAAACGGTTTATGATATTAAGAAACGGTTTGCGCCATCAGACGCATCATTTATCGCTCTACATGTTTGTTTCTAAACCATTTCCTCGTATCTCCCATATTAAGGGGTAAATTGAGATCAAATTTGAATAGGGTGAAATTTGGGTGCATTTTTAACATTTTACATTACTTTTTGCCTACTTATGTATAACCTAGAATCATGATATTTGGTACACACATGTCCCTTAATCGTGCCAATGTGAGCACACAACGTGATGATCCTATCATTCTTATAAGTGTGTCAAACAATGAAATATACTTGTAAAAATCACCAAATTTACGAACAATCCAGGAATACGGCCAAATTTAACGTATAAGGGAGAGAGATACGACAAAATGTCACAGGACCAAAGTTGTAGATCACTCCGAATTGAAGGGACATTGTGCCATCCGTTTTGTGATACGACTTACCGTTTAGCCAAAAAATAGCTCAAAAGGAATGTCTGCACAGTCATTAAAATTGCCTCCATATTTTGATATCTTTGGGGGGGTAAAAAGTGAAAAATTTGAACATCTTGGAATTTTTCCGTCGGTTAGGGACCAAAAGCTATAATTTCACCAAATTTCAATTGTCTACTTCGTCTGGCAGGTTGTGCCGCCATTTTGATTTGGGGGGATAGGGGATAAAAATGACTAAATTCTCGAAAATTTTTAAGCCCACGAAACCTATAGGTTATCGTTTTGGATATACTATACGACTGTGTTCTTATGCTGAGCCCAAAATTTGAGCCCCCCAGCGTGCCCCCTTCAGGGAATTTTGAGAATTTCCGATTTTTCTAGGGATCCTGGGGTCATCAGTTTCCTCCGTACCAAGTTTCAAATTTCTGAGATTTATGGAAGTGCCTCATTAATTCACGTCTTTTTTCATTTTTAAATATTTATATATACATCGCTCCAGCCCGACTTGCTTTTATATATATAGATATTGACAGGTAATAATAAATTGTATAGTATTAATTGCGGTACGTGTTCTTACATTAAATAAACTCATTAATATACATACAGCAGATGTTTCATGACATAACCTCAAAATAATAAGATCACGATTTATACCAAATAAAGTCTGTACATAACTAAGTAAATAATAAAGTAATACTAATAGACGTAAACAACTTCACAGCCATACCTCGCAAGTAATAATAATAATAATAATAATAATAATAATAATAATAATAATAATAATAATAATAACCGAACTCGATATTTCCTTTATTTACCCATGCGTCAGATAATTGTTTCCAAGTAATACTAGTCCACAGCGGCTGTTCGTGACCAAATTTTCAGGGGGTTCACAACACAGTAAAATTTGTGTTCACGTCTGAATTTCTTTTTTTGCTGGTTGCTTTACGTCGCACCGACACAGACAGGTCTTATGGCGACGATGGGGCAGGAAAGGGCTAGGAGTGGGAAGGAAGCGGCCGTGGCCTTAATTAAGGTACAGCCCCAGCATTTGCCTGGTGTGAAAATGGGAAACCACGGAAAACCATTTTCAAGGCTGCCGACAGAGGGGTTCGAACCTACTATCTCCCGAATACTGGATACTGGCCGCACTTAAGCGACTGCAGCTATCAAGCTCGGTCGTCTGAAATATACCACAGTAAAATTTGTGTTCACGTCTGAAATATACCACAGTAAAATTTGTGTTCACGTCTGAAATATACACAGTAAAATTTGTGTTCACGTCTGAAATATACCACAGTAGAATTTGTGTTCACGGCTGAAATATACCACAGTAGAATTTGTGTTCACAACAGAAATATATCACAGTAAAATGCAAATAAGTACAAAATCACTTACTTAAATCATTTCCCTAAAAGTTCCTTGTACGGTTGCTTCTGTACTCTACTTCCTTATAACCCAGGATGCATTTTGCCGAGACTAATCTGTGAGTGTGCTGAGCTCGATAGCTGCAGTCGCTTAAGTGTGGCCAGTATCCAGTATTCGGGAGATACTGGGTTCGATCTCCACTGTCGGCAGCCTTGAAGATGGTGTTCCGTGGTTTCCCATTTTCAAACCAGGAAAATGCTGGGGTTGTACCTTAATCAAGGCCTCGGCCGCTTCCTTCCCACTCCTAGGCCTTTCCTGTCCCATCGTCGCCATAAGACCTATCTGTATCGGTGCGACGTAAAGCAAATAGCATAATAATAATAATAATAATAATAATAATAATAATAATAATAATAATAATAATAATAATCTGTGAGTGTACAAGAAAAGTAAAATTACGACTGCCGGGCTGAGTCGTTCAGGCTTTAGCTGAGGCTCTGGCTTTCTGATTCCATGATTACGAAAACCTGTTCAGAATTAGCTACTAGCGAAATATTCCCGCGATGTAATGCAATAGTAACTTCCGGGAGCTGTGGCCAACAGTAACAGGGGAGGTGGCGGGCCTTGTGGTCCACTGTAATACTATCACTGGTTTGAGGGTGGTTGTAGACGGAAAGGCACATTCCTTATCGTGCTCCTCACTTATGGGTATATCTGTGCATAAACCACGACGTCATCTCCATGCGCATGCGTGTAGTCTTATGGCGTGTAGCAAAATCCCCAGTGTGCTCCCTGGCATTGTCAGTCGAATCGAACAGGTGTCCGTGTAACGGAGCTTCGATACAAGTCGAATGCTTTCGATCGATTGACGATATCAGGTTGAAACAATTTTGAATTACCGGTATCCATGAATGCGTGAATATGCGTTACAACTGGGTGTACACATGCTTATGTGCTCCTGAGAGCCCACCGCCACTGCTAGTCCATTACACTTGCATCATATATAGGAAAGTATTTCCGTCTTTTGTTACATACACTCCTCCGTATATTATTGGAACATCGTGATCTTAGCGGTAGCGGACCATAACCCCGAAGATACTAGGTTTGCAACCAAAGTTTATATGACCGCTTCCCCTTCTTTTGTTGCATACTGCCTCCTCTGTAAAAACTGGAACCTCTTTCAAGGACATTCTGCATAATGATACGAATAAAGAACTGGAATGAGGGATAAGGCTTTTTGCGGATGATATTATGCTGTATAGAGTAATAAATACGTTACATGATTGTGAGCAACTGCAAAAAGACCTCGACAATGTTGTGAGATGGACAGCAGGCATTGGTATAGTGACAAACGGGGTGTGGGTTTCACTAAGAGTAGAGTTTTAATTAATGCGTTGATAGGGTGAAAGTTCCTTTTGGGGATCACAGTAAGTACCTAGGTGCTAATATAAGGAAATATCTTCATTGAGGTAATCACATAAATGGGACTGTAAATAAAGGGTACAGATCTCTGCACATGGTTATGAGGGTGTTTAGGGGTTGTAGTAAGGATGTAAAGGAGAGCGCATATAAGTTTCTGGTAAGACCCCAAATAGAGTATGGTTCGAGTGTATGGAACCATCACCAGGATTATTTGACTCAAGAACTGGAAAAAGACCAAGGAAATGCAGCTCGATTAATTCTGCGTGATTTCGGACAAAATAGTAGCGCTACGAAAATGTAGCAAAGTTTGGTCTGAGAAGACTTGAGTGAAAGGAGACGAGCTTCTTGTCTAAGCTGTCAGTGGAGAGATTTCTGGAATGACATTACTAGACGAATACATTTGAGCGGGGTTTTCAAAAGTAGAAAAGATCACAAAATGAAGATAAAGTTGGAATTCAAGAGGAGAAATTGGGGCAAATATTCGTTTATATGAAGGTCGGGCTACTGACTGGAATACTTTACCAAGGAAGTTATTCAATGAATTTCCAACTTTTTTGCAATTATTTAAGAAAAGACAACGTTAACAATAGATAGGGAATCTGCTACCTGGGCGACTGCCCTAAATGCAGTTCAGTGGTGATTGATTGAAAATGTCCACCACCAAGGGTTTACAAACAAATACGTCCACAAATCCTTTTTTAAGATACGCCAATTTACAGTGCCACTATCCGTGTAAGAGAGTTGTGAGTTTAAGTTTATGAGTTTATGAGTTTATGGAACAACCAGAACATCGGGAACAAATTCAATCACTTTTAGACCATCCTCTCATTCCCTTGGGAGATCTAGAAAATACATTTGACATGCTATACGTTCACATCAATGAGGATGCGCTTGAATTGGCCGAACGCATTCAAGTCACGTATGTGAGGGGCGGACGTGCTCAAGGGTGAAGGAAAGCAGTCACAGCATCGTTTCCACCACCTATTTGGAACATGTACCGATATAAACTAACTTTCACGGACACCAATGAATAAATAATATTGTGGAAGCATTTCATAGCAGACAATGATTACTACTCATCATGTCCTTACATGGAGGTTCCTTCTGTTGCGGTAATTTAATAATATTGTGATTATAAAGGATCGTAGTCTTACTAAATAATGTCAGGGAAGCGTGTGAAAGAAATCAGAGGACCGTGTTAGGTACAAAACAAGTAAAAATATTTGTCAAGTTTTAATAAATGAATACATTTTATTATTGCAAACATAATTTACAAAGAAGTAAGACCAAAAAAGGAAAGATTGAAACACAAAGAAAAGAGAAAAGTGAGGACACAACTAGTTATGTTTTCTTTTGATTTGAGCCACCAATTTTTTGTTTTGAACATGGATTTCCGAGGATAAATGCAAAATCGAGTACAAATGACAACAAAGTAGAGATTAATACAAACAGCCTGAAAGAAAAAAGCGAACCCGAATGGGAAAAGATTAGGGATGAGGAAGGCGAAAAAGGCACGCGCAGCTCAACAGGTAAGAGAAAAGGATAGAGAATAAAACGGGGATGTCTGTCTGTTAGGTCATCAGCCCAGAGGCTGGTTGGATCCTCAAATAGCACTACCAAAGGTTATGCAGTTATAAGGAAACCGCAAAAACCAATGGCAGCACCAAAATGAGGCGTACTAGGCAAGACGAGGAGTGAGGTAGTTTGCCATTGCTTTCCTCACTGGGTCAGCAAGTGCTATTGCAGCACGACTGACCCTATGAGCAACACCTTTCATAGCACTCAGATGCACTAGTCGTGCTCTGAATGTCATTACTCAGCACCACCCATACCCCAGCAGCTTCCATATTGTCACAGCCATGGATGAGACTGGGACTTCGGTGGAAGCTACATTTTACTCTGGCCTGGGCCAAGAGATGGATACAAAAGTACTGTATCCATCAAGAAATGGCAGCAGGCACCAAAACGGGGATAAGCACATAAAAATAACTAAGGGGAGAACACTAAGGGCGGATAGGACGTTCCACTGAGTCAGTCACTGCGTTTTCAGCCACTCAAAATCTTCATGATAAAACACTGTTGCCATGGCACATGGGAAAAAATTCAAAGTTTTTAAATGGCAAGGAGAAAATACCAACAAGGCCTGAAGGGCCGCTGAAAAGATATTAAAATTTGGGTAACATTCTTAGCTCACCATATGCCTTGTAGAAAGAGTTCCAGTTTTAACCCAGCGCGCCCAGCACGCTGCGAAGGAAGAAATTAAGAGCCCCCACATGCCAGCACAGTCGAATCCCGGACTGATGAGTCTGGAAAAAATGCGAGTTTATATCGCAGAGAGAGTTGGCGGGTGGAACATGCTGAGAGTATCACGAGGTGTAGATTGGCAGGTGTGATGTGGCGATGTGACGTATCGGGCGGCCCGGAGCAAGTTGATGCTCGCCAGTACAACAGCCGACCCTGAGGAAAGATGGCTGGGAGAACCAGCGAACAAGGTATGTCTATATATGAGGGGACATTACTTTTCAGAACATCAGAGAGGAACAATGTAGTAAAGGAAACCTGGTATACCAAATTCAAGTAGATGCAATTTAAAAGGTTTTCAGTCTGTTGAACACACATAGGTTGTCTGCTTATCAGCGGGTTTTCGCATGCATTTTCCAAGCCGATCTGCAGTCTTCCAGTATCTTATTCTGATTTTCACACTGTCCATCATCCGATACCTCTTTCTTCCTCTCAAACTTCTCCTTGCAACTTTTCCTTCCAGTGCCTGTGTTAATAATAATAATAATTTCCTTCGTAAACAGTGACCTAATCAATTCTTCAGCCACTACTGGTCTGCATTTAGGGCAGTCGCCCAGGTGGCAGATTCCCTATCTGTTGTTTTCCTAGCCTTTCCTTAAATGATTGCAAAGAAATTGGAGATTTATCGAACATCTCCCTTGGTAAGTTATTCCAGTCCCTAACTCCTCTTCCTGTAAACGAATATTTGGCCCAATTTGTCCTCTTGAATTCCAACTTTATCTTCATATTGAACCCTTTAGGTCCATATTGAGGGATACCTACCTTTCTTACCTATCAGCAAAGTTCATGAGATCTGTCTCTTGGGTCGTATCGGGTTCTTCGTCACTTGCTGAGGTAAAGGTAGGGTTCAGTAATTCTAATCTATCTACTGGAATGAAAGGTCTATTTAAAAGATTCATATTTATTCAGGAAAATTCTGAAGCAATCGGTCAATGGTATCATAGAAGTCAACTGTGTCCACTGGACACCACAATCATTTTTACATAAACGTCAGAACACTGGTGTGAGACTTTAACGTAACTGCCTGACGGGCATTCTTACTAGAAACCATTGTCTCAATTATTAATCATTTAAGAAAGGAAAGTCTGGAAATCCTTAAATTCGGCTTCCACGTGAGACCACATGTACCATCATAGTGATTCGTTATGGTCCAGCCCTCGTAACACGAACTCTGGACTCCGGTTATAATTAAGGCCGTCCAATCGGTGTGTGCCACACAGTGGTTCTACGGCATGGACCCTTAATTGAATCGATGTGACCTGCGTCTATGTCATGGACCGACATCTAATCTTCTAAGTTACTTTAAAGTCATTGTGGATGATGACCGCAAGGAAATGATGCTACAATGGCATATGGCCCTAATCTAAGTCACTGAGGTTGATGACCCCCTGACCATCCAAGTTTCTAGGCTGAAGGCTAAACACAATTAAGTTACATCGGTTGATGACCAAAGTTCCACTTTACTATCCCCAGCACATTCACTGCTCAATCAATCAAAGTTCAATAATTACAACAATAGCAATACTCACAAACTTTGTGGCAGTAAAATCCATTTCTTTCGGATATATCCCTTTAATCGTTACTTTATATTTTAATATTCCCCCAGAAAAACAAACAAAAATTTCCAGAATGCATCTCCAAGTTACTCGCTTGATTAAAGTTATTTCAAAATGCGGTTTCACTGAATTTAATAATTAAATAAATTTAAATGATTTGACGAAATGTTAACGAACAACAAATTTTATCTCCGCGGACTCTGGTTTCTTCACAAATTTCTACGCAGCTGTGATGTGAATTCAATATTGCGATGTTTATCTGGCTGGAAAAGAATTTTTACACAATTCATGTCCAGTTATATATCTTGTCTTGTGATCTCACACTTTTTAAAATCTAATCTAGTCCTAACCGTTATTAACACTTGGATATCCTAATAATCTACGTACAAACCAAACAACCCGCCATATAATTACGATGTCATATCTCGTCATTACCATTTATGAATTTTGCACACCCCTCACAGACAAACCGATCATCACAGCCATCGCTCTATATTTTGGACAACCCTGAATTTGGTTACTCTGTTCCTTATACTCAAAGTTCGTGATTTCAAATGTTCATTACGTCCCCAATTACAGTATTTCACAATACTCAGATCATTACCGGCTATGAATTTCAACTAAATCCAGCATTTTAACGTTTTCCCTGGCCAAGAATTACAGTACAGTCTCAACTCCACGCCTGTTCAGTTATCATAGCTGAGGTCTCTCATCCCCCGAGTTCGCTTGGCAGTTACACGAAACACCTGGTTTATTCACAGTTGACTGGCTTCTCAAAATGCTCCCTTTAAACTCTGCCGACATAATTAAACAAATACGATATTCTAACCAACAAAATGCACAGGTTATGCTTCAAGATGCCCACACTAATTATACGCGTCGCCAATTGATACCGCTATGGATTTCTATGAATTTCTTTCCATTCTCAACATTATAAAATATTCCTCGGGCTATCATGTCCCGGCTTCAATGACAGGACTCTAACCTGATTCGCACATCTCATCTCAACTCATATAAAACATTCCTCGGGCTTCCGTGTCCCGGCTTCAATGACAGGTCCAACCTGATTCACAAATCTCATATCAACAAACTAACCTCTGTTTCCCAGCTCCACAATTATCATCGACAAAGAACTGGAATAAAATCCTTACTAGAAATCTCGACGTCTAATATCGCACAATGCATTAATCATGAATAACTTCGCATAAATGATATCGTATTTAATAACTTGATTTTTATGAACAAAATGACTGAAACATTCTACTAGATCTTTTTATTGTCAGTCAGACACAGTTTAAAATGAGCTTAGAAAAACGTTTCTCTCCGTGACCAAATTCATCACCCTAGGTTCTCACCCGACAGCGCGCTTCCACTCGATTGAAAATGAGTAACCATGGATTATTATTATTAACGTAAAATTGCAGACAGAAAAAATTACGTCGACTGAACATCTTAATTTGGCATCACAAAATATAGGCAGTACACTCACACGGATGACGATCTACATTGGACGTGATATCACTTCGGAACCCTATTCAATAACTTTTTACAACATTACACGGTACTCGCAAGACTTCAAAAATTTTATCCAAGTGGAAAATAAAACAAATGACTCTTTTAGTCGTACTCTCACATTTACAAAACTTAGTAGGGGTGACCACTGCGTCGTATATCCCCATTCAAATACACTTTTAGAGATCACGAGACAAGATATAAGAGGTAGTAAGATGGAAAGTCACCTACCTCATGTCGTCACGCCAGTGTTCGTCATAGGGCTCACCTACGACCCTGGCACTTTATTTAGCCATTTTTACATTCATGGCTTCACAGTTTATTATTATTTTCTTCAGGTTTCCTGGAATAAAGCATAAAAAAAAGAAAATGCCCTTCACTTGTTTGTTGAGCGCACACGATGGACTATAATTGTTTCCGCACACGAATTACTTAATCACATTAGAATTTATTCAGTACTTTGACCGTCCTATCTGGTACAATTATTTCACTCAAGAAAACTATCTCCTCATGGAGTCAAGACTTAGCCGCAATGGCTAAAATCTGCAGTTGAACTCAGTCTACTTTCGTTGGTTTGATTTCGCAGAGCAGCTCAACAATTTTTCGTCCGCTTTGTATCACAAATGCCGGAGAAGGAGACTTCGTCATGGCGTCCCTTCATATTTATAGCAGTTACCCCCTCTCTTCGGATCTCTCCCTTGCCGCCAAGAAAATTTCTATAAATTTTCTGACTTACCTAAACTGTAATTTGAAGAGTTTTGAAAGTGACTACATGCTTGCTACATTTCTGGAGATAGTGTCCATGGACATTTAAAATTTTTACAGGTTCGATTTGTGAGATGATTGACCCCCTTTGATAGGCACTATATTTTTTGACTTGGCGTGGGTCACGCCATGTACACGGGCTTTGAAATAGTTCACAAAAATGACTTGAGATTCTTCCGCCGTTGACACGTGTGGCTGACGTCACGTACCCCAGAGCGTGGGACCGAAGGTAATCACCTCCTCGTCACGTGTCAAATCCATGCTATCAAGAATCCAACTTTTAAATGATTGTCGATTTATGCATAATGTTCATAGGGCACAAAGGTCATGGGTTCAATATTGTGATCTATCCTACATTTAAAAACATAACTCAAACGTATTCGTCTACTAATGTCATTCCACGCCATCTCTCCACGGTCAGCTCGTGCTCGAGTCCAAATGGCTGCCAGTCCAGTGTCCTCTATTACGTCACTCCCCCACCCTGGCCAGATCAATTACATGAAGCACCTCCCTTAACATTTTAACCCAAGTAAAACTGGACGAAATTTCTAATATAATGTTCAGAAGCCCAACTTAATCAGTGTTGAGCTTAAATTGCATCCTTGTACATTTACAGTTGTCCACGAATTAAAGGGAACAGGTAATGAGAAGAGAGTAATTACTTGTAACGAATTCTTTTTAGTAATTTTTACTTGTAACCGGATGGATACAGATAGATCTTATGGCGACGATGGGATAGGAAATGGCTAAGAGTGGGAAGGAAGAGGTACAGTCCCAGCATTTGCCTGGTGTGAAAATGGGAAACTACGGAAAACCATCTTCAGGGCCGCCGACTGAAGTGTTCGAACCCACTATCTCCCGAATGCAGGTCACAGCTGCGTTCCCTAACCATACGGCCAACTTGTTCGGGACCATAACATATTAAAGAAAGATAAAACGTATATAAAATAACCCAGAATAAAGCTATCGTAATTTGTAAACAAAAGAAACAAATTTATCACGAAATTAAGTAACACATGGAATGAAATAAGAAACAGAAGAACAGCAACTTGCATACTAAGCTGGGAGTGCTATTTATTTATTTATTCATTCATTTAATTCATTAACATTATTTGTTTGTTTGTTTATTTATGCCTTGCTCAGTAGCGAATTCTATTTCAAGAAGTAAATTACGAATAAAAATTACATTTTGTAAATAGTAACGGTAACAAGTGAAAATTACATTTCGCAAAAAGTAACGGTTACAAGTAAAAATTACATTTTGTAAAAAGTAACAATTATAAGTAAAAATTACATTTTGTAAAAAGTGACGGTTACAAGTTGAAATTATATTTTGTATAAAGTAACGGTTACAAGTAAAAATTACATTTTGTAAAAAGTAACGGTTTTAAGTAAATATTACATTTAGAACATAAGGGTTACAAGTAAAAATTACATTTTCATAAAGAAACGGTTACAAGTAAAAATTACATTTTGTAAACAGTAACAATTATAAGTAAACATTACATTTCGTAAAAAGTAACGGTTACGAGTAAAAATTACATCTTGTATAAAGTAACGATTACAAGTAAAAGTTTCATTTTGTATCAAGTAACGGTTACAAGTAAAAAGCACATTTTGTATAAAGTAACGGGTACAAGTAAAACTTACATATTGTAAAAAGTAACGGTTATAAGTAAATATTACATTTTGTAAAAAGTAACAATTATAAATAAAATTACATTATGTAAAAAGTAACGGTTACAAGTAAATATTACATTGTGTAAAAAGTAACGGTTACAAGTAAAAATTACATATTGTATAAAGTAACAATTATAAGTAAATATTACATTTTTTAAAAGTAACAGTTATAAGTAAACATTACATTTTGTAAAAAGTAACGGTTACAAGTAAAAATTACATTGTGTAAAAAGTAACGATTACAAATAAAAATTACATTTTGTATAAAGTAACGGTTACAAATAAGAATTACATTTGGTATAAAGTAACGGTTACAAATAAGAATTACATTTTGTATAAAATAACGGTTACAAGTAAACATTACATTGTGTAAAAAGTAACGGTTACAAGTAAAAATTACATTGTGTAAAAAGTAACGATTACAAATAAAAATTACATTTTGTATAAAGTAACGGTTACAAATAAGAATTACATTTTGTATAAAGTAACGGTTACTAATAAAAATCACATTTTGTGTAAAGTAACGGTTACAAGTAAAACTCACATTTTGTGTAAAGTAACGGGTACAAGTAAAACTTACATTTTGTAAAAAGTAACGGTTATAAATAAATATTACATTTAGAACATAACGGTTACAAATAAAAATTACATTTTTATAAAGAAACGGTTACAAGTAAAAATTACATTTTGTAAACAGTAACAAGTATAAGTATACATTACATTTTGTAAAAAGTAACGGTTACAAGTAAAAATACATTTTGTAAAAAGTAACGATTACAAGTAAATATTACATTTTGTAAAAAGTAACAGTTATAAGTAAACATTACATTTTGTAAAAAGTAACGGTTACAAGTAAAAATTACAATTGATAGAAAGTAACTATTACAAGTAAACATTCCACCCAACCTACCGCTGCCAACATTTAATTTTAAACATCGGTTCAGATATGGCGTTCCTTAGTTCACTGGGCAACGAAATCCATGTTAGAATTGTACTGACTACAGAACTGTACTATACTGCCTTCCTGGGAGAATAAACATCCCATTTTTCCAGTATGTTATTAATCATCATGTCTGAATCCCTCACCAAACCTAATTTAAGCCAAGGTGGTTTCAATGATCACGAAAACGAAATTCTCCTTTCGAACACGCGTGTTTATTACCCCGTGAAGTATTTTTTACACTAATTATGCTGCTATTACTGAGCAATTTGCATAAGCTAAACAGATTTTATTGTCACCAATTAAGGCCTATAGCACATCACAAACAGTATGAATAATTATCAGTCTGGATTACAAGTTCCGCTTACACCGGGGAACATAATAGTCCATAAATCCGGTCTTTCATGGTGCATGGAGCAGCATGTTGCATTCAGCCGTGATGTTCAATCAGGATTTTGGGGCATACGGTGACATCTCAGGGAGTACGTGCAATTTTGAATATAAAAACTGTGCCAATAAGAATCTCAAACAGCTGAAAATGGGTGAAGAATATTGATATTCTATTTTCTGCATTCTAATATAGTATTAAAGAACCCTTAAAAATTATTGTTATGAATAAAACGTCTGTTTCATTACTATAATTACTTTCAGGATGACCCAATAAATGCACACACAGATTCACACACACAATTCTAATTATTCATGAAAGGCCACACTCCCTAGTTGCTGTCTATTTACAAGTCTCTCTTCCTTATGGCACAGTAGGTGGTCCGGCCCCTTGCTATTACCTGGGGACGATTAATCCTTATTTTCACTCCCCCAAGTCCAGTCACCTCATACAGCAACTGTGTGTAGACCGCTGGATCTGAGTACAGGGCTACAAGCTACACAGCACACGATGCCTGTTCCTCGGTTCGACTCCAGAGACAGGCCAGTAATTGACACAGACAAATGCTGTGCACAACAGTATTCAACAGCAGGGCGATACTCACAACAGCGAACATTAACACAGGTCCATTCGCACTCACGATAGCGGCTCCCCTCGCTAACTCACAGCGATCCTCAGTCTACAGAAATACACAAACACACAGTACTCTCGGATAGTACACAGTCTTCCGTTCCGTCGTCTCTAGCCCATCTACTCACTGGACTGTCCGACACCACAACAACAGCTCCTGGTTCAGACCTTGGTGGGACACTAGCGACAGCCAACATCTCTGTCACCCTCAGCCCAGCTGCCGAGCACCAACACACTAAGTCTTACATTGACTCCACCACAGAGCCTAACACTGACTGACTGTCCGCGGCTAGCCTCCCTTTTTATAGCTCGGGTGATGGGAACCAGAAGATTCGCGAGTTGGCTAGAGGCGGAACATTCCCGTTGAATCTTCAAAAAACTCACAGGTAAGCCGGCCAACCAGAGCAATACACGGAAATACCAGGCCGTTTGGGAGTTCCCAGTCGTGGGTTGCACACTGTGGTACGTTAAGGAAAGAAAATGAGGAACGGTTGGAAGCGCTAGAGAACGTGGATATGAAGAAGAATGGGAGGAGTTAAATATCAGGACAAGGTAAGGAATGAAGAAGTTATGCGAAAGTTTGAGGAAAATCAGATTTTGGTAAAAATTACAGAGTGATCTACATAAAACAGAAGGTTTTAAAAATCCACATTTCTACCCTTCAAGCAATTCAATGTTGAACACATCCAAGGGGGATATGAGCTACGAAATTCAGATAAATAAAATACAGTATAATAAAGTATGAGAACATATTCTTTATTTATTCCTGAAAGTAACTAACATTTTCTTAATCACCGTTATGCGGTCGATTAGATTAGCAAGTTTGCCTTTTTCTATCACTACAAGCACTAATATGAGTCAATGCAGAGTTTCATTCAAGCCCTTATAACTACATTCGGTATGGACAATTTTTTAAAAAAATCGAAAAACGCCTGAGCGTATTGACCCAAGTAACACATTACAGAAATAATTATGTAATTAAGTTAATTTGACTAGGATTTGAATCAAAAGTAAAACGAGTAATGAAACAAGCGATTATAGGCTGTTTTTCCTGAACTGCATTTAGACCGGAAGTGAATTACACATTTTTAAAATTAGATAGAGCTATCCAAGACTCGCAATTTGAAACCTTTCCTGGCCTTTAGCCCTTCAACTTTCGAAAGAATTGAGGAAAAATAATTTTACGTTTTTCGTAATATGGGGACCTCTACTTTGTCAGCTGAGAAGTGATTTCAACATTAAAACAGCATATCTTTGCTCACGCTGCACGGTTTTTATTTTAAACGACATTAGAACTATGGGAGTTCAGTTCTGTGAAGTAACCGAGTGATGTCAGTCCATAGGTTACATTTCACAGTTATTATGGCCTCCCAGATCGCCTGACTTCATCCCACGAGAAACTTGTGCATTCGCATTATCTCTATTTCCGCCTATCATACACCTAATTACTCTTTTCTTCCCTGAAGCACAGAAGAGGGCAGGGATTTGTGTTCGGGGACAGCAAATACGGGAATTCGTCAATTTGAATCGCGCATCCGGAAGTAACCAAATAATACCAATTGCTCGAAAAGAAAAAAAATGTCCTGTGTCAGTTCGATTGCGCGATCGTTCTTTATACAACACGAAGAGGATCCTTGATTTTTTGTCAGTATAATTTTGATACACCGGGTGTTAAGTAAGAGAGCTGTATCATTCAATGAAAGCCTCGAAACCGTTATTTTTCAGCTGCCTCAGAGCACGATCAGGATCAGCTGTTTCCTGATTCACTGCTACACTGATGTCTTGGCTAGACACCATCCTTAACGAGTCAACATGGCAGTGGACACGAATTGCACTGTTGCCAGATTCACTTCCATCTCAGACTTTCAGTCAGAAAAATCGGAGCAAGTTGATCGGAGGTTAGGTTTTCCGCAATGCAATCAGAAATCAAAGTTAATGGCAATCAACTGATCTACCACCAAGGACTGATTTGGTGGACCTTTCTGCAACCGGGCATAATAAAGGGTAAGGAAAGGGTTTATACCTGTGAGCCTTGTGTTTCGAAGAACACAATACAGTCAAATCTCGATATCTCGAACCTCGATATCTCGAACCTCGATATCTCAAACCTCGGTATCTCGAACCTCCATTACTCGAATTTTCAGTATCTCGAAGTAACTTAAATTTCCCGGCCGTTTGTCCTATTCTTCACAATTATTTAGTTCTCTATTACTCGAAATTCGGTTACACGAATTTCTCGAAGCAAACATTTCCTACCTTGAAGCAAAAGAATACTCTGTAACTCGAATTTTGTGCAACATTGAATGTGCAATACGGCATTTGTGGTTTGTGAGGAACAGTTAACAAGTAAAGGAAGGGTTACAGTGATGCTGGGAGCTAATATGACGGGAAACGGAAAACTAGTACTTCTAGTGATCGGAAAATCAGCGAAGCCTCGCTGTTCGTCGGGTGTCAATTAATTACCGGTCACGTACGAAAGCAACCCCCGAAATCGCGGATGACAAGCTCCATTTACGAATCTCGGCTGCGTGGTATTGACGAGAAGTTTCAACGTGAAGGGAGGAAAGGTTAACAGTAACAAACAGAAGAGACTAGGGGTTTTTCTTCAAAGGTGTTGACGGAGGTATATTTCTTATTTCACTACTGTATGTACTGTATCTTGTCTTCTAAAAAGTTACTGTAATAAGGGTTATAATTAAAGTGATGCCGTAAAATAGTTTGTATATTTTTAAATTCTGTAAAAATAATGTACTGTATTCAGCACAAGCTCGTAGATACATATTCTATCCTTCCAGCCTGTGATATCGGGCGCCGGCTGTAATTCCAGGGTCGTACACAAGTGATCCCCGGTGATATCTTCGTATAATATAAGCTAATCTTAAATTACTAGGCAGGAAGGTTAAGAGAAAAAATAAAATAAAAATATTATGAATGAGAACCTTTCTGCAAACAAATTTATTGAAAAAGAAGACTTCGGCAAAGCGATAATGAAAATTTAAAAAAATCATAACACTTCAAAAATAAAAAAAAATATCACTCACTCTCACTAGGTCAACCGAAACCCATAATAATTGATCAATATTACAAATAGATTTGATCCATTTAATATTATTTTCCATTAAGCACAATGCTTTATTTGTTAAGTTTAATAAATCGGTCTATTTCAAATTTAATCCAGTTCCACTCATTAAATTGCTGACATAAAAACAATATTCTTTCTACCTCAAATAATATTACTTTTGTCCAACTACTACAATTATATGCGAATGACATTAATCAATTGGGTTCAATAGATTCAGTTATGTGTTATACATGGTCAAGAACGGTATTCTCTATATATCGAAATTTTGATAACTCGAAGTAAAAATTTAGCTCCCGACGTGATTCGAGATATCGAGGCTCCACTGTATATAACTCTGATAATTAGGATCACAAGGAATGCACCAGCCTTCACACCCGTCCCTACAGCCAGTCATTCACCCCCGCGAACCTCAAGAACAAGAATAGATGGAAACAAGAAGAGACTGGAAACAACAGTTATACAACTTCCCATTTCAGCATACAGTAGAATTATCCTCCCAGGCCCTTCTGTGCTAGAAAAAAGCCCAAAAACAAACCATCACAAAGTGAATTTTTAATTCAGCTAATGACTGGATTTGAAAAATACGTGTTTACAACAGATGGGCGTGTTTTATTTTGTAAATTGTGCTGTGTTAAAGTGAGTACGAAAAGGAAGTTTGTTGTACACCGGAAAATTAAACGATAAAAACTTCTGAAAGCTATAACGAGCGTGAAGAACAACAAAAGTCAGGTTGTAAGTTTCACTAATAGGAAAAGTCCTCTCACTTTTAATTACTGCGTTGATGGAGTGAATGTTCCTTCTGGGAATCACTGTAAGTACCTAAGTGTTGATATAAGGAAAGATTTTCATTGGGGTAATCACATAAACGGGATTGTAAATAAAGGGTACAGATCTCTGCACATGGTTATGAGTAGAGCCCGGATTTTTATGCATTAATAGGTTAGAATGCAAACTTACTGAAGCGAATGGCAGTATAGTCCACCTTCACAACGATTATGCTATGGGATTTGCGTAAACATTAGGGGTACGGCCCATCAGAACCCCTATAATTCATGTTACTCTTGCTACATTGTGGAAGAGCGGGTGGCCGACACTTCCTACTAACCAAACTAGTTTGCAATCTAACCTGTTGTTGCATAAAAGTCCGGGCTTTAAGAGGGTATTTAGGGGCTGTAGTAAGGATGTAAAGGAGAGGACATACAGAGTGTACCCGTGATGATGTTACAAACTTTCAGGGTTGATGGAGGACGGCAAATGGATCAATTTGAGAGAAGGAACCGTAGTCCGGAAGCGATCGAGTCCAAAGTTACTAATAATCCAAGTTGTGATTATGCATACAATTTCAAAGGTCGACATTGCAAGCTGTTGCACTGCGCTGCTTAGAACACACCTCTAATGCTTCCACGCTAATGCTAAAACTTGATTTCTTCTTGTGGGGTCATGTGAAAAGCCTTGTGTATGAGACACCTGTCGAGACTGAAGAGGATCTCATGGTTAGAATTTTCGCTGCCTGCGACGCTGTTCGAACGACACTGGGGATATTCGAACGGGTACGACAGAACTTTGTGTAACGACGCCATGCCTGCATTGATGCAGGGGGACGCCATATCGAACATTTTTTGTAAATGGAGCAGCTTGTCAAACTTGTGCAGGTAAACGGACTTAAAAGAGTAGGATGTAGCTTAACTTTTGACTCAATCGTTTCCGGAATATTGTTCCTTATCTCAAATTGATCCATTCGCCGTACTCCATCCCCGAAAGTTTGTAATTTCATCACGGATATAGCCTGTATAAGTCTCTGATAACACCCAACTAGAGTATGGTTCAAGTGTACGAGACCCTCATCAGGATTACTTGATTCGAGAACTGGAACAAATCCAAAGAAAAGCAGCTCGATTTGTTCTGGGTGATTTCCAACAAAAGAGTAGCGTTACAAAAATGTTGCAAAGTATGGGTTGGGAAAACTTGGGAAAAAGAAGATTAGTTGTTCGACTAAGTAGTGAACCCATAATTCTACGGTGAGAAAATTTTTTATTTTTCTCAAATATTTATTTGGTATTCAGAAACGACTGTATGTTTGAGGGCAGCCATTTTGCGCTCCCAAGAGCCCGATGTTGCGTGGGAAGGTTCCCGCAAGGCGAGCTCGTGGATTGCCGGGACACCTCGGTGGAACTCGAGTGCCCGACAATTTTCTAAATTAATGAATTCTGCACAACGAGGGATTTTGACAAGATAGTAAAGGAAGAAATATATAAGCAAAATTATTCATACACCCTCTGTGAAGGTAGTGACACCAGGGACAATTTAGATGCAGTTAAGCCCAAGTGTGTGTTAGCGTGAGAACAGCGAGCTAGTTACACGTGCCAAGGTCGTGGGCAGAAGAAAAACGCGCGAAACGCACGGGCAGAAACAATTTATTCCTCCTGTTGTGAGTGCAGAAAAATTATAAAATTAACATCGAACATAAGTGCAAGTCTGTCCGGAGTTCTGGGACAAGTCTTATCAAAATCGGTCTATTAGAAGCAAATTTGGCAGATTTCACAACCGAGCCTCATAGAGGGGATAGCGTCCTTCCGGAAATTATAAAAGAAACCCCCCACCGTAGATTTTGCAGTGTCGATCTGGAACTTGAGGCCGCGGGAGCTCGTGCCCGTCGTCATTAGAATTTCGCGCCAGATTGACCGACAATATTTCAATACATGTTCGTGGCTAAAGTCCATATATTTAGTAAGAAGAAAAGTGAATTGGAGAAGCTGTGAACGTTTGCAGACGAACTGGGAAGGTGTAGGCTGGTTGAAAAATACACAGCAGATTTTATTTTTATCATTTCCTGTACTCTTGTAAGTGAAGAAGGTCTGGGGGAAGCGATTCAAAATAGTTCGATTCCCTTATCGGCCGAACACCTGTTCTTGTTGAAACAACGGGGAGAGAAACCACTCTGGGAGACGCATCAGACAGTTATAGCCGACTGCAGAACGAGGGAAGTTCGTGGTGCAAGTTACAAAGAAAATGCATTATTTATGGTAATTTTAATCTCGTGTGTGCGTGAAGGGTAGTGTTTGGATGAGTGAGTTTTTAAATATGAAAATGTTATCTGTGCAAATGAGGGGCTAAGTACGAGGTTGCTGGGATGATGCAATCAGAATGCTGAGAATGTCACCAATGTGCAGGTCTGTCTATTTTATATTATGTTGTAGTTAGTAGTTAGTTACTGTCTGTCCTAACCAAATTTCCAGATGATTGTCGGGTGAGATTCGTAATTATCAGGCGAAAGGCGTTGTAAATTTTGGTCAGCGTGTGAAAATTTTCAGTGTGTAAATTTCATGTCTAGAACGGTAAAATGCGACGCTTAAAATTTTGTGTTGAGATGAGATATCATTCAAAGTGCGGATTTGTGAACGTTATAAGTGTCAATTTTGTCGTGGCGAATATTGTAATTTCAGGTGTCAGTTGCATTCAGAAATGTTGGTCAATAATAATAATAATAATAATAATAATAATAATAATAATAATAATAATAATAATAATAATAATAATAATAATAATAATGTTTACCGCGGGATAAGGAAATTCCTCTCTGTTAAATTACATTTAACCAGTTATTTTTACAAGGATCGTAAGCATATTTAGATAATGTCAATAAAATTTGTTAGAGTCGCAGTCGTTAATGGGAAGGAAATTTTGAGACATCGTGTATACTTGAAGTGCGAAAGGTCGATGTGTGCTCTTGGATTCTTGAGGTCCGAAAGCCTTAATAATAGTAAAGTAAGAGATGTGGTTAATAATGGTTGTCGTTTTCACCAGGGGATCGATGTATGAAAAAGGATCTTGAAGGAAAAGGAATTGAGTGCGATGAATTGATATGTATGTGGAGACGAGATAGATGGGAGTAATACCGCTGGAAAGCGAGGAGAAAGAGTGTTGAGACATTTTTTGTAGAGGAAGTATTTAGGAACAGGCTGTGTGAGGCAGGCTGTATTGTTTTCCGCAATCAATCCGAATTTGAGATGACTATGATGTGAAGCATTGTGAAATTTATAGAAAGATTCCAAGTGAAAACGACTCTTGTAGAATGTTACAGTCTGGGTAGTACACATCCAGTGATCTATGTTACGTAAAGCCCGCATGGATGATAAGAGAACGAACGATCTTCAGGATCAGAGAGCACTTTGGACACACGGTTGGGTTATATTTAATTTGTTCATTGGAGAGGTCATGGATAAGATGGTTGGAATTGATGATAGGCGATCTGCGAATTTCAAATGTGATGGTGATGATTATTAATTTGAAGGCATCCACTAAAGGGAAACGTGTGTTGGGAATTTTCATTGGCAGCCCTGACACTTCAGTGCACAGGCTGAGATTGTGTTCGAGGTGGAGAATCGTTCGTCACGTCTATTTATTTTTGAGTTCACATATTATGATGAGGTAGACACTTGTTGTATTTTTCGAGAGGTAGGTACTTACTGTGTTTCGACGTGCATTCTTTTGATAATAGAGACGTGGTTCCGTCGTGCGTATTTTTTTGTCTGACCAGATTCAGTGTTACTGTTGGAGGTTTGTTGGAAATTGCGGTTCGCCTGATATGTTAAGGGAGACGTGGTGCGACCCACTTTGACGCCCAACGATAGATTTAGGACGTCACGTGTTTATTCTTGGAGTCATTGGTGATGAGACGTCCTAGGTCACGCCCGACGATAGGATTTGGAAGGCATCATGTATATACTGATTAGGTTTAGGGTGTACAGATTTCAAGTGAGCCCGACGATAGGTCTGGGATGGTAGCTGTACACGCTCAAGTCTCGGTTTAGATGTTCTCTTTTGTTTGTTCTTTTGTGGAAGTGGCCTGGGGGAAGGTAGCAGTTACAGTACGATATGATTTATTGTAGAGGGTCTATGCGAAGCTCTCATTGAGATAACGGGACTGTTGTTGGTAAATGAGGGCTGTCCAAGTATGGGACACCGACCCGATCTAGATTAAATATTTTTACTGTGTTTCTTCGTGCGTGTTAAGCTGTATGACTTTGAGATGTTAATTTATTTTTACGAACTTCATTGCTTCTCGTTTTAACGTCCGTTTTCGTTTGATGGTGTGCATATTGACACTCAGTGTTTTAGAATGAGACTTGAGTTGCGGATGCGGTTTCGATTCGTCAGCCAGTATTTTATTTTATTTTCACCTTGTCATATTTTCATTCTTATTCATAGTAAGTAAGTATTCACTTTACCAGTAGTGTGTTGGGACAGACAGTAAATAGAGAGATCTGTACTGGTAGCATTGTTGTCAAGGGAAAGAATTCCTTAAATTTGTAGTAAATTTTAGCGTGGACTGGTAAATTTATTAAGCATAATAAACCCATTTCTAACCTGAAAATCGGTTCAATAATAATATTTTCAAGTGACTTTTCACTTTTTGATTAACTTCAGTGTTTGGCATTTCTTCTAAATGCATGATTAGTAAGTGTTTCCTGCATTTCGCAGTTTTGTTCCTTTAGAACGACTTAACGTAAGATCCTCCCGGATCATGTGGTTGTTGGTTCCTTCCGAACAGCTGGGGTGATGCACAGTTAGCATCGGGATTAACTTATCACTTAAGGGTGTCATGAATGACAAATACATGGTGGAATTTTATGTCAATTGTGAATGATGCTATTAACTTGTAGTGAACACCATGCTTTCCCATAATATTTTCGCAACCTATCCAAAGCAACTGATAGTCAGTTTGGTTCGATTAAGGGTCCATTCGGCGGATGTTCCGTATCCGTGAAGGGTATTTGACTGGTGGATAACCTTAATTAAGAGAAAATCAGGCGTTCTAATTGTTGAAAGTCAGATTTTCCACGGATCGTGTGGATTAACTCTCAGTTCTTGTTTGGAATAATAGGTGCCCGGTTTTTCAGGTCTTCCCTTTTTCAGTTTTTCAGTTTCGCTGTCCACTAAAATATTAGCTTCTCCGAAGCAACTCTTCGACATTTGAAGAAACGAAGTGACGTTATGTAATGTGACTGTGTTTGGAACATTCAAAGTCAATAATTTAATTTTGTTTTATTTTTGTGGCAAGAATGCATATTAAATTAATTATGTTATCGTGCTATTTCAGTTTAATAAAAGTTAGTAAGCACATTTTTGCTCCTCATTTCAAGTAGTTAGGCTTTCTTCTGAACCCCATCGTTTGGTTAAGATCGTGACCGAATTTATTCCCGCAACGACCCAAGATTTAAGAGTTCTGAATTGTTCTACTATAGCAGCCGTGGCCGACCAACGATGGAATGGTAAGTTCAAGGGTTCAGTAGAAGTGTCGCGCCAACTGTGGGGCTTAAGTCACGATGAGGAGGACGATAATATTCCACGTTGGAGGACAGTAAGAAATAACACCAACGTGATGGCTTAAGTCACTTAACGGAGAGGGCTTGAGTGCATTAAAGGAAGAACTACGAGTCATGTTGGTTGACATCAGTGAAACGATGACCAATTGTAGGATTGTTATACGTTGATGGATCAGTAGAAGTGGCGCCATCAACTTTGGGGCCTTAATGTCACGATAACGATGAGGAGCCCAAAGTCACGATAACGATACGATGCCACGATAACGATAATGAAATTATCCATTGAAAGTAAATGTTAGAAAAATATAAAATAATGTTGAGGCCTAAGCCACATTATAAATAATACAAGCGGGTGAGAACTATGGCTGAGCCACAGTTAAACGAATTATGCCCAATGAGAGTGCTAGATATTAACACGTTTAATGAGGAGCGTAACTACTTGGTAGATAATAATAATAATAATAACAGTCACAATGCATTTTAGGAAACCAATACTTAAAGCTGTATTGAAGCTTAAGTCATGTGGCCAATATAAATTTTGGAAGTGGTAAGGCTGAATTACATTCAAAGTTTATGCGTTAACATGTTCTTTATTTACTTAATTTACGGAAGCGAAACTATTTGGGATATTTATCCAGAGTAACTTATTAACTTTAGAATTTTCTTTTTTATTAAACGAGTTTGTGATACCAGCCATGTAAACAAAATTTTATGAGACAACTGTTGGAATGTTGTCAGTTTCGGTATTAAATTATAACAGCGTTTGTATGTGAAAACGCAGTAGGTAGTGAATTCCTTCCCTAGTAGTTTGGAGTATTCTGGTTGCATCAACAGCCAGCGTACTCATTATTGTATTCTTTGTGGTATTGTGAGATGGAAGGTCAGGTGACCGTGGATCTGCTAAAGCAGATGATGGAGGACATGAAAGTGCATAATGAGAGTTTACATAGAAAGTTCAATGAGAACTTGGATAGTAAGATCGACAGATTGCATAGTAAGTGGGATAGCTGGAATGATAAGTTGAAAGAGGACATGAAGGTTCATAATGAGAGTCGGATAAGTAAGATGGAGAGTTTACATAGTAAGTTCAATGAGAATTTGAGTAGTAAAATGGGTGACATGATAGGTCAGCGTAAATGTGTGGCAGTTAGCTTGAAAGACACTAGGGAGAAGGTACAGTCTAGTTTGAAAGACACTAGGGACGATTTAAAGAGTGGTATGGATGATTTTCGAGCTAGTTTGAAAAAAAATCGTGACGATTTAAAGAGTAGTATGGATGCTTTTCGAGCCAGTTTGAAAAAAAGTCATGACGATTTAAAGAGTGGGATAGATGAGTTGAGGGTTAGCCTGAAAGATAATTTTAACGATTTGAAGAGTATTGTGGGTGAGTTACGAAATGTTTGCAAGAGAAATAATAATGGGTCAAAGGTAGGCTCAGAAGAAATGACCGATAGACACGTGAAAGTTGAGAATCAAATTCCAGAGACTGAGATTGGTTGTCCAGAGTTCAAAGAGGGAGCAGATGAAAGGGGAAAGAACGTTAATGACGATAAACAGAGTAGGATCGTCCACACCAAAGATTCCGAGGATGTCAATAGGCAGTGTGAACAGGATTCAAGAGTGAATACCTTGGCCCAGGAGCAGACGGACGAGAAGGTCAAACTCAAGGAGAGTGAAGTTAGTAATGAGATCAGTACAGCGGACAGGCAATCAAAGATGGTTGGAAATCTGAGTCAAGCTATGGAGGATTATAATCTAGACCTTGGTAGTCAATTGAAAGTTGAAAATGACGCAAAGGCTACAGGCCAGAATGTGTACATTGAGGCGAGAAAATCTCAAAACCTAAGGATCGCGAACGTCTTTAATGTGACTGGGAGATATCAGGACCAGTTTTGCAAATTGAAGGAAGACCCGCACCTAACTGTAAAGGAATTCTTTGAGGATCTGATGGAAGATGTCCTGGAGGCCAAGATATCTGAAGAACGTAGATGGAGGACAGCTGATGGATACACAGAGAAAGCGCCATTATTGTGGGTAGACGTTACAGCCCGTCAACATTGTTTCTTTGATAAAGGAAAGATATGCCGGAGAGCCCTTTCAGTGAAATGCAGATAGCAGGTGTAGAGAGAGAGAGAGAGGCAGGCGGCAGAGACCATCGAATGACGCACATAACATCAGTAACATCAAGAAAACAGACTCCGAGCAACCCCCAATTCAATGATGATGCAGCCAACTTAAAGGTTTATCATAGAGCCGAAGAAAGAATTCCACTACAGGATGATGCAGCCTTACCAGCTGGGGAAATGGTCACTGAAGAAGAAGAACAAGAAGAAGAAGAGGTACAACCAGTAAATATGATCGTCACGTCGAGAGGAAGACAGGTCGAGGCACCACTCCAAGGACAGGCAAGCAGTGGGAGTAAAGAAGAGGAAGACGCTGAATGTTTACAATGTTCATTCTTAAGAGAAGACTTTGTTGATGACATCTGTAACGCAATCCTATTGTTGGAAGAAGAAAACAGGGAAATACGTGAAAATAACAGAGCCCTACGTCAAGAGTGAGATCGGCTGGGAAAGTTTACGTAGAATCATGGTTCATCTGTATCAAAATTCCCATGTATACTTTAGAATTTTGAAGGAATATATCTGTTTAAATATTTCCCCTTTCTGGGTAAACATTTCGTGGTTGTAGGTGGATTATGAACCCATAATTCTACGGTGAGAAAATTTTTTATTTTTCTCAAATATTTATTTGGTATTCAGAAACGACTGTATGTTTGAGGGCAGCCATTTTGCGCTCCCAAGAGCCCGATGTTGCGTGGGAAGGTTCCCGCAAGGCGAGCTCGTGGATTGCCGGGACACCTCGGTGGAACTCGAGTGCCCGACAATTTTCTAAATTAATGAATTCTGCACAACGAGGGATTTTGACAAGATAGTAAAGGAAGAAATATATAAGCAAAATTATTCATACACCCTCTGTGAAGGTAGTGACACCAGGGACAATTTAGATGCAGTTAAGCCCAAGTGTGTGTTAGCGTGAGAACAGCGAGCTAGTTACACGTGCCAAGGTCGTGGGCAGAAGAAAAACGCGCGAAACGCACGGGCAGAAACAATTTATTCCTCCTGTTGTGAGTGCAGAAAAATTATAAAATTAACATCGAACATAAGTGCAAGTCTGTCCGGAGTTCTGGGACAAGTCTTATCAAAATCGGTCTATTAGAAGCAAATTTGGCAGATTTCACAACCGAGCCTCATAGAGGGGATAGCGTCCTTCCGGAAATTATAAAAGAAACCCCCCACCGTAGATTTTGCAGTGTCGATCTGGAACTTGAGGCCGCGGGAGCTCGTGCCCGTCGTCATTAGAATTTCGCGCCAGATTGACCGACAATATTTCAATACATGTTCGTGGCTAAAGTCCATATATTTAGTAAGAAGAAAAGTGAATTGGAGAAGCTGTGAACGTTTGCAGACGAACTGGGAAGGTGTAGGCTGGTTGAAAAATACACAGCAGATTTTATTTTTATCATTTCCTGTACTCTTGTAAGTGAAGAAGGTCTGGGGGAAGCGATTCAAAATAGTTCGATTCCCTTATCGGCCGAACACCTGTTCTTGTTGAAACAACGGGGAGAGAAACCACTCTGGGAGACGCATCAGACAGTTATAGCCGACTGCAGAACGAGGGAAGTTCGTGGTGCAAGTTACAAAGAAAATGCATTATTTATGGTAATTTTAATCTCGTGTGTGCGTGAAGGGTAGTGTTTGGATGAGTGAGTTTTTAAATATGAAAATGTTATCTGTGCAAATGAGGGGCTAAGTACGAGGTTGCTGGGATGATGCAATCAGAATGCTGAGAATGTCACCAATGTGCAGGTCTGTCTATTTTATATTATGTTGTAGTTAGTAGTTAGTTACTGTCTGTCCTAACCAAATTTCCAGATGATTGTCGGGTGAGATTCGTAATTATCAGGCGAAAGGCGTTGTAAATTTTGGTCAGCGTGTGAAAATTTTCAGTGTGTAAATTTCATGTCTAGAACGGTAAAATGCGACGCTTAAAATTTTGTGTTGAGATGAGATATCATTCAAAGTGCGGATTTGTGAACGTTATAAGTGTCAATTTTGTCGTGGCGAATATTGTAATTTCAGGTGTCAGTTGCATTCAGAAATGTTGGTCAATAATAATAATAATAATAATAATAATAATAATAATAATAATAATAATAATAATAATAATAATAATAATAATAATAATAATGTTTACCGCGGGATAAGGAAATTCCTCTCTGTTAAATTACATTTAACCAGTTATTTTTACAAGGATCGTAAGCATATTTAGATAATGTCAATAAAATTTGTTAGAGTCGCAGTCGTTAATGGGAAGGAAATTTTGAGACATCGTGTATACTTGAAGTGCGAAAGGTCGATGTGTGCTCTTGGATTCTTGAGGTCCGAAAGCCTTAATAATAGTAAAGTAAGAGATGTGGTTAATAATGGTTGTCGTTTTCACCAGGGGATCGATGTATGAAAAAGGATCTTGAAGGAAAAGGAATTGAGTGCGATGAATTGATATGTATGTGGAGACGAGATAGATGGGAGTAATACCGCTGGAAAGCGAGGAGAAAGAGTGTTGAGACATTTTTTGTAGAGGAAGTATTTAGGAACAGGCTGTGTGAGGCAGGCTGTATTGTTTTCCGCAATCAATCCGAATTTGAGATGACTATGATGTGAAGCATTGTGAAATTTATAGAAAGATTCCAAGTGAAAACGACTCTTGTAGAATGTTACAGTCTGGGTAGTACACATCCAGTGATCTATGTTACGTAAAGCCCGCATGGATGATAAGAGAACGAACGATCTTCAGGATCAGAGAGCACTTTGGACACACGGTTGGGTTATATTTAATTTGTTCATTGGAGAGGTCATGGATAAGATGGTTGGAATTGATGATAGGCGATCTGCGAATTTCAAATGTGATGGTGATGATTATTAATTTGAAGGCATCCACTAAAGGGAAACGTGTGTTGGGAATTTTCATTGGCAGCCCTGACACTTCAGTGCACAGGCTGAGATTGTGTTCGAGGTGGAGAATCGTTCGTCACGTCTATTTATTTTTGAGTTCACATATTATGATGAGGTAGACACTTGTTGTATTTTTCGAGAGGTAGGTACTTACTGTGTTTCGACGTGCATTCTTTTGATAATAGAGACGTGGTTCCGTCGTGCGTATTTTTTTGTCTGACCAGATTCAGTGTTACTGTTGGAGGTTTGTTGGAAATTGCGGTTCGCCTGATATGTTAAGGGAGACGTGGTGCGACCCACTTTGACGCCCAACGATAGATTTAGGACGTCACGTGTTTATTCTTGGAGTCATTGGTGATGAGACGTCCTAGGTCACGCCCGACGATAGGATTTGGAAGGCATCATGTATATACTGATTAGGTTTAGGGTGTACAGATTTCAAGTGAGCCCGACGATAGGTCTGGGATGGTAGCTGTACACGCTCAAGTCTCGGTTTAGATGTTCTCTTTTGTTTGTTCTTTTGTGGAAGTGGCCTGGGGGAAGGTAGCAGTTACAGTACGATATGATTTATTGTAGAGGGTCTATGCGAAGCTCTCATTGAGATAACGGGACTGTTGTTGGTAAATGAGGGCTGTCCAAGTATGGGACACCGACCCGATCTAGATTAAATATTTTTACTGTGTTTCTTCGTGCGTGTTAAGCTGTATGACTTTGAGATGTTAATTTATTTTTACGAACTTCATTGCTTCTCGTTTTAACGTCCGTTTTCGTTTGATGGTGTGCATATTGACACTCAGTGTTTTAGAATGAGACTTGAGTTGCGGATGCGGTTTCGATTCGTCAGCCAGTATTTTATTTTATTTTCACCTTGTCATATTTTCATTCTTATTCATAGTAAGTAAGTATTCACTTTACCAGTAGTGTGTTGGGACAGACAGTAAATAGAGAGATCTGTACTGGTAGCATTGTTGTCAAGGGAAAGAATTCCTTAAATTTGTAGTAAATTTTAGCGTGGACTGGTAAATTTATTAAGCATAATAAACCCATTTCTAACCTGAAAATCGGTTCAATAATAATATTTTCAAGTGACTTTTCACTTTTTGATTAACTTCAGTGTTTGGCATTTCTTCTAAATGCATGATTAGTAAGTGTTTCCTGCATTTCGCAGTTTTGTTCCTTTAGAACGACTTAACGTAAGATCCTCCCGGATCATGTGGTTGTTGGTTCCTTCCGAACAGCTGGGGTGATGCACAGTTAGCATCGGGATTAACTTATCACTTAAGGGTGTCATGAATGACAAATACATGGTGGAATTTTATGTCAATTGTGAATGATGCTATTAACTTGTAGTGAACACCATGCTTTCCCATAATATTTTCGCAACCTATCCAAAGCAACTGATAGTCAGTTTGGTTCGATTAAGGGTCCATTCGGCGGATGTTCCGTATCCGTGAAGGGTATTTGACTGGTGGATAACCTTAATTAAGAGAAAATCAGGCGTTCTAATTGTTGAAAGTCAGATTTTCCACGGATCGTGTGGATTAACTCTCAGTTCTTGTTTGGAATAATAGGTGCCCGGTTTTTCAGGTCTTCCCTTTTTCAGTTTTTCAGTTTCGCTGTCCACTAAAATATTAGCTTCTCCGAAGCAACTCTTCGACATTTGAAGAAACGAAGTGACGTTATGTAATGTGACTGTGTTTGGAACATTCAAAGTCAATAATTTAATTTTGTTTTATTTTTGTGGCAAGAATGCATATTAAATTAATTATGTTATCGTGCTATTTCAGTTTAATAAAAGTTAGTAAGCACATTTTTGCTCCTCATTTCAAGTAGTTAGGCTTTCTTCTGAACCCCATCGTTTGGTTAAGATCGTGACCGAATTTATTCCCGCAACGACCCAAGATTTAAGAGTTCTGAATTGTTCTACTATAGCAGCCGTGGCCGACCAACGATGGAATGGTAAGTTCAAGGGTTCAGTAGTATGTTCCGAGATGTCAGAAAAAATATGGCAGGGAATAACATTAGTTGACGAATAAGTTTCAGTGGTATTTTTAAAAGTAAGAAAGATCACAATATGAAGATAAAGTTGGAATTCAAGAGGACAAATTGGAGCAAATATTCGTTTATAGGAAGAGGAGCTAGGGATTGGAATAATTTACCAAGGGAGATGTTCAATGAATTTCCAAGTTATTTGCAATCATTTAAGAAAAGGCTCGGGAAACAACAGATAGGTAATCTGCCACCTGGGCGACTGCCCTAAATGCAGATCAGTATTGATTGATTGATTGATTGATTGATTGATTGATTGATTGATTGATTGATTGATTGATTGTACCTTAATTAAGGACATGGCCACTTCCTTCCAGCTCCTAGCCCTTTCCTATCCCGATGTCGCCAAAAGACCTATCTGTGCCGGTGCTACGTAAAACAAGTCGATATGGTAGTTTAGGGGAAGGCGCCTAAAATATAATTTTTAAATACCTATGTTATTATGCAATTTAATACAATCTTATTCACAACGTGTACACGACTTAATCTAGAATTCTGTATACAATGTAGAATTCCGTAGCGAAACACGAGTATACCAGCCAGTTTTCCATAAATGTAAAGCATTTTATTGGTCATTTTAATTTATTTGTTATGTCATCAACACCCAACCCCTGCTTATTATAATGTCGTCCTAGGGGAATACACGTCATAACTATTTGCAATCATAGAGGTTGTGTTTTCTTTACAAGTGTATCCATGGTGGGCTTACGAGTCTAGTCAGTAAGAACCACTATATTATGTTGACCTTTACCAGATACAGTAATTGACCACGCCTTGCTTATCTCCAAGTTGACCAATTGGGAGAGTCTAGGGGCCATATAAAGAGCTAAATAGCACTTTTTCTTCCTTTAGAGATAAAATACAGTATTTCAAGAAGTCATTCCCATATTATATTGTTTGGAGACTGGCGAGGTTAGTAGACTAGCGGAAATTAACCCGAGGAAGAAAGACTACATCCATAATGCTCCTTCATCGGCCATAGCATCGGGTATTATGTTGTAGAGCTACTTGGCTGTACGGTTAGGGTCGAGCAGCTGTGAGCTTGTATTCGGGAGGTAGTGGGTTCAAACCCCACTGTCGGTAGCCCTGAAGGTGGTTTCAAGTGGTTTCCCATTTTCACACCAGGCAAACACTGGAGCTGTACCGTAATTCAGGCCACCACTGCTTCCTTCCCACTCCTAACCGTTTCCTATCCCATCATCGGTGCGACGTAAAAGTGGTGGTGGTGGTGATTATTATTATTATTTTTTTTTTTGCTATTTGCTTTACGTCGCACCGTCTTATGGCAACGATGGGAGAGGAAAGGCCTAGGAATGGGAAGGGAGCGGCCTTGGCCTTAATTAAGGTACAGCCCCAGAATTTGCCTGGTGTGAAAATGGGAAACCACGGAAAACCATTTTCAGGGCTACCGACAGTGGGGATCGAACCCACTATCTTCCGGATGCAAGCTCACAGCTGCGCGTCCCTAAACGCACGGCCAACTCGCCCGGTAGATTATTGTTTTAAGAGGAAGTACAACTAGGCAACCATCCTCTATAAAACACTAATCTGAGGGAAAAAATTGAAGGGATCCAACACTTCGAAAAATGAAGATATCGGCCAAAGGATGACCAGGGCCACGAAGGGCGTAAAAATGAAAGATTCCCTAGGCCTCGGGAACCTAATACCGTCGGGGGCGGAAAAGAACAAAAGTTGACCAAGAGAGGTCGGATAGGACAGATGAAAGTGAGGAGCCTGACACAAATAAGTGGAAGCAATGCCAGGACTCAGTTAAAGGCCCCGTGGTCGCCAACCCATGCTCCAAAGTTCAGAGACCTTGGGGCTGCGATGTAAAGACAATTGTAAAAACTATATAATAAACATTTAGGTAGATAGCATTCTCCGTATCCAGATAAAAAAGAGCAAAACCTGACACAAATAAGTGAAGAAGACTCTGCAAGGGCAACCGTGATCGCCAACACTCGTTCCCAAGTTAGGAACCCCTAGTACCCCTTTTTTGTCGTCTCATTCGACACGCAGGATACACCGTGGATGTATTCTGTAAAGAAGTGGGAAACCACGGAAAACCACTTCTAGGATGGCTGAGGTGGGAATCGAACCCACCTCTACTCTTGACCTCCCGAGGCTGAGTGGACCCCGTTCCAGCCCTCGTACCATTTTTCAAATTTCGTGGCAGAGCCGGGAATGAAACCCGAGCCTCCGGGAGTGGCAGCTTATCACACTAACCGCTACACCACAGAGACCGATGGTATTCATTTTCTCAGCAAAATCACGGTTGTTGACTACTTTTTTGAACTGGAGTCGAACTTGAACAGTATCCTGTGGGATGCCAAATTCCTAAAAAGTCTTTTCCTGTTCCTTTTTTTTTTCTTTTTTCTTTTAACAAATTACTTTACGTCGCACTGACACAGATAGATATTATGGTGACGATGGGACAGGAAAGCGATATGAGTGGGAAGAAACCGTCCGTGGCCTTTGTTACGGAGATATCCGTGGAGCAGAAGAGGTGAAAGAAGGTGCCGGGATGAATGGGTCTAACAACAATGTCAAGAAAAGAATTTAAAACTTAAACTAAAGGTTATATTTTCTTAAATTCAACCTTAGCAAATTTTCATAACAATGAAACGTCAGGTACCATGACAAATTTTAGACAAGACAAGAAAATGCAAATATTAGTGACAGTTTAAGAATCTGGGCTTCAAGCCCCTCGCTTTACAATTCTTGAGCTCCTAGCTCAAATTTACAAAGCTCACTAATTTACACAAGGGCAGAAATCCCCTGAAACATGGAGTACTAGCTCCTTAAACTACAATATCAGGCCTCCCAGAGGCACTTTTACAACACTTGAAAAAGAGCTAAGGTGCTCTCAGTATTCCAAGCCTACTCAAGGCAACACAACATGAAAATCTAATAATCTCTGGCCTTACAAGGCACTATTTACAAATATAAATCTTATTACACAGATGTATCCAGTACCCAACCTACGGGGCCTTAGTGAAAAAGAACAGGTTAAATAAACGGCCCGAGTACAACTTGAATGGAGTCGAAGATTGAGCTCCAAAAAAAATTTAAGACCTATAGGGCACTTGGCCGACGAAACAGGGGCTAATCCCAAACTACTGAGGTAGCGCGGATGGAGATAACTTTAATACATTGCAGAAACAAATGTGGCACCTCAAACCAAGATGAAGGGGAGCTCGAGAGGGTATATCACTCTCTATCCTCGATTTACCATTAAAGTTTTATGAAATTTTTACATTAGCCGAAAGGAGATTTACATTTTAGAGAAGTTGGTTAACTCGGGTTAAACTGCAGAGATAGCAAGAAATAAAGATGTTAAGTGGCCATTACCTGGTAGAAGTTCTAGCAGCTGACGAAGAGGCCTCCCGCCTCCTGCTCGACACACATACTCACTAAGATGACGATGAATTGGCCAAGAGGCGTGAAAATCCGCAGTTTATAAACCCTCGGGGAAAGTTCGAGACCTTTCACGAATAAACCAGCCACACCCTCTCAATTTTATTGGTTAATTTAAAAGTTACACTCAAAATTGAGGAAGAAGAAGACTGTGATTGGTAGAAAATTAATTACAGAAATTAGGGATTGGCTGGATTCAAAACTGGCGGAAAGAAAAGATAAATATTGCCAACCCAAAAATAAATGAACATCAATTAGAAAAACAATCTTATGAATACAAAACTTCTTTAAATCAAAAGTTCATTAACATCGCACCAGGGTACATAATCATAGATTTTAGCAGTGACATCTATGGAAGAATGTTCAAACTTCTAGATGAATGGAACACAAAACAAGTAAAAATTCACACTGTTCAGGAAACTTCTCAATAACAAAATTACATCAAATTTCTGTGGTGACATCTTCTGAGTAAATTTATAAGTTGGTCCAGATTCAATTTCACGGTTTCTCCAGCAGAGGAGTTCTTTTAGGCGCAAGATTTAAATGCGCGGCGTAGAGGTGTACCTCCCAGTACAGCCTTAATTAAGGTACAACCTCACCATTTGCCTGGTTTGAAAATGGGAAACCACGGAACACCATCTTCAGGGCTGCTGATAGTGGGGTTCGAACCCACTATCTCCCGAATACTGGATACTGGCCGCACTTAAGCGACTGTAGCTATCGAGCTCGGTTTTTCCTGTTTCACTAAGCCAGTTGTTCTCGGTTTTCATTGAGAGAAAACGTTGAGAATCCTTTTGGTGAGCCTGTCATTGTTCATTCTGAGAATGAGGCCATAGAACTTTAATCGCCTTTACCTGATGGTGTCGGTGATCTTTTCAGAATGCCGATAAAGCTCCCGAGACTTTAGTTAAATCCAGATTCCCTCTGAGTAGACTGGACCAAAATATTTTCCTCTCCTGTTTTTCTGTGTCATCAATAAGTGATCTGGCTCCAATGATCAAGGTTTCTGAGGCGTATATTGCCTCTATACATATTTTTTTTTAAATATGTGAAAACTTAAGTCCGCCAGTTCCGCCATTATATCCGGTCGATTTCCTTCATTCTTTCTTTAACTGAAAGGTATTCATGAACAGATTTGTCATCAGGTACTATAAATCACTTAACTTCCGCCTTCCTCAAATTATTTGATTTTTCAATTTTTTTGTGTCTTTGAAGCAATCATATGTTTGGTTCTAATTGAGGTATGGGGTTCATTTTGGCCTAAGAACACTCATTGGATCAAGCTCTTTCATTTCAGCTCTTAACTATTCAAATTGGTTGATTCTGACGAAAGTTATGAGTGCACATTCAATTACACGTCTCATTTCTTCAACATTTTTTCTCATTGAAGCATTCATATCTTTCGTTCTAATTGAGGTACGCAGTTTGTTTTGGTCTAAAACACTCAGTGGATCAAGCTCTTTCTTTTGCGGCAATAACTGCTTAAATTGGTAGATTATAGAAAACTTATGAGTATATTTGTCTCCATGATGAAGATCTTTGAAGGACTTTTTAACTGTTCGGCGCGTAGTGTTGTTCCAAGGAAAATGTAATTCAATTTCTTTGTGTGATGTATTTTCAAGTTTTTTGGACATAATATTACATTCTATTACCACAGCAGATCATGTGCTTTATTTCATTAACTCAAAACTTTGGAAATACATCCGTGAGGATAGTAACGAACAACACCATACTTTGTACAATGCGGGCGGAGCCAACGGGAAACTGCTAGTTATCATTATTATTAATCCTAAATATTACATGCAACGAATATTCAATACCAGGCGCTCATTATTTTTTTATGAACGACAATACATCGCGAGAAAAAGCAACTAATGCCGTCTAGAAGGAAATTTTATAACTCATTTCACCATAAATTTAAAACTGCTCCCACACAAAGCCGGGATAGATCTCTAGTGATAATTATTTATGATATTATTAGTTCTCAGTTTACGAAGCCCTGCCTTAGAAGCCCACACAGACTGAAGATTAGCCGCTTAAAGAATATCACATACTCTCTCCCGCTCAAGCCAGTAATGATGCGCTCCGCGTTATCGGACCAGATAGGGCTGAGACCGTAAATACTCCCTGACGACTTCCGAAATGTGAGAAGCTGGCTGGGAGGGACACGAGGAGACTTCATTAAAGTAGCTAATATTTCCCGTTCACCACAGCTCGCTTACAAAAAATATTTATTTCCCAACTAACGTCAAACATACAATAAAAACATCTGACTTCCCCACCATTCAGTTGGAATAACGGATTTACATAGAAGTCTTGGAAAAGTAAATCTCTTTTTTTTTTTTTTTAAAGGTATAAACACATCGTCGCAATACTAGGCAGGGGCATGGCTGCTGAGGGCAATGAAATCACTGAATGAGGTGGGCGAATCAGTAGACTCATCCTGTCTAATATTAGACGCACCCTAATGACCTCAAGCAGGTAGCAGGTAGGGACCCTCTTCAGAGGTAGCCCTACCCAGGGAGTGGCGCCCCTGCCTATGTGAGTCCCAGAGCACACTGGCCCGGTGTGTAACATCTGGTAGGGGTCCCAGCTCAGGGTTACGAGTGAAGACCTCAACGGAATCTTTAACGGAGAAGATGGACTTCGGAACGCTGGAGATTGCGGAAGAGGCAGCCCTGTACTTGGGAATTAATACGAGTACAGCCTGCTGCCTTGCAGGTTGATAGGGGACTATCAAAGGCTAAGGGAGAAAACCCCGACAGAAATATCCTCTCTCGCCTTAATTGGCTCTTAAAGGGCACTCTTTTGTCCTTGAGTTGGGAAACTGGCTTTAAAGGCGGAGGAACCACAAAGGTGGTCAACGGCATAAGGATGTAGAACGCACTGGACAACGACTACATTAAAGGCCTGATGGCAAGTCCTAGTAATCATTATGGCTATGCTCATGACGAAATTATCATCATCCGGAGTAAGTTCCTCAGTCGGATCTCCGGGAGGAACAGTAGTGAGTACAGGCATAAAGAAAATCAAGTGGCAAGAAAAAATTAAAGTGGCAACCTGGAACGTGAGAACAATGAGCCAAGGAGGAAAAATACATAATACGATTAAAGAAATGGATAGGGTGGAGTTAGATATACTTGGTGTTAGTGAGATGCGATGGCCGAATACGGGAGATGTTTCCATAAATAAACATAGAGTGCTATATTCGGGTAGAGCTGATGGAACGCATGAACATGGAGTCGGTGTAATACTTTCAGCGGAAGTAGCAAGGTGTCTCAAAAGTTCCACACCCGTATCAGCCAGAGTAATGATGTTACAGCTGAGTGCTAGGCCTATTGACATAAACATAATACAAGTGTATGCGCCTACAATGGACAAGGAAGATGAAGAGGTAGAAGAATTCTACGAAAGCATAAATAGGATTTTGAAAAACCTTAACAAACATGATCTGACAATTGTGATGGGAGATTTCAATGCGAAAGTGGGGGAAGGTAGGACATCAGACATTGTAGGACCGTTTGGACTAGGAGAGAGGAATTCCAGAGGGGATGATCTTGAAAGTTTTGCGATGTCAAATGATTTAGTGATCATGAACACTTGGTTTAAACTTCCACCTAGAAGACTATATACATGGAAGTCTCCAATGGACAAACCCGGGAAATGTGTGAGAAACCAGATTGATTTCATATTGGTAAATAAACGTTTCAGGAACAGTTGCACCGCAGTGAAAACCTACCCTGGTGCAGATGTCAACTCAGATCACACACCACTTGTTGGAGTTTTCAAAGTCAAAATGAAGAAAGTGAAGAGGAAGAACAGGCAAAACTTCAATTTGAGGAAAATCAAAGACCCAATAATGAAAGAGAACATGCAAGTAGAACTTAACTTGAAGATTATCACAGAGGAAAACATCACCAGCAATAATGCCAAATTAGAATTAACTAAAGTACAAAACGCCGTTCAGCAAATAAAAGAGAAGTACATGAAACCAGAGGAGAAAAAGAGAAAGTCATGGATGACAGATGAAATACTGAACCTAATGGAGAAAAGAAGAGTCAATAAAGGAAAACCTGCAGAATACAGAAAGATAAATGCAGACATCAGAAGAAAGATCAGGGAGGCAAAAGAAAAAGAAAAAGTGGAGCAATGTGAGGAGATTGAGTTATATCAAAGTAGGTATGACAGCTTCAATGTACACAGGAAAGTAAGAGAAGTAACGGGGAAATACAGGAATGGCACTGGTGGAAAGTTAATAGATGAAGCCGGGAACTTGATGGTGGATTTAGAAGACAAGAAAAAGATCAGGAAAAAATATATAGAAGATTTATTTTATGACACTAGATGTGCTTTTACACAAAATACAAATGAAATAAGTGGCACAGATATATTAGAAGAAGAAGTTCAAACAGCCATCAATCAGATGAAGGACGGAAAGGCAGTGGGACCAGATAAAGTAGAAGCAGAGTTCTTAAAACTGATGGATGAACATCATGTAAAATGGTTGACCAAAATTTTCAATCGAATTTATGTATCCGGGAATATTCCATCGGAATGGCTCAAATCAGAGTTCATCGCCTTGCCAAAAAAGCAAAACGCAAACCAATGTGGAGATTACCGCACAATAAGCTTGATGAGTCATCTCTTGAAAGTGTTCTTGAGAGTGATACACAGAAGAATATACAGACTGTGTGAAGATCAGATAGCCCCTAATCAATTTGGGTTTATTAAAGCAGTAGGTATAGAGAAGCCTTGTTCAGTGTGCAGGTCCTCTTTCAGAGATGTAGAGATGTAAATAAGAATGTATTTGCTTGTTTAATAGACTACCAGAAAGCCTTTGACTGTGTAAAACATGAAAAATTGATGGATATTTTGAGAAATATTGGAATGGAGGAAAGAGATCAGCGAATCATCAAGACGCTGTACTGGAATCAAACAGCGGTGTTGCGTGTTGAAGGAGAACACACCGAAGCAGTCAAAATCCTGAGAGGAGTGAGGCAAGGATGTATCTTGTCACCTATACTATTTAATTTGTATTCAGAATACATATTTAGAGAAGCCTTGGAAGATATAGAAGAAGGAATTTTGATAAATGGAGTGAGATTAAACAACATCCGGTATGCTGATGATACAATTGTATTTGCTGATACTATCCAAGCGCTACTATCAGCCAATACGGGCTTGAAATAAACACCACAAAGACAAAACTCATGTTTATAAGTAAGGAAAATATTTCCGGAATAAACTTGGTTATAAATCAAAAGAGTATAGAAAGGGTAAAACAATATTCATACCTTGGAACCATAATAAATGAAGACTGGGATTGGTCACAAGAAGTCAAGTTACGCATTGGAAAAGCAAGAAGTGTGTTCCAGAAAATGAGTAATGTGTTTAAAAGCCACAATCTAACTTTAGGGACTAAAATCAGACTTCTGCACTGTTATGTATTTTCTGTTCTTTTATATGGTGTAGAGACATGGACCTTAAATAAAAACACACAGAAGAAGCTGGAGGCCTTTGAAACATGGCTTTATAGGCGGATCCTGAGAATATCTTGGACCCAGAGAATTACAAACGTGGAAGTAATGAGAAGGATGAACACAACACCTCAGCTGATCAAGATAGTGAAATGCCGAAAGCTGCAGTATCTGGGACATATAATGCGCAACACAGATAGATGCAAGCTACTCCAAAAAATACTCCAGGGGAAAATCAACAGCAAAAGAGGTCCTGGAAGAAGAAGAATATCTTGGCTTGACAATCTTAGAGGCTGGTGCAATATGTCATCACTTGAACTGTTCCGCGCTGCCACAAACAAGACGAAAATAGCCATCATGATCGCCAACATCCGAAACGGATAGGCACCGAAAGAAGAAGAATGACCTCAAGAATGTATGGTCCTCTCTGTATAAATATGTGTATATAAATGTCTCTAGATTTAGTTTGCTACTACTATTACATATTTTCATCCCTCCTCTGTACGTCACAGTAGCGTAACGGTTAGTGTTATTAGCTACCGTCCTCGGGGGGCCCGGGTTCGATTCCCGGTACAGCCAGAAATTTAACAATGGCAGGAGGGCTGGTATGTGGATGAAACGGTACGTGCAGCTCACCTCCACTGGGGGCGTGCCTGAAAAGAGCTGCACCACGTCGGGATGAGGACACGAGTTTACTTTTTAATCCCTGACCTGAAGGGGGAGGCGGGCCTCCTAGACGGCGACGCCGTGGAAAACCACGGAAAACCATTTTCAGGATAGCCGACAGTGTGGACCAGCTCCTCTCCGTCTCCCGAATACAGAGGCGTAGAGCCACGGTAGATCCGGAGGCAGCCCTCCTCTGCTCTGTTGGCCGGTCGGAGTACAGAGTGTCGGACCTCGGACTAGCTGGGGCCACTTGTGGACCGAGACCCATTCTGCATCCGCCGACCAGATTTACTTTATTACTATTATTAAGCAAGTTTTCATTCCTCCCCTGAAGGGTGAGGCGGGCCACCTAAAAGGTCTCGCCTTCTCTCTGGCCAGGAGATTGAGGCGGGTTAAAGCTGAGGTGAGGGATTTAGGAGTTGGATAAGGGATGTGTGGAAATAACGAGACAGAAAGGGTTTGGCCTATTGGCTAATTGTATTAATTCTTTTTTCTTCTGTATATTTTATAATGCTATTCTTATTCTAAGTCCATAGTTTGGGATATTTACAATTTAAGTTTCATCAAGATGCTATACATAAGGGCTGCCTGGCCGAGGTGGTAAAGGCGAGTTCGGCTCGCCCTGAAGGACGTGGGTTCAAGTCCCCGTTAGGAAGTCGTAAAATTTAAGAAACGAGATTTCCACTTCCGGAGGTGCACATGGCCCTGAGGTTCACTCAGCCTACACCCAAAATGAGTACCAGGTTAATTCCTGGGGGCAAAGGCGGCCGGACGTATAGCTAACCACCTTACCCCCATCAAGTGCCGAGGTTACGGATAGTGGAAGCCTTTACCTTCCACCCCTCCAAGGGCCTTCATAGCCTGTACGGAGAAGACTTTGCTTTTCTTTAAGATGCTATACATAACTTTTATAACTAGACTGTTATCACAGTAGCTGTTCAATGAACTCATTAATGTCGAAAGTGTGTATTTACATTATTTATATACAAGGTTTCCTATAACAATTGTTATTGTCGATCATATTGTCCAATTTTATTTTATATATTTTTGTGGGAGATGGGAAGATAATAGGGTTTAGGGCGTTCCGTTATAGATTACAGTTAAGCATCACCTTAAGGGCGAGGAAGGGACCGGTAAAGATGTAGAGGAGTTCAGATCAAGTGCGGGTAAGGAGGATGTGGATCACGGAGGAGTTGGTTAAGGGAGGGATGGTCTCGGTTGATGGATCGAAGGAAGGCACCTTGGAAGTGGGTTAGGACATAGGAGTCGAGTTTAGGGGAGGGGAATATATCATACAAGTCGGAGGTATGGAAACGGAATGGGAGCCGGAGGGCATAGCGTACGGTACGGCGTTCAATGGAGAGGAGACAGTGGTAGAGGTTGGTGTTGGAGTGGGCTATGGCTGCCCTGATGGTGAGACCACAGGTAATAGGAGGTCGGACGAAGGTCCTGTAGGTGAGGAGGAGAAGGGGAGAGTTAAGACCCCACCGGGTTAGTTAGGTGTTGGTCGAATGGGATGCCAAAGTATTTCAGAATGGGTTGAACGCAGATCGGGGTGTTTCGGATCTGGAGTTTGAGCTGGTATGGGTTGCGGGTGGTACGGGTTTTTCTTTGTTTACGAAAGAAAGGGGTAGGCGGGGTCTTGGAGGGTTCGAGGGGTCATACCACGAAAGGAATGAATTGGGGTAGGGCTGGAATCTACGGTTGATGGACTGAACGGAATAGGGGAGAACTAGAGTGGTGGTGTCATCAGCAAAGGGTAATGGGGTTTATGAGATGTCGGCAACGAAAAATATGAAGAGGAAGGGGAAAGAGGAGAGCCTTGTGGGACGCCGAGAGTGAGAGGAAAGGAGGAGGACAGTTATTGGTACGTAAAAATCTGCATATTAGTTAAGTATGAGAATATGAGCCGGAAACCGCGAAGTATCTGAGTTTGAAAAGGAGGGTGGGTTTTCAGATGGAATAAAAAGCAAGCTGAAAATCGAGGGCAATTATTAGGGTAGGACGGGCTCGGTTGAAGTTGTTGGAGAAGGCGAAGAAGTTGGTCGGAAGTGGAATGTTTGGGGCGTATTCAAACTGGGAGGGTGGTAGAAGATGGTTGGACTGTAGGTAGGGGTGGAGTCTTTGGACCAGGATTTTGTCGAGAATTTTGGCCAGTACCGTGATGAGGATGATGGGACAATCAATCAATCAATCAATACTGATCTGCATTTAGGGCAGTCGCCCAGGTGGCAGATTCCCTATCTGTTGCTTTCCTAGCCCTTTCCAAAATGATTTCAAAGAAATTGGAAATTTATTGAACATCTCCCTTGGTAAGTTATTCCAATCCCTAACTCCCCTTCCTATAAATGAATATTTGCCCCAGTTTGTCCTCTTGAATTCCAACTTTATCTTCATATTGTGATCTTTCCTACTTTTATAAACGCCATTCAAACCTATTCGTCTACTAATGTCATTCCACGCCATCTCTCCGCTGACAGCTCGGAACATACCACTTAGTCGAGCAGCTCTTCTTCTTTCTCTCAATTCTTCCCAACCCAAACATTGCAACATTTTTGTAACGCTACTCTTTTGTCGGAAATCACCCAGAACAAATCGAGCTGCTTTTCTTTGGATTTTTTCCAGTTCTTGAATCAGGTAATCCTGGTGAGGGTCCCATACACTGGAACCATACTCTAGTTGGGGTCTTACCAGAGACTTATATGCACTCTCCTTTACATCCTTACTACAACCCCTGAACACCCTCATAACCATGTGCAGAGATCGATACCCTTTATTTACAATCCCATTTATGTGATTACCCCAATGAAGATCTTTCCTTATATTAACACCTAGATACTTACAATGATCCCCAAAAGGAACTTTCACCCCATCAATGCAGTAATTAAAACTGAGAGGACTTTTCCTATTTGTGAAACTCACCACCTGACTTTTAGCCCCATTTATCAACATACCATTGTCTGCTGTCCATCTCACAACATTTTCGAGGTCACGTTGCAGTTGCTCACAATCTTGTAACTTATTTATCACTCTATAGAGAATAACATCATCCGCAAAAAGCCTTACCTCTGATTCCACTCCTTTACTCATATCATTTATATATATAAGAAAACATAAAGGTCCGATAACACTGCCCTGAGGAACTCCCCTCTCAACTATTACAGGGTCAGACAAAGCTTCACCTACTCTAACTCTCTGAGATCTATTTTCTAGAAATATAGCAACCCATTCAGTCACTCTTTTGTCTAGTCCAATTGCACTCATTTTTGCCAGTAGTCTCCCATGATCCACCCTATCAAATGCTTTAGACATGTCAATCGCGATACAGTCCATTTGACCTCCAGAATACAAGATATCTGCTATATCTTGCTGGAATCCTACAAGTTGAGCTTCAGTGGAATAACCTTTCCTAAAACCGAATTGCCTTCTATCGAACCAGTTATTAATTTCACAAACATGTCTAATATAATCAGAAAGAATGCCTTCCCAAAGCTTACATACAATGCATGTCAAACTTACTGGCCTGTAATTTTCAGCTTTATGTCTATCACCCTTTCCTTTATACACAGGGGCTACTATAGCAACTCTCCATTCATCTGGTATAGCTCCTTCGACCAAACAATAATCAAATAAGTACTTCAGATATGGTACTATATTCCAACTCATTGTCTTTAGTATATCCCCAGAAATCTGATCAATTCCAGCCGCTTTTCTAGTTTTCAACTTTTGTATCTTATTGTAAATGTCATTGTTATCATATGTAAATTTTATTACTTCTTTGGCCTTAGTCTCTTCCTCTATCTCGACATTATCCTTGTAACCAACAATCTTTAGATACTGCTGACTGAATACTTCCGCCTTTTGAAGATCCTCACATACACACTCCCCTTGTTCATTAATTATTCCTGGAATGTCCTTCTTGGAACCTGTTTCTGCCTTAAAATACCTATACATACCCTTCCATTTTTCACTAAAATTTGTATGACTGCCAATTATGCTTGCCATCATGTTATCCTTAGCTGCCTTCTTTGCTAGATTCAATTTTCTAGTAAGTTCCTTCAATTTCTCCTTACTTCCACAGCCATTTCTAACTCTATTTCTTTCCAGTCTGCACCTCCTTCTTAGTCTCTTTATTTCTCTATTATAATAAGGTGGGTCTTTACCATTCCTTACCACCCTTAAAGGTACAAACCTGTTTTCGCATTCCTCAACAATTTCTTTAAACCCATCCCAGAGTCTGTTTACATTTTTATTTACCGTTTTCCACCGATCATAGTTACTTTTTAGAAACTGCCTCATACCTGCTTTATCAGCCATATGGTACTGCCTAACAGTCCTACTTTTAAGACCTTCCTTTCTATCGCATTTATTTTTAACTACCACAAAAACAGCTTCATGATCACTAATACCATCTATTACTTCAGTTTCCCTATAGAGCTCATCTGGTTTTATCAGCACCACATCCAGGATATTTTTCCCTCTGGTTGGTTCCATCACTTTCTGAATCAGCTGTCCTTCCCATATTAACTTATTTGCCATTTGTTGGTCATGCTTCCTGTCGTTCGCATTTCCTTCCCAATTTACATCTGGCAAATTCAGATCTCCCGCTACAATCACATTTCTTTCCATGTCGTTTCCCACATAGCTGACTATCCTATCAAATAATTCCGAATCCGCATCAGTGCTACCCTTTCCCGATCTGTACACTCCAAATATATCAAGTTGCCTATTATCTTTAGAAATCAGCCTTACACCTAGAATTTCATGTGTCTCATCTTTAACTTTTTCGTAGCTTACAAATTCTTCTTTCACCAGAATGAAAACTCCCCCTCCCACCTTTCCTATCCTATCTCTACGATACACACTCCAGTGCCGTGAGAAAATTTCTGCATCCATTATATCATTTCTCAGCCATGATTCAACTCCTATTACAATATCTGGTAAATATATATCTATTAAATTACTTAATTCTATTCCTTTCTTTACAATACTTCTACAGTTCAACACTAACAATTTTATGTCATCCCTACTTGATTTCCAGTTCCCTGTTCCCTTATCACCGCTCCCTAGGCCATCCCGTTTCCCTGAATGTACCTCCCTATTACCCTTCCAAACAAATTTCCTAACTTATACGTACCACTGCGGTTTAAATGAAGGCCATCCGAGCGCAGATCCCTATCTCCTACCCACCCATTAGGATCTAGAAATCTCACTCCCAGTTTCCCACATACCCACTCCATAGTCTCATTTAAATCCCCAATCACCCTCCAGTCAGTATCCCTCCTACACAGTATTCCACTAATAACAATCTCCGCTTTCTTAAACTTCACCTGTGCTGCATTTACCAGATCCCACACATCTCCAACTATGTTGGTACTTATATCAGCTTGCCTTACGTTTTTGGTACCAACATGAAACACTACCACCTTCTCCTTCCCCTCCTCCCTCTCTTCTACTTTCCTCAACATCTGCCTCAACCTAATTCCTGGATAACATTCTACCCTGGTTCCCTTTCCTCCACACACTTTCCCCACGTGTCTAACGATGGAATCCCCCATGACCAGAGCCTCAACCCTACCCACCTCATTTGATCCCCTCCCCTCCTGGTCAGCCCTATCTTTCCTGATAGCTGCAGAAGCTACTTCCTCCTCCCTTTTCTCCTTCCCATGACCCTGTTCCACCTGTCTTTTCCTATCCTCTACTCTACATTTCCCTTTCCTACCTTTTCCCTTCCTCCTACTTCCATGCATCTCAGCAACAGTTCCCTGTCCCTCATCTTCCCTCTGTTGTTCTACCTGGAGTGACTCGTAACGATTTCGCACAGACACCTGTCCTGAATTCTGATCCTGAGTAGAGCCCTTGGCCTGCAATCTCCTTCCCCTTAGAACATTAGACCACCTGTCTTCTACAACTCCTCCCTTTCCTTCCCCTCCCTCTTGTACACCTACTGTAACCTGTACATTGTTTGAGGGAGTCCTATCTTCCTTCCTGTCTTCTGTGAGAATCCTAATTATCTCCCTCAAACTTTCCAACTCCTCCCTCATACCCCTCAATGCCTCACCACACCCACAATAAGTACACTCGCACTCCTTAGCCATTCTTTACGGGGGAAAATTTTTAAATTAAAAAATAAAGTAACTTATTTGCAAAAAAAATAAATGAACGGAGGGATATATTGTCTGGGATACTACACAACAATAAGGTAATTAATATACGACTACACTACAATACTACTTAGTCGTGCTCTATTTTTTTTAATCCTACAACCCCTAACAGGATAAAAACTGCTGTTAATTACTGAATATCGAAAGTAATACACAAGAACTACACAATTCCAAACTGCAATTAAGCCTATCCTAATTTCAACAATATTTTAGTAAGAGTTTCTATGGATACCTCTACTACACCAGTACTACACAAATATTTTACAATAACAAAATAAGCACACTAATTTCTAATAGGATATTACTCGTATACTACTGTACAGTACACTACAGTAATTTTTAAACTACTTTCAGACGTATCCTAATTACGATACCGGTACCGTACCGTATGTCACTACTAAGCACAACAGAAATGAAATTTGCAAGAACTACTCTACTCAAAGATTACCAACGAAGCTAAATGCTTAGACAAATTACTATTAGTATTAGGGTCTAATAGATACACACGAAAGATAACACACGAATATAGCAGGCAAGATACGGCACTATCTAAATGTACTGTATCTATACTACAATGTATCTACACTACACTACACTGCGTTTGGTTAAATGCTTAAGTATCGAAAGGATTGCCGTACACGAAGAAAAACACGAATATAACTGGCAAGATACTATCTAATATATTATACCTTATCTTCACTACAATTCTACTGAAATGTGGTTATGTGATTATTACAGCTGGTGGATTACTATTATTTTCCCTACTCCACGGGACGGAGAATAAAAGTGTCCTGAATTAGGCCTACTGAAAAATACGAGGTTGTCTACAATAATTTCTCAAATATTTCTATCAAAATTACTACTACTACTCCAGGGACTTGAACTGCAATTACTGGGATATATGAACTTTATTATTATTATTAGCTAACCGCTCATAAATACTGAAAGATCGAGGGAGCGAAATATAAATTACGGATACTAACTACCTACTCAGAAGTACAAATGAATGGAATACAAGGTCAGCTGATTTTTATTTATATTCACTTGACTACACTACACCCTTTGTTCACGACTGTAGCCAACAATGCAATATTTGAATATGAGGAGCGACAATAATCAATAACAATACGACTGTTAACTATTACCGTGTAATCTCTTTAACTTCTTTTTAAATGGAAGTTTACAGGCGTGTCGTGTTTTTTAATGTAGTAAATTATTACCTTCGCGATAGTTTGAACGTATATCTATACGAAATACCGGAGAAGTTGCTGCAGAAGTTACGGTACTATTCCTTATGATAATCTGCCTTTGTAAGTACAACCAACGAACCTACAGATATTTACAAATATTTTTAAAGTTAATATTGTTACCTAAAGTATTACCTAAACCTAAATTCGAAACAAGGTGCACCTATAATAGCTAGCCTACTTAACCTAGAAAACGTAATTTACTGAAGAACAACTGAATTACTTGTTACAAAATTTAAATAATTATTACTACTCCCAATTTCTACCAACAAGCACTAAACACCACTATATAAACAGCACTAAATGAATCAGATATACACAAAATTAAGCTATTTCAATAGGTTTTCACTACTTTATCACTACAATAATGCAAGAGCTCTCTCAACAGCCAACCGTTCTCAAGCGCATCCAACAATCAAAAAAAAAAAAAAAAAAACGGTAGGAGTCTACTTCGTAAAGTGGTTTTTCGATTTGGAAAATAGGAGCTTTGTGGTGTGTTTCGAAGAGGGGGTAAAATTCGGCACGAAGGTTAAAGGTGTAAAGTTCTGCTAGAATTGATAGGAGGGCTAGTGGAGCACGTCGTATATGTAGGTATCGGGTTTTGTGAGATTCGGCAGCTGTGTTGCGGGACTTGGATGGCACTGATTGAATTTCGGATGTGGTGATGGAAGTGTCGAGGGGGTGGCTGGAGTGTTGGATGTGGTGAGAGTGGGGGAGGATGCTAGGTTTCGGTAAAGTTGTGCGTCGGTGTTGTCAAAGTGAGAATCACTATGGGTGTTGAATCGGTGGTGGAAAGGCAGGGCAAGATATCCAAGTTTTCCCTGGTGTTGGCTGGAGCAACTGTCGAGTTTGCGCCAGAATTTGGATGGGTGGGTGTAGAGGGAGTTTAGATTGGTGCAGGTTTCGGTCCAGGTGCAACGGATGTGGGCTGCTAGGTAATTGCGCATGGTACGTAAAGTTTGGTGATGTAGGCCAAGAAAGTAACGATCTCGAGTTGTCATGAATTCTTGGAGGTAGGATTGGGAGAGTTTCTGCAAGTGAACGAAGCAGTGAGGAAATCGAGATTGGGAGAGGGGTGTGCAGAGTGGTAGGAATATTGGATTCTGAGGCGGAGGATATAGCGGAGAGAATTAATGTGTTCAGGTTATCGACGGATGGTTGGTCGGAGAGAGGAAGCGGAGGGTTCTCTAGAGTCTGTGAAAGTTGGGTTTCATAAGCAGATCAGACTTCTTTGGAGAAATAGGGGATGGATATGGGGTGGGGGAGCTGTTTGGGGGTTTTTGGAAGGGATTTGGAGCGGTACCGAGAGGTGTTCAGTCCCTGGGGAATAGTTGGTCGGTGAGGATCTGAGTGAGGGAGTTGAGGGCTATTATGGCGTCTGGAATGGTATGAGAGTCGGAGCGAGTGTGTTCGGAAATGGGAGTGATCTCTGTCGTTTAGCAGGGACTGAAGGTCGTTCATTTCGTGGTTGGATCGGAAGGTGAGATTTAAGTCAGCTAGGAGCAAAAAGTGGGGGAAGGTGTCGCTGAGGTAGGCAAGGTAGTCTGGAGGTGGCGGGATATGTGATCGAAGTTAGATGATGGCTACGTGAGCGGACGTAGATTGTGATAGCTATATATTTGGGGGAGGATAGAGGGTAGGGTGGGGTGTGAAGGCGGACGTTGATCCGCTCGATGGACGGTGAAACCCGGAAGGTTGAGGGATTAGTTCGGATGTATAATGGTCTCATTAGAGAAGGGCATGTGATGGGTGAAGGCTTACAGGTAGGACCGTTTGGATTTGAAAGACTGAATATTGAGAAAGATAATGGAGATGGGTTCTGAAGGCCGGGATCATCTTGAAGGTGTCGAAGCCATTATCAAACTAAAGTTTTCGAGGCGGGCGAAGTGAAAATGTGTGTGTTGAGTCCGGAGTGGAAGGTTTGGAATTTGGCGTTGAGAGTCTGGTTGGCGGCGGCCTGGAGCCGGGTTAGGACTAAAGGGCGGTGGTAAGGGTGGACGTTGAGGAGTGAGATTGGTAAAAAACGTATGATATCTTCGAGGGTTGGTGGGGAAAGAGGGAATTTGGGGTTTGAGTGGGGGTATCGATGGTCCTTACTGGGATAACATCAATGTGGAAGGCATAAGCAGAGCAAAGGGAGAATACTTATCTAAAATTGCTCTAGAAAACAACATTGACGTAATTGCCATTCAAGAAACGCACACAGAAGATATAGGCCAACTCAAGACGAAATATTCCAGGATATGATATCATAGGGGCAACATATCACAAGATGTATGGTATAGCTACATATGTTCACAATACTATAGAGAATGCCTATCTGATTTCTACTAACACCAACGACGACATCCATACTGTTGTCATAGATGTAAGTGGGACAAAAATCATAAATTTTTACAAACCACCTGCCGTTCAGTGGCCTCCTTCTGTAGTCCCAATTTACCCACATCCATCTGTTTATCTTAGTGATTTCAATAGTCATCACACCGAATGGAAATATAGTGTTAATGACGACAATGGCGAAGCTCTGGTCACCTGGGCCGACGCACATCACATGCACCTTATTTTTGATGCGAAAGACTTGTCTACGTTTAGATCAGCTTCATAGAAACGGGACTACAACCCTGATTTATGCTTTGTATCAACGGATGATAACTGTCTGCCCCTACCAACATCACGCAAAGTCCTACGTGCCTTTCCTCACAGTCAACACGGACCAATCATTATTGAAACAAGTGTGAAAGTGCCCTTTATCACTTCTACTCCACGACCGCGATGGAATTTCCAAAAGGCAAACTGGCCTGAATTTTCTGAGAACCTTGACAAATGTCTGGGTTGGATTCCACCTGTTAGTGAAAATTATGAGAGATTTGTGGGTGCAGTGACCAGTATAGCAAAAAGGTTTATTCCTAGAGGTTTTAGGAAGGAGTATATTCCTGGATGGAGTGAAGTGAGCGAAAAATTATATGAAGAGTTCCTCACAACTGGTGACCATGAAATATCAAATGAACTACTGCGCAGCCTTGGTGCCTCAAGAAGACAGAAATGGATTGAAACCGTCGAGAATATCAACTTCAAACACTCAAGCAGGAAAGCATGGTCCCTTCTTCGAAAACTGGGAGGTGGAAACAATGTGATAACAGCACTATCAGTCCAGATACTATAGCCTCACACATGGTGTCAACATCAAAAGCACCCAAGCAAAGAGATTACACCATCAAGATTAAATGAGAGCTCAAAGTCTTAAAAGCAAAGTGTCAGGAGGATAATGAAGTATCTTGTCCATTCACATCAGAGGACATCTCAAAGGCACTAAAAGATGTTAAAAAGGGTAAAGCTCCAGGCTTTGATGGTATCCACCCAGAATTCCTGCTTCATTGTGGAAAATATGCAAAAGTATGGCTTGCACGCTTTTTCTCTGATATCCTGCAAACAGGGAACATACCACCTGCACTTAAAAGAACAAAGGTTATCGCCATATTGAAACCAGGCAAACCAAATGACTTACCTCAAAGTTACAGACCTATTGCACTACTCAGCACAGTGTGTAAGCTACTGGAAAGACTTCTGTACAACAGGATAAGCTCTATAACTCTTGAACAAGTAGCTATGGAACAAGCTGGATTTCGACCAAATCGCAGCTGTGTCGATCAAGTACTATCACTGACCATCCACATTGAAGCCGGATTCCAGAAAAGACTTAAGACATCAGTTGCATTCATTGACCTGACATCTGCTTACGACACTGTCTGGAGGTATGGCGTGATCTATAAACTCCTACGCACAATACCTTGTAGAAGAATAGCAGACTTGTGGATAACATGTTAACGAATCGCAGATTCCAAGTAATTTTCGGAAACACCATCAGTAATAAAAAGAAACTTGACAATGGGCTGCCTCAAGGCTCTGTCTTGGCCCCACTTCTCTTCAGCCTCTATATCTCTGACATGCCTGCAACCATATCAAGAAAGTTTGGTTATGCAGATGACTGGGCAATTGCTATTCAGGATAGACAAATCGAAAACACAGAACATACCCTAACTACTGACTTATGCACTCTTGAAGAATACTTCCGAAAATGGAGGCTGAAGCCAAATCCAAACAAAACAACAGTGACATGTTTCCAATTATGCAATAAGCTAGCTAATCATGAACTAGAAGTGTACCTGGGTAAAAATCGCTTGAGCCACACCAATGAAGCAAACTATCTGGGAATCACATTAGATAGAACCCTCTCCTTCAAGAAACACCTGAAGAAAACAGCTGAAAAACTGAAGTCTAGAAACAGTCTAGAAACTTCAGAAACTGTGTGGCACTACATGGGGTTCGTCAGCTGACATTTTACGCACCACCGCCCTCAGTCTGGTCTACTCAACAGCTGTTCTCCAGTGTGGCTCAATAGCAGCTATACCAAACTTGTCGATGCCCAATTGAATCAGGCAATGAGAATTGTATCTGGCACAGTAAAATCAACACCTACATTCTGGTTACCGGCACTGAGTCTAATTCCACCAGCGGAACTTAAACGAAAACATGCCTTACTCCTGGAGTATAAGAAGATAAATGCAAACGACCAGCTACCAATACACCAGGACATCATTGCTGCTGAAGCCAGGCGTTTACGTTCGCGGAACCCCTCCATCCGGACAGTGAGACACCTGGTGAACAATAATTTCAACCTCTTACAAACCTGGAAGGATGAATTAGTAAAAAAATTCCATGTCAGCTGCAAGACATCACAACACCACCAAGTGGCTTTCACCTACCCCGGAAAACATGGTCAACACTGAACAGGATAAGAACAAACCATGGCAGATGTGCAGATCTTCTCTACAAGTGGGGACATATACCTTCGCCAGAATGCAGTTGTGGTGCTCCCAGACAGACCATACGGCACATAGTGAATGACTGCCCGACGTATTCCTATAGTGGCAACTTCAGTGACTTTGTGGAAGCAGGTCCAGCTGTAATAGACTTTATTAACAACTTGAAAGTCAAACTGTAAATAATGTAAATATGTATTTTTTCTGACTAATATTGATATGTACTGCCAAACGCTAAATAAATAAACTGGGATAACAAGCTCAGGTCGGTTTTCGGGTGGTTGGGGGCGGTCTTCACATTTGAGTGAGTAGGTGGGGTGTTTTTCTCCACAGGTATTGCACTTACGGAGGGGGGGGGGCGTTGTAGCTGGACGTTGGGGCACCGGGAGGTAGGTTGAGACTGAGAGCAATGGCTGCACACCGGATATTCTGCGTTGCAGTGAGCAGTTAAGTGCTGGTTGTAGGTTAGACACCTTTCACAGCGGATAGGTTGGGGGACAGGGGGTCTGGATGGTTCCACCTGGTGGTGATGCCTGAAGATGGAGACCCCTCTGGCCAGGATGCGATCTACGTCCTGGGAAGTAGAATCCTTACCATGTAGAAGAGTTCCTGATACGGAAGACCTTCCTCACAGGAATGCCCTCTGCGTTGAGTTCCTCTATGATTGTCTCTTCGCTGATGTCCGGATCCACCCCGTGGATTACACAGCTAATGAGGCTGTGACCGGAGGTGGGGGTGGGATTTTGGTTTAGAAGGGAGGGGGCGATGACGACCCGAGATGTGTTGAGCCTAGTGAGTGTGTGAGCCATCCTGGAGCATCTTCTCCGTTGATCTTCATGATTACCCCATTATTGGTGGGGCGGATGTCTACTATGTCCTGACGTTTAAGGTTATATTGAAGGAGTTTATTGAAAATGTTGCGGGGAATTCGGAATTCGGGCGTTGGCTTGCGCTGTAAGAAGGAATGGGTGCTTGAGGGTAGTTTTTGGAGAGCTCGGTGCAAAAATTCTGTATGAGAGGAGGTATTTGGTACAGGTGGAAATCATGGCAGTTATTTAAGGAGATTCGTTTTTATTTATTTAGTGCGTTGTAAACACGTGTATATAACCGTCTCTAGATTTAGTTTAAACTTGTTGATCATTTTAGGAAATTAGTTGCTTTTATTGAGGGTGTATTTGTTGCATATTATGTTTTTATTGAAAATGAAAATCCGCAGCCTGTTTCCAGTTATTCGACCGAGTCAGAAATGGAATGAATGAGGTCCCCATCTAGCGGCGAGGATACGAATTATTCCCGCTGCCGAAGCCTGCCCCACTCCTCTGGGGCAATAATTAATGACTGACAGATGAAATGAAATGATATTGGAGAGTGTTGCTGGAATGAATGATGACAGAGAGAAACCTGTTCCGCCTCCGCTTTGTCCAGCACAAAACTCACATATAATGACCTGGAGTTTAATCACGGAACCCAGCGGAACACACTTCGATCGAAATATTTTTTGTTTAATTGAGATGAACAAATATTTTCAGCGTTCTTAGATGTAGCCCACTATACGGGGCACCTGAATTGGAATTCCTGTCACACCAACCACACCAACATAAGATTTTTCCGGCATAACTCTGTGACACCCTAGAGAAAAGCATCGCTGTAGTACTGCTTATTCTCGCCATCAGGGGCGTACACAGGGGGGAATTGGTGGTATGTCCCCCCCCCCGAAATGTATGACTTGTCATCCTCCCCCTCCCTCCACTATGGACGGTCCAGGAGCAAGTTACTAAATAAGCCAGTCTATACTTATATCCCCTATCTCCCAAATTATTTTCTGGGTATGCCCCTTGTCACCATCATATTCATTATCATTATGTAAGGATGCAAGCAACGCATCATCTATATAAATAAAGTTGTGGGGGGTCCACTTGGTTTAATTTAGCTTATTTTTCCAATTTTTCACATACTGTATTTATCCGTTTTAGGTGAACTGAAGACCGGATCAGTGGTTTTTAGCTTTCGTGTCCGTCTGTCCGTCTGTTTTACCATCACGGCGAAACGGCTGGATAGATCTCGACCAAACTTCATATTTAGATTAAACTCATCCCGGAACAGGTTTAGACATGCATATGATTTATAAATTACTCAATAGACTGGAGGTTCATAGGAAGACCAGAACAGGTTCTTTTTTTTTTTTCAATTTTCTCTTATAGGCCTACTATTGATTTGCTGTAAAAATCCGTAGACTCTATGTGAAACGTACCTTCATTTTATACAACCTTTGTTATGTACATAATTTCTCTTAGTCTTTAAATGACGGTAATATTTACTTTTTTTTTGAGGGGTTTCATGCTCTGCATTGAGTGACCGACAACGAATCTGCCTGTTACCATGGTAACGTCTCTGGCTGCTTGCCGCCAGGGAAGTAATGTAATGCTGTTTTTCTTCGTCATACCTGTAAACTCGTGTTTATTCATTCGGTAGAAGGCAAAAGAGATACCAACCTGGCATTCTGCAGTGTATTTCTCCCTTTATAATGAAAACTCCCCATCTCCACTAGAATGTCATTAGGCAAGTGAGCCTGCCGTTAGAGTAGAAATTACTGAACTCGACTGTGAATAGCAGTAGGAAACGTGGCCTGGCATTATCTTCAAAACTTCCCAACGCGCACCGTACATCGGAAACAACGTATGCCATCCTCCCCGTGGTGTTTCTCGGATAACGCTAAGAGACATGCAATGTAATATATTCTCACTGCGTGTACAGTAATTTACGTAGATATCCGTATACAATGTAGAATACCATAGCGAAGCATAGGTACATTTGCTAGTTTGAGATAAAAATATGTGGACTTACCTGTCACACACACCACAGATCGAAAGCTACAGTCTACACAACATAACCATACTGATAAAAAATATCTCACACTCGTAAGGAAACTAACTAGAAATTGATTGTACATAGCACACCACAGCACAGACTAACTTCAGTTGACGCCAGATTATGATTGTTGCAATATTAGGAGCGGAAACTAACGATATCGCTCCAGCGGTAAATTTTATCTAACAAGCCGCGCGGGTGTAGGGAAATATACCTCTTAACAGCCTAAAGACTTCCTGCTGCGTCTGGAAAATGGTGGCATACGCTAATATAGAGGTCGTAGAAAGCATATCTAATACATCAAGTATGTGTTGGCATAATTACACAAGTTAATACTAGAAATATTCCACTGTTAGATTTTTTTCTAACGGCGCGGATTAAACACATTTCTGAAAAAAAAATTACAAGCCCGTGGCTCTGTTTGTTACTTTACTTTTTTCGGTAATCGGCCAACTAGGGACCACGATAAGTTTCATTATACATCCTGGCGTTATAATAATTTCGTGTGGCTATTCCTAGCTGAGCCGGCCCCGTGGTGTACGGGTAGCGTGCCTGCCTCTTACCCGGAGGCCCTGGGTTCGATTCCCGTCCAGGCCAGGGATTTTTACCTGGACTGAGGGCTGGTTCGAGGTCCACTCAGCCTACATGATTAGAATTGAGGAGCTATCTGACAGTGAGATAGCGGACGCGTTCTCGAAAGCCAAGAATAACGGCCGAGAGGATTCGTCGTGCTGACCACACGACACCTCGTAAGCTGCAGGCCTTCGGGCTGAGCAGCGGTCGCTTGGTAGGCTAAGACTCTTCAAGGGCTGTGGTGCCATGGGGGTATTTCTAGCCGAGTGCAGCCCTTGTAATGCAGACCCTCTGATGAGGGTGGGCGGCATCGGCCATGTGTAGGTAACTGCGTGCTACTGTGGTGAAGGCGTGTGAGTTTCAGGGATGTTGGGGACAGCACAAACACCCAGCTCCCTCCCCCTTCGGGCCAATGGAATTAACCAATCAAGGTTAAAATCCCCGACCCGGCCGGGAGTCGAATCCGGGATCATCTGAACCGAAGGCCATTCAGCCAACGAGTCGGGCTTTCTGGCGTTTATTCAATTATTGTTTGATCCAGAAGGTTTTCATGAGCTGGTTGTGTCGAGCACGGCGTTCATCCGACCACCTTGCACCAGTTATCCACTTCTAAATCTCGCAAAGTCCCAAAAGTCACTATGCTTGTTCTAGAGAGGTCTCGTTTGTGCTAGGGTTGGGCACTATGTCCCTGTTTCGGCACACTGTGCCGGTGCACAATTATGTTCCGCTGTCCCGGAACACCGAGTGTCAATTGTTCCGAAACATTCTCAAGCGAGACCGATATAGTGACTCGCTGTCCCGTCAGAGGCGACACTATGCACTGCCCTTCGCCTACTGACTGACTGTCGATGCCGCCACGTGCTGGAGTGTTCTGTGTTCCGTCAAATGGTCACATCCTCTTTGTTCTGTGAGTTCCGTTGCACCGGCAACTGGCCTTCGGTACATGCGAATAACGTAACGTGTTCTGTTTTGTTTTCAACTGTTTTGTAAGATTGTTTTCATTGAAGCCTAGTAATATAACCGTACGAAAGACGGTACACTTTGATAATGTCGCATCGGAGTCCTGTTTAGGACATTTTACTAGAATAAAACCGGACAGAGTGAAATGCAATTTATGTTCTTCTATTTTGTCTGCAAAGGGATCTTCAACTGGCACAATAACAAGACATTTCAAACTTAAACATCCCACAACTTTTATTTTCGTGTCCTGCTTGTATATTGTTTACGTAAATAGAGTACTGACGAATGTTTCTTCAACTGTGTGAGTATACATTTCATTGGTGAAAATAACATTATTACATTTGTGAACACATCTACTGCCAGTGTAATTGGGACAGGTGTATTTCAGAATGAATGAAAACATCTTATCCTAAAAACAATATTTAGATATTATTTTTCGGGAGCGTATTTGAGAGTTCCGACTGCTTTTTCACGTGCCGTGAAGTTTTATCCTGGCCCTAATCATTCACAATACTGGCCGACACATTCAACTGGTGAAAATGTCCTTGGATTAGTTACTTTTATATTGACGAAATATCTTAACCTAAAAGCAGCCTTTAAACGTGATTATTGGGCACGAATTTCAGTGTTCCGACTGTTCCTTCAAGTACCGTGCAGCTTTATGCAGGTCGTAACTGCACACAGGACGTCCGGTACAGCAGCAATTTCCCGCTGACGCAGAGTATGTCATGTTGTCTCTCTCTACTGCGCAGTTACAGTCCTGTGTGCCGTGTGCCGGCACACTGTACCGAAACATTCCACCTCAAGCTCATAATGTTCCAGAACACTGACTCTTCCAGCCTGCCCAACCCTAGTTATGCGCGTCATCTTGTCGTTCGGCCATTTCTTCAAGATCTTTCTTGTGTTGACGTACCAGGGAACTGCTGTTTTTGGTTTTGAGTCAAAATTGTTAAAAATGCGTTTTGTCCATCGCGAGTCCTCCATTCGTCGTAAGTGTCTGTTGAAGCAAGCGCTGTTTTGCGCATTGTGTCCGTGATCTTCGCTATCTTAGGGTAGAATTTCTTATGTACATCCCGTTTGTGTAGTTTGGGCCAAATATATTGTGGGGAATCTTTCTCTCCTTTTGTTCTAACTTAACGAACACACATTTCTGAGAGAGGATAAGGCATTGTGACGCATAGAGAGATGATGGCAGTGTTGTAATGATGAATTTTGGTATTCGTAGGAAGGCATATTTCGTTATATGTGCTCCGGGTGGTTTGGGAAGTTACTTGCATTTTCCTTGCTTTGGACGCTATTTAAACTTATGCACATGGTTTATTGTTCCATATTTTGTGTTCAGTTGGGTCGCGTTGTCTTTGATGTTTGACATTATGTCCGTCTTTCCAAAGGATATCCGCAAGTCTGTTTGTTCTACTGCCTCTTCGCACATTAATTTCTTCTGTTGCAGATTCAAATTTTTCTGTCATAATAATATCATTCGCAAAAGCTAAGCAGTCGATTTCCACAACATTCTTCTTCGTTCAATCCTTAAAGATCTGAACAAGTTTCTATCTCGTAGTATCTGACGCTACTACTTTCTTCTTCTTCTCCTTCTTAGATGAAAAAAACGCCAGAAAACTGATCACGCAAAGCTCAAGAAGTTGTGCATTCCCTTCTTTGCCAGGCAGCCTTCATTTTTTTTCTCATCGTGGTTCTTCGTCCCTCTGTCCACTTGGCTCCTATCTTCTCTGACTCCATTTCCCACTTGCTGAATTTCGTTCTGTAGCAGGTTCGGTCTGCGATGTCGGCCACTTTGATTCCTGATTTTTCCACGTCTTGGCGGATTTCCGACGTCCACCTATTTGTTTTGATGTTTTCTGTTACCTCTAGTAAGATTCTTGTCATACTGTTTTCTGGAAGGCGTTTGATGTGTCCGTAAAATTTCAAGCGTCTTTTTCTTATGTCGGCCGCAAGGTTTGGGAGCTCCTCGATTTTTGTACGAGATTGCAGTCGGTATCCTTCGTCAGTCAGTTTTGGACCGAGAATTCTTCTGATGATTTTACATTCCTCTTTCAGGATGTCTTCGACTACTCCTTTTTTTGTGGAGATCCAGAGTTTCAGTCGCGTATAGTATTTCAGGTTTGATAACGGTGTTGTAATGTCGAATTTTGGTGAAGATTGAGAGGTATTTTTTGTTGTAAATGTTTTGCGTTCGGTCGAGTGCTCTCTTCATTTTCTGGATGCGGACCTCGAGGGCCTTCTGTTCTTTTCCTGTTGGTACTACAATTTCTCTGAAATATCGGAACTCAGTTACTTTTTCGATTGTGCCGAATTTCGTGTTCTTATTTTGGAGGTTACAGTGGTTGCACATGGCCTTGATTTTTGAGAAGGAGATTATTATTATTATTATTAATTATTATTATTAATTAATAATAATAATAATAATAGTAATCTGTTAATCATGGACCTACCAGAGCCAACAACAGCAACATCATTAACTCCAGAGACCGAGCGCTGAACTGCTGTATGTTGTCACTCTAAGTTTTCGTTCCCGATATTGGTGATGATGAACTGGCGGCTCGCCAGGCCATGTCTCGCTGCCCACGCGGCTTTTGTCCAATATAGTGGTTAGGCTGTACGCTCAGGAGCGGACATTCACTGGGTTATTAAGTGTAAAATTCTCACGCGCATGAAGTGTTTTCAGTCGTCTAGTTCATGGAAAATTTCAACACATTAAGAACTTGACGTAAATAAGTAGAGTTGTCATTTGAGGTGAAGTGAACAGTCTAATACAAAGCAACGGTTCTTGCACTAGTTAATCCTTGTGCGTGTTAGTGCGCGTCTACCTCTACGAGTTCCAGTATTTAATCGATTTCACGTATAAATGCAACTGTATAATTTTCAGAGTATCTCTTAGGCTTTTAGTAAGATTTTCTCTATGTCATAAAAAGGATTTTTAAAGTTTTGAAAGATAGTGGATGTGTTCTTCGGCAGGATACCTCTGGATGCAAACAGGAGGCCTCTAACAACCTATTGACTAGGAGGAATATTATATTCGGCTGATATATATGGCAGACATGGCGTATCAATTGCTTGTTTTTCCAGATTAACATCTTCGGCTTGTTACAGGTCCCTCTCGATGCGAATGGTAGGATCTGACACCATCGCTTTATTCTCTTTCTTACTGATGGCTATGATGTCCACTCTTCTCGTTGAGTCGTCGGTAGAGAGTGAACTTCTTCGTGCACCTCCCATCCACGCTGCCTCAGGCTTTGAGCAATAGATGCCCTTACTCGATGGTGACGACTGTTACACGCATCAATTCGGTGCTCCTGCAGAATCCCAGCACATGTCCAAGTGTTTCGGTCTCGTTGCACCCGTTTTGGCGGCAGCGGGTTGAGCTGAAAGTTCTGCCAGGAACCGATCTTAACTGCGGTCAGGCTGAATGCCAATTTTTATAGCATTTATGTATTTGGATGAAGATAAAGGTGATTTGCGAGACATCCAGGAGTTTGCTTTCGGGTGATCAGCGTACAAAACCACTCCTCTCCCTTTATGAAGCAAATGACAACATAACTGAAAAGGTCTGATTATCTCTCTCAGCTTTCTTCCGTTGGTTTTAGAGGGAAGATTTTCTTTATTGATGTTGAGTTTATGGAGTGCCATGTTCTGATCATCGGAACATTTTCGTACACAGCTGTAGGTCCTTAATTAATTGGGAGTAAGCGACTGCAGATATTATAGTGCTGAAGATATTAGTGTCCCACTCGGTGGAGATTAGTCCCATACCTCTGAATTTCTTTGGACTATTTAACATGTAGTTTGGTGTATCATTAGGTAGCGTCATTATTTCTTTAACCTAACTTCTTCTAATGTTGTCTAGATATTTAAGAACAGTGCTGGATAACTGAGTTAGAGGTGCGCAGTGTAGTGGGTATATCAATCCTGGCCAAATAAATTCATTAATAATTGTAATTTTCTGTTTCGGTTTTAACAGTGTAGTTTTATCTAGATCGTTTACATGATAATTTAGGATATTAATTACTTTAGATCTGTTAAGAGATATTTCATTATGGAAATCAATTCCTAGATACTCGATTCGTTAATTATTTGATGTTGCTGATGGTATTACTGATCACTGAAGAGTGGTTTCCCGGAACCAGTTTTCCTTTCTTCGTCGTCATCTTCCTTACGTTACTACAGTGTGTCAAAGCACTGCCTTGTATATACAGTAGGTACAAATAGGGCGGTATTTTAAACGAGTTTTCACTGTCTTTGACTGGCATTTCGTCTATACCCGCAATATTAAAATAAGCGTTTTGGCAGATAGGACTGAAGGGAGGAGCATTGCACGCTGTTGCCACATTCCTACATTGATTTCTCCTTCCCTTCTCTTTCGGCTCACTTGTTCGTTCGCCGGGCTGAGTGGCTCAGACGATTGAGGCGCTGGCCTTCTGACCCAACTTGGCAGGTTCGATTCTGGCTCAGTCCGGTGGTATTTGAAGGTGCTCAAATACGTCAGCCTCGTGTCGGTAGATTTACTGGCACGTTAAAGAACTCCTGCGGGACTAAATTCCGGCACCCTGGCGTCTCCGAAAACCGTAAAAGAGTAGTTAGTGGGACGTAAAATAATAATAATAATAATAATAATAATAATAATAATAATAATTATTATTATTATTATTATTATTATTATTATTATTATTATTATTATTATTATTATTATTATTATTATTTCGAATGGGCCACCAGAGGACCACGTGCCAATTTCAATTCCTTCTTCTTTGTTCTTTCCTTTTCTTCCAGTACGCTTTCATCTTTCTTTCTGTCTTCAGACCACTTTGAACCAGTCTTTTTTACTTTCCTACCTTGGAATCCTTCTATTTTCAATACTTTTTTCCCGAAAGCCTTCTCTATTATTTATTTCTTCTGTTGTTATATTGTTTTTTTCTAAATCCTTTCTTACTTCATTGACCCAGCTTGTCGTTGATTTCTTACCCCACAAATATCTGAAAATCTTACTGGTTAATCTACTATCTTGCATTCGATATAAATGTCCAAAAAACATAAGTCTCCTTTTTCTCATTACATCTGATATATTTTCTATTTTTTTATAAATTTCAGCATTACTTCGTAATTTCCAACCTTCTGCTGTGTTCTGTGGGCCTAATATTTTCCTCATGATTCGCCTTTCTAGTATTTCTAATTTATCTAAATTATAGTTTAATGCCAGACATTCGCTTGCATATAGGCATTCTGGCTTCACTACTGTGTTGTAATGCCTTATTTTTGCAATTTTGGATAGGCATCTTTTATTGTAGATATCTTTGGTGACACCATAAGCTCTCTCCATTTTATGTACCCTCTCCTCTACTGCAGATTTTTCTAAACCATTTTGTTGGATTATTTCCCGTAGATATTTGAATTTTTTTTACCCTCTCTATTTGGCCAATATCTGTTTTCAGAAATGTTGGTGCATCCCAAATATTTGTTAAAAATGTTGTTTTTTCTGCAGAAATTCTTAAGCCAGTTCTGCTGGCGATTATTATTATTACTTGTTCGTTCGTTCAGACGGCTGTGTTATGTTGAACCTGGTTGAACGTAACTGAGAAGGGAGAGGTTTGGCAACTCCAAGCAACAGGACCCAGCCAGCAGGCTTATCTCCATGGTAACCGCAGTGGGTTCTATAGCCACCGTATCCCCTACTCCCTTCTCCCCACCCAGACAGGAAGTGAACGGACCTCTCTTTAAGAACTGTCAAAACGCATCTTTCAATATTACGACTACAGGTCACAGCAAAGCTCCTTACGCACGGTAACGTCAACTCGTGAGTGGTGGTGGTGATGGTGATTATTGTTTTAAGAGGAAGATCAACTAGACGACCATCCTCTATTAACAATAACCACCGGGCGAGTTGGCCTTGTTGTTAGGGGTGCGCAGCTGTGAGTTTGCATTCAGCAAATAGTGGGTTCGACCCCTACTATCGGGAGCCCTGAAGATGGTTTTCCGTGGTTTTCCATTTTCACACCATTCAAATGCTGGGGCTGTACCTTAATTAAGGCCGCGGCTGCTTCTGTCCCACTCATAGCCCTTTCCTATCCCATCGTCGCCATAAAACCTATCTGTGTCGGTGCAGCCTAAAGCCAATTGTAAAAAATAAAATTGTCAAGACAAAAGATAGAAGTATTTATTTATTTATTTATTTATTTATTTATTTATTTATTTATTTATTTATTTATTTATTTATATTTCAGTCCTCTTCCTTCTACTTCTTTTCTTAAGACGCCGTCTCCAAACGGAGGTTGGAACTCTCAACAATGCAGCATGTAAAGCTTCTTCTGATGTACATCTACGCCATCTTCGAATGTCTTTTAGCCATGAATTTCTCCATCTCCCAACAGATCTCTTCCCTTTATCTTTCCTTCAATAAATACCTGTAATAACTGATACAGCTCACCCCCTCATAACATGTTCCAGGTATTGCGTTTTCTTTCGTTTTATGATAAGCAGCAGCTCTTTTCGCTTTTCCATCTGATAAAGCACCTCGACATTTGAAATTTTCAGTATCCAAGGTAAGTGCAAGAGACAACGATACAGATACATTTCAAAATGCATTAATACGTTTTTCGATGCTTGGATTCAGGGTCCAACTCTCACAATCCGTACAGGAGAATAGGGAATATGTAGCAACGGATGATGCGGATTCGTAGCGGCAGGCTGAGGTATGACCTTACAAAGAATGTCGTCATGGCCATTTCAATTCTTGAAAACCGTTTAATTTTCTAAATAAAATCTATTAGTAAATGAATTAGTTTTGTAATCTTACAGTAAGTCCTATGAAATTTTCAAATGAATGTAGATTAGTTAAGGCTTTAGTAAAATGTATAAGTGTTATTTATAGGTTTCATTCAATTTCTTTGACGGGGTCCAATTTTTGTTTTCTGCAGGCGGGTTGTAACATATTCGTTACGCTTCTGCCCACAATCAATGAGGTGGCGTGTTTAGACGCATGGTGTACACTTTGAGAACTTCTTGTATTACAATGCAGTATCCCTGCAGGTACACCAACATGGTGACAGCTACCTGACATGGATAACGGGATAGCAAGCATAATTGGCAGTCATACAAATTTTCAGTGGCGGTGGGCTCTCAGGAGCACATGAGGACGTGAACATCCATTTATAACGTATATTCACGCATTCATGGATACCGGTAATTTAAAATTGTTTCGTTTTTTTCGGCCTGATTTCTTCAATCGATCGAAAACATTCCACTTATATCGAAGCTCCGTTACACTGACAGCTGTTCGTTTCGACTAACAATGCCAGGGAGCACAATGGAGATTTTGCTACGAACCTTAAGGCTATACGCATGCGCATGGAGATGACGAAATGGTTTATGCACAGATATATCCATAAGCGAGGAGCACGGTAAGGAATGTGCCTTTCCGTCTACAACCACCCTCAAACCAGAGATAGTATTACAGTTGACCACAAGGGTCCACCACCTCCCCTATTACTGTTGGCCACAGCTCCCAGAAGTTACTGTTACATTACATCGCCGGAAGATTTCGCTAGTAGCTAATTCTGAACAGGTTTTCGTAATCACGGGATCAGAAAGCCAGAGCCCCAGCCAAAGCCTGAGCGACTCAGCCCGGCAGTCGTAATTTTACTTTTCTTGTACTGTCACAGATTAGCCTCGGGAAAATTTATTTATTTATTTATTTATTTATTTATTTATTTATTTATTTATTTATTTATTTATTTATTTATTTATTCCTGACTTACATGTGTGGCAAAGTTAGGGCTCACGGCCCTCTCTTACACTTAACCACTATAAACAAAATTTAAAAATGTAAACATAAAAGGACATAGAAATAATACTACGGACAGATAATTCTAAGACTAAGTTACGCCTACATATCAGTACAGCAATTAATGTGACAATAATAATAATAATAATAATAATAATAATAATAATAATAATAATAATAATAATAATAAATGAAGAAAACCAATTCACACAACATACACACAATGACTCACACAACTCAGTTTTATGTTCCCAGGAAAAACTTTCTGCAGGCAGATTTGAATTTATGAGAGGAAGTAAGGTGCTGAATGTCCATTGGGAGTGTATTCCAGAGTCTCGATGCATTAACTAAAAAGGAATGATTGTAGGAATTCGTTCGACTTAGTGGAATTTCAAGTAGGGAACCAGAACGGGTACTAATTTCATGGAATGAGGAAAGGAAGCGAAAATTAGAAGAGAGGTAAGTAGGAGTGTTCGTCGAGAGCACTTGGTAAACAAGTGTCATTAGGTGAAAATTCCTTCGTTCATTTATGCGTAGCCATTCCAATGTTTGAAATATGGTGTAACACGAGCGTCATGTCGCAGTTGGAAGGCATATCGTATGCATGAGTTTTGTGCTCGCTGAAGTCTCAAAGCTTGTTCAGCATTTAGATTGACTAGTACCGTATCACAGTAGTCTAAAATTGGGAATAGTAGTGCTTGGATTAATTTTAATTTAAGTTTTTGAGGAAAAGAATTCTTGTGACGTTTCAGGGGATATAGAGCTGCATGAACCTTTCTACATACATTTGTTACGTGTTCATTCCAGGTCAGATTCTCATTGATGGAGATTCCAAGATTAGTTACATTTTTAAGGTACGATACAGCAATGTCATTGATTATGATTGGAGGAGGATTGATATTGCTTATTACATGTAATAATAAATGCATCCTTGGTTATAAGGGTTCTACCATATTATGAGTAGAGAAGCAACCGTACAAGGAACTTTTAGTGAAATGATTTGAGTAAGTGATTTTGTACTTATTTGCATTCTACTTTGGTATATTTCAGACGTGAACACAAATTTTGTTGTGAAACCCCTGACATTTTGGTTACGAGCTGCCATGGTCGAGGAATCAAGGGTTGTTAGACCTTTCAAAATAATTTCCATGGATAGTTCACATTTTTTTAAACATTCAAGCTGTGGCAGACGAGATAATTTATACAAAAAATCGGAACATTTCCAAAGCTGTCAGCATCACATACGATGCATCAGATGTAGAAGATGTATCACTAAAATAGTGTTTCACGGAGATAGGAAGGGTCGTTGAGGTAAACGTCCTCAAAAAGGGGAAACATGCAAAAGACATTTGATCGGCTGTTTTTGAATCCAATTCCTCAATGAACTCACTTCTTAAAGATGAAAAAAAAAAAAAAAAAAAGATTTAATGGCTATGATACCTTATCTGCAAAGGAATGAGCATAAACAACATTACATGGAGATCTCTGGTGAATGAGGACATAACACCTAGAAAAGTTTGACGGGACTTTGCACCTTTCATAAACGTGGATGTTTGAATTGCCTTCAACAGCAAACAATTCCAACCGTGTCATGAAACGGCCAATAATGTGCGAGACGAAACTCTCCTTTATAACTTAGAAACGTTTGAGGAATAAATAATTAAAACACTGCACTACGGACAGGTTTTCTTGTTTTGTTATAACTTCTGTTCATAAATTTGGCACTTCGCACCTTTCTACTGTTAAGTATCCAATTGTGTTCTTGTTTCAGGGCCCTCGTGGTCACTTGCTCTTTGTAAGCTAATATCTCTCTTAGAAAACAAATAAAATAAATCGTCAAACGAACTACTTCATGAAATAAATTATCTTTCAACTATTAATACACCACTTATCCCAGGGAATAACAAGATAAGTAAAAAAAAAAAAAATTCTCAGGGAAAACTTTCTTTTAACAATACGAAATCACCGATTCGCCAAACGTTGTCAAACCACTCTGCGTTATATCAAACAGCTTTTCCTACCTACTTTATCTTTCCTTTCTTTCTTTCTTAGTCGTTTTACCGTCCAGGATAGGTTTTCCCTCGGACTCGGCGAGGGATCCCACCTCTACCGCCTCAAGGACAATGTCCTGGAGCTTGAGACTTTTAGGTCTGGGGTATACAACCGAGGAGGAGGACCAGTAACCCATCCAGGCTGCCTCACCTGCCATGCTAAACAGGGGCCTTGAGGTAGATGGGAAGATTGCAGAAGGAAGAGGGAAGGAAGCGGCCTTAGCCTTACGTTAGGTACCATCCTGGCATTTGCCTGAAGGAGAAGTGGGAAACCACGGAAAACCACTCCATGGATGGATGAGGTGGGAATCGCCCCCTCCCCCCCTTTCTCCCTCTACTCAGTTTTAACATCAAGAGGCTGAGTGGACCCCATTCCATCAATCGTACCACTTTTCATATTTCAGGAATCGAACCCTGGCCTCCGGGGGTGGCAGCTAATCACATTAATCACTACACCACTGAGACGGACGTACCTATTTTATACATTTTTAATGTCTATAAATCCGTGCGAGAGAAATATTTTACCAGGACCATTTCAAGCACTAAAAACTTGGCTTAATTTCTCTATGTTTAAAAGAAAAATAATGGAGGCCTCCGACAGCCGCTGAGTTACCTTAAAATGGTTCATCTTTTTTATTTTTACAAATTGCACCGATACCGTCGTGTGACGGCGATGACTGTCGATGAGATAGGAAAGGGCTAGGAGTGGGAAGAAAGCGACCGTAGCCTCAAATAAGGTGTGAAAATGGGAAACCACGGAAAACCATATTCAGGGCTGCCGACTGTGGAGTTCGAACACACTATGTCCCGAATGCAAGCTACAGCTACGTGACTCAAACCGCACAGCCACTTTCTCGGTAAAAAGGCTAATCGTTCATACATACATAAGTTAGTCATCATCATCATCTGTTTACCCTCCAGGTTCGGCTTTTCCCTCGGACTGAGTGAGGGATCCCACCTCTACCGCCTCAAGGGCAGTGTCCTGGAGCTTCAGACTCTTGGTCGGGGGATACAACTGGGGAGTATGACCAGTACCTCGCCCAGGCGGCCTCACCTGCTATAGTGAACAGGGGCCTAGTAGGGGGATGGGAAGATTGAAAAGAGGGAAGGAAGCGGCCGTGGCCTTAAGATAGGTACCATCCCGGCATTTGCCTGGAGGTGAAGTGGGAAACCACGGAAAACCACTTCGAGGATGGCTGAGGTGGGAATCGAACCCGCCTCTACTCAGGTGACCTCCCGAGGCTGAGTGGACCCCGTTCCAGCCCTCGTACCACTTTTCAAATTTCGTGGCAGAGCCGGGAATCGAACCCGGACCTCCGGGGGTGGCAGCTAATCACGCTAACCACTACACCACAGAGGCGGCACATAAGTTAGTATCGTTATTTAAAATCCACAAGTACATGATTCCACTTTGTTGGCCTGTATATTAAAACGAGGTTACTGTTAGTAGGAAGTGCAGATGAATCACGTTCGTATCCGAGATATTCTTGTATAATGTAAGCTGCAGTCTATCCATCATATAGTGAAATGCCAAACCACCCTTGTTCCCTCCTAACATTTCGGCTGAAAGGTCAATATGAACACTTTAAACGCCGGCCGTCTGACATTTGCATGTCGTCCTCTGCCCGATTAGACGGTAATTTTGACACAAAAGGAAATCAATAATGTATTAAACGACACTAACTCTGTTGGCAAACAACTAAGACACTGTTTGATTTCTCACACGCATGCATTATAAATTTGTGGAACTTTCGTACTTCTGTAATATTGTAGTAACAAAAAAAGTAATCGTCGACCGTGACAGGACTCGAACCTGCAATCTTCGGATCCGAAGTCCGACGCCTTATCCATTAGGCCACACGGTCTCGTTGAACTACGGACCAATAATATATTTATAAGCGTGCTGAGCTTCCACTGCTGTCCGGTAGGTTTCGTAATACACTGCTATTTTGCAATTGAGGCCACAGATGGCAGCAGCGTTACTGCTGCTATCTAGTAGTCGCAAGATCTACTTTTTAGTCCCAACACTCACTTAACGCTTAAGCCGCCAGGTGTCGCCTTTGGACAGGGCGCTTGTGAAAAGTACTTTTAAGTACTACGAAAAAGTAATTAGATAGAATTACACCTATCTGACGAGTGTTTTACTTAACAACAATTACAAGTTACTTTATCAACGAGTACCGTAATCAGTAAAATTACTATTACTTCACAGCAAGCCAGTCTTAAGGAAATCATTTAACTGACTTCTTTTTCGCATGGGCTTTTATATGATGCCAAAGTTTGCAAAGAAAGTATATTACCTCCTTTGAAAATAGCCTTTTTGCGTAACTTTTTAGTTAATGATCACTTTGAATAATTTCTCATTTATCGGTACTTCACAAAACAAATGATTCTTAACATTCTCACAGCTAAGACTCAAAGATATCCCATAAATGAATGAAATTAGAATGACTTGATATACAAGGACCAACCTGGTAGGGGTAGAGTAAATCCACTGTTCCCCCTGTCCTCAGGGGCCACCAACTTGGGGAACCACAGGTCTTTTTTTTTTTCTTCAGCTTCTTGGTGCATTGTACTTTTGATGATTATGATGATGCTTGTTGTTTAAATTGGCCTAACATCTAGGTCATCGACCCCTTATGATCCGAATTGAGAAGAAATGTAATGACAAATTAAAAGTCCAAAATTCTCCACTGACCAGAATTCAAAACGCGAGGACGAAGAATGAATGGATGGATATGAATTTAAAACAATCAGTGGATCCGACCCGCAGTGCCCCACTTTCCCAGAAACTATCGCTAAACAACAGTATTACTGACCAAGGGACTGCTTCTAAAGCACAGTACTGAAATTAATGATGCTTGTAGTCTAAAGGGGTCCAAAATCAAGGTCATCGGCCCCTCATAATGATACTTACGGCTAGGAAAGTAGAACCATGGTATTTGTCATGCTGCGGTACTAATCAAACGTAGCGTAGACTCGAGGGATTCCACACATTATGCTACTACTCACAGATAATGTAATTCGCACATGTAACTCAGACCTATCGTGTTCCTCACATTGCGGCGCCATTTAAGGCAACGCAAACCTATGGTGTTCATCACCCTAGTGTACTAACCACAGGGACTCGTACTGTCCCGTTGTGTTCTTCATATAGTGGGTACTAATCATAGGCAAGGCAGACCCATGGTGTCGCTCATGTAGTGGTAGGTCTACTAATCACAGGTACTGTAAAACCAAAGCCGGACGCACACACTGCCGTTACTAATCACAAACCTATTGTGTACCTAACATCGCTATGTACTACGCGCAAGTTAAAGCGACCCATGTTGTTCCCTGCGTGATGGTACTAATTACAAGTAGTTTCAAGGTTCGATCATCTCTTGGTCCCCCCTTTTAGTCGCCTCTTACGACAGGCAGGGGATACCGTGGGTGTATTCTTCGTCTGCGTCCCCCACCCAGTTTTATGTGCATGTAGTATCTTTCCACTACAGGGGTCACACTTGATATTTTTGTCACCTGCAACCAGTTCCAATCTTCAGGACTACTGTTTTTTTCTCCCAATGTTTGTCCCGACCCTGACTGTCCTATTCACAGATGAAAGAGGGGAACTTGATATATCCTGATGGTCGTCTTAGAAGCATATCCAGCATGTTCAAATCACCACACACCATCCAATTGTGATCCTCATAATGAATGGCAGTAAGAAGCGCTTTAATGTTTCCTTCAGGTTCACAGAATGGCCGACAGGTACTGACGCATACATGTTACCATTGTGCAGCAGAACTACCTACAGGCTTATTTTACATGAGTCAAAAAAACAATCTGCAGTCACCTGGCGCATATGGAATGTTGAACTGACCCATCAAACCTTGTACATCACTGCAGTACACTTGTTGTTGTTTAAGTCATCAGTCCATAGACTGATTTGATACAGCCCTCCATGCCACCCTATCATGTGCTAACCTTTTCATTTCTACACAACTACTACATCCTATATCTGTTCTAATCTGCTTGTCATATTCGTACCTTGGTCTACCCCTACCGTTCTTACCACCTACACTTTCCTCGAATACCAACTGTACAATACCTGGGTGTCTTAAGATGTGCCTTATCATTCTATCTCTTCTTCTGGTTATATTTAGCCAAATCGATCGCCTCTCACCAATTCAATTCTCTTCATTCGTCATTCTATCTACCCATCTCACCTTCAGCATTCTTCTGCAACACCACATTTCAAAAGCTTCTATTTTCTTTCTGAGCTAGATATCGTCCATGTTTCACTTCCATACAATGCCACGCTCAAGACGAAAGTATCAAAAAACATCTTTCTAATTCTTATATCGATGTTCGAGGTGAACACATTTCCTTGCTTGTGTTAGTCTGCATTTTATGTCCTTACTTCTGACTTCGTTTCCTAATCTAATATTTCCTGCATCACCTGACTTTGTTCGACCGTACTCCATTACTTTTGTTTTGGACTTATTTATTTTCATCTTGTATTCCACCCCCAAGACTCTGTCCATACCATTCAGCAATTTCTCCAGATCTTTTGCAGAGTCAGATAAAATAACAATATCATCGGCAAATCTCAGGGTTTTGATTTCCTCTCCTAACAAGTCGTTTTGAGCAAAATATTGCGTGAATATCAAGTCTCTTTTTCTGTGAAGTGTACCGGACGTACCAGCTGCTAACAAATGTCTTTTTTGCAGTCTTGACCCTAGGAGCTTTGCTTTATCCTTTATCAGTCCCAGATCAATGACTGAATAATTTCGAGCTGGCAGAGTGAACAGAAGAGGGCGCTCATTTGTGCTTACTTCAAACTCAGTACCATCCGACTCCTGCACGATATCTGTGTCATCACTGTCGTCCGTATCTAATGTCTGCAGAGGCAGGGCAGTATTTAGGCACGGGCCTTATAGGCCCGAGACCAGGGCGACAAATTTATGGGGCAGCAAAAATGGGAAGGTCTAATCATCATATATATTATTTTAGTACCGGTAGTATAGATCCCTTTTGCGGAAAGAGAATAGACATTAGCAGTGACGAATTGCACTCTCATTTCATACATATCGATCATTTCTTTTAAAAGATGAGTTTAAAGAATTGTACGAAGTGTGCGATTTGCAAATACTGTTGCTGTAGGAAAATACGCGCCATCATCGTTGTCCACTTCACATTTTGGCCCTTGGGACGCCTGTTTTATGCCATTGTAACATACTGTAAGTATCAGTTAAGAAAAGAATGATAGTAAAACAAAAAAGAAATACCGGTACTTCCGGAACATTCGTCACTATAATAATGCACTTGCATTTGCCTCATTTCAAGTGGATACCATAAATGTTAAAAAAAAAATCAAAGATTACATCAAGTAGTAAGTAAGACTGTTTAATATTGTACTGATTTTTGTATTCCTTAGTTCACCAGTAGTTCACCAGGGGGCTACTCCACCGCATATTTTATGAACATGCGAGATTTCTTGCACAGGTCCCCTAGTAGTTTGTAAACGAGTTTTTAGAATGCGCGCACTTTCGGAGTATTCTAAAACGAAAGTTTCCGACATGAACAATAGAATTTTCGTTCCGCTTATGTGAAAGCTGTCGGTAATAATATTGTAAATACCACCACAATGTTGAAACACAGGGCATCAAGATGATTTCCGGCCGCAACTTACAAAGCGGGCAGTGAATCAACGCCAGCTATATAGTGACAGCCGCGTTCGGGCTGAGCAGCGGTCGCTTAGTAGGCCATGGCCCTTCGGGGCTATTGTGCCGTGTTTTCTTTTCAAGAAGAAGATCCGACCTTTCTTTGTCAACTCCTGTACTCTTCTGACCCTCAGCTGTAGGCCTATTAGATTCCCAAGGCCTAGAATATGTTTCATTTTCACACCTGTCATTGGTCGTGTCCGGCTCCATGGCTAAATGGTTAGCGTGCTGGCCTTTGGTCACAGGGGTCCCGGGTTCGATTCCCGACAGGGTCGGGAATTTTAACCAACATTGTTTAATTTCTCTGGCACGGGGGCTGGGTGTATGTGTCGTCTTCATCATCATTTCATCCTCATCATGACGCGCAGGTCGCCTACGGGAGTCAAATCGAAAGACCTGTACCTGGCGAGCCGAACATGTCCTCGGAGACTCCCGGCACTAAAAGCCGTACGCCATTTCATTTCATTTCATTTCATTGGTCGTATTTTCTTTGCCCTATCTTCATTCTTCGAGGATTCGTCGGGGAATGCAGAGTGGGTCTCGGCCCACAACTGATCACGGCTGGTCCGTGGTCCAACAGATCTGCACTCCGACCGGCCAACCGAGCAGAGTTGAGGCGGGCGGCCACGGCTCTACGCCTCTGAATTCGGGAGACAAGAAAAGGCTGGACCTCGCGGCTGGTCCACACTAGTCCTCACCGTCGGCTGTCCTGAGAATGGTTTTCCGTCGTTTTCCATTCTCCTGCACTAAGACGAATGCCTGGAGAGTTCCTAGTATAGGTCATGGCCACCAACACCTTCACCTTCTCCGAGCGTCTCCTTAACCGTAAAAAAATCTTCCGGCCTGAGAGACGGCGCGGCGTTACCGTCTAAGAGGCCCGCCTCCTCCATCAGGGTAGGGATGAAAACATTTTAGTAGTAGTAGTTCGAGGAGCCGCCTCTGTGGTATAGTGGTTAGCGTGATTAGCTGCCAACCCCGGAGGCCCGGGTTCGATTCCCGGCTCTGCAACGAAATTTGACAAGTGGTACGAGGACTGGAACGGGGTCCACTCAGCCTCGGGAGGTCAACTGAGTAGAGGTGGGATTGATTCCCACCTCAGTCATCCTGAAAGTGATTTTCCGTGGTTTCCCACTTCTCCTCCAGGCAAATGCCGGGATGGTACCTAACTTAAAGTCACGCCCATTTCCTTCCCTCTTCCTTGTCTATCCCCTCCAATCTTCCTTTCCCCCAGTAAGGCCCCTGTTCAGCATAGCAGGTGAGGCCACCTTGGCGAGGTACTGGTCATCGTCCCCAGTTGTATCCCCCGACCCAGAGTCTGAAGCTCCAGGACACTGCCCTTGAGGCGGTAGAGGTGGGATCCCTCGCTGAGTCCGAGGGAAATGTCGACCCTGGAGGGTAAACAGATAAAGAAGAAGAAGAAGAAGAAGAAGAAGTAGTAGTACGAGGATTTGACATTTTATTCCTTGTCCTATTATTACCGATAAGAGGAGATAATCTCGCTGTACTTCCCTTTAAAATAGTATAACATCACCACAATATACTCTGATTAAGACTGCTGATATTAATGCCTATGAATCGGGAATGATTTATTCATTACATTTAAAGAGGCTAATTCTGCGGTCAAACAGAACTCCGAGTTTAATTACGACATATGCAATTTTAATGCACTCTATGGCTTTGAGGGTACATACAATATTTGATGTTGCGAGCTCATGCTCGACGGCATTTTATTTTCTATGCCATGATTAAATATACGCAATTTACGGGTTTACCGTAGAGCAGGGGAGAGGAGATAATTGCACATCCTTGTAATAACTTAAATGGGAATAACACACATGAATCAGTAGTTGATTTTCGGCCTCCGTATTCCAGAATGCGGATTTTAACCCGGCAGAAGTTGATGTTGATGATGTTTGTTGTTTAAAGGAGCCTAACAGCTAGGTCATCGGCCCCTGATCGTACGAGGGAAACGAAATGGAACGATAACTAAAACTTCAAAACATATTCACTAACTAAAATCTAAAACGAACGATGAAGATGATGCTGATGATGAAAAAATGACCATGAATCCAAAACAATCAAAGGATCCGATTCATAACGCCCTATATTCTGAGATGATGCTTGTTGTCCAAATGGGTCCAAAATCTAGGTCACTGGTCCCTCATAATTGTACTAATCATTGGTAAAGCAGAACCTATAGTGGTACTAATCACAAATAACGCAGGCTCATGGCAGTACTAATCACAGGTAATTTAAACCGATGGTATGTCACACTTAATGGCATCATTCACAGGTAACACAGACCTATAGTGTTCCTCACATAAGAATATGACTCACAAGCAACACAGACCTATGGTGTAGCTCACATAGGGGCATGACTCACAAGCAACACAGACGTACGGTGTAGCTCACATAAGGGCATGACTCACAAGCAACACAGACCTATGGTATAGCTCACATAAGGGCATGATTCACAAGCAACACAGACGTACGGTGTAGCTCACATAAGGGCATGACTCACAAGCAACACAGACCTATGGTATAGCTCACATAAGGGCATGACTCACAAGCAACACAGACCTACGGTGCTCCTAACTTAGTGGGACTAATCACGGGCGCTAGTATTCCCGTGGTGTTCCTCACACAGTGGTACCAATCACGGGCAACTTAGGCCCATGGTGTTCCTCATATAGTAGTACTATCCATAGGGAACGAAAATAATGTTATTTGCTTTACGTCCCACTAACTACTCTTTTACGGTTTTTCGGAGACGCCGAGGTGCCGGAATTTTGTCCCACGGGAGTTCTTTTACGTGCCAGTAAATCTACCGACACGAGGCTGACGTCTTTGAGCACCTTCAAATACCACCGGACTGAGCCAGGATCGAACCTGCCAAGTTGGGGTCAGAAGGCCAGCGCCTCACCCGTCTGAGCCACTCAGCCCGGCCATAGGGAACGCAGAACCGTTCTGAACACAGGGGAACCAACGCAATTAAGCGCGGCGCACAGCAGCACGAAGGTACTAATCACAGGCAACGCTCAGACCAGTGGCGATTCCTGACTTCTGGTTTAGGGGATGTAACCGAAAAAATTGTAAACATACGCAAACGGACCATCATTCCAAAGACATTTTTCAAGAGAAAACAGCAAACAAGACCAACGGAAAAGTTTATTTAAGAACTCACATCCACTAATCCAATGGTCTGTTTCATAAATAGCTGTGTTGAAATAACGAACACACGACTTAAGTTGTATAGTTTGTAACTTTTTGATGGTAATAACACTGGGGTAGCCACATGACTCATCTAAATTACCAGAGTTATTAAAGCAATGTTCTCCCACTCGTGAAAAACAAATTACTCATACCTACATATGTGGATATCTTCCAGCTTACAAATATAAATGGCAAAATGTACAAATGAAATAATAATAATAATAATAATAATAATAATACATCGAATACTGACAATAATATCTCTAACTTCTTCATATAATTCGGGGGTGTGATATATGTACTATCACAAGTTACATTCAGAGCTGCAAGCGCTTGTCCTTCATTTATAATTCTGCTTTTCTCCATAAAATAAAGTATACTAAATTGTTCTGTTAATAATCGTTCAGTTACACGATTGTTAGAATTCAATTCTGATCGCGCGGTAGAAACCTTGGCGCTCCTAAATCCATGCCTGCTGAACTACTCTCTGATCGGTGTGATGTCATTTCAAAGCCGCATTTTTTGTTTTATATTTACGCTACAAGCACACGAAACTGAATCATGTATATTACAACAACGCACATATCATCATTTATAGCACAATAAAACCACCACTCACAAGCAAGAACTCCTATCGTTCACGAAATAGCAAATAAATCCCGGCCACACGCGGTAACTTACAACACAGGGTTCCTCCTTGCACCGCCCTTTTGACAGATGTGGCTGTTCGTCCCGCATTCCATCCTCACGAAAGGGATCAACAAACAGCAAGTGTGCAATGCTGGTGGTGCCATCTCTGGAGTAGTTTGGCAATTAGTAGCAGTCTCTAGCCAGCCACGCACGTTTCATCCATCTCTGAGTATCGATAACTGTGCGTTTGAATTTTATATAAAATAACTTCCATTGCGTCCGACTAACTTCCATTACGTCCGACTCGCCGACTCGACCGTCATGCTATACGTATAGCACACCATCTACCTATAGACACACCCTCCGCCAATTTCACCCCTACTATACCTTCCCAAAAATAACATCATACCTACACACTACGCCTCCAATATTTGACAAGAGGCATACTCCATAACAACCCTATAATAGGGAACATGGATGATCCGGGGTTTTAATTAAAAATATGCTAATCTGATTCAAAATTTCATGCAGAATTCAAAAATGTGATCAGAATGTACAAATAATAACTCCAAACATGATAAAAATCTACGAAAATGTCACGTCATGCAAGTACGCGATCTCATTGGTCTGACGTCATCGTACAGGTTGACTGAATTAGCAGACGAAATAACACATAGTGCGCTGTGAGAAGCAGGATACACTTCGCGTATTTCTACTTTACGTTAGTGTCTAGTATGATTAAATTCGAGGTCTATACATCGGATAATAATCTGAGTGGTATATTTTAGACTTAAAATGAATCCTGCGCAGACAGTGAGGCAGAAAACTTATAAATGGTGTAGAGTTCCGATGTGCAATAGCACATCGCATACCATACCAAACAAATTGTTTATACATGTTCCAAAGACGCTAAAACTAGGGAGAAATGGATTTTGGCGAGCCGGAGAAATGCTGGTGATATATCGGGAAAGTCTACAGTTTATTTTTTTTTGAAGATTTTAACGTAAGATGAATTTGTTTGAATTTTCAAATCACTTTTCCATGTCCGCTGTTCTAGTAGTAAAACTTTAAATTTTAATGTATGATGCTTTATTTAAATGCTTCAATTACATCTTGGAATATGAAAGTAATAAACAGTGCATTAAATAATGCTGATTATTAAAGTATTCTCCAAACCTAACCTATGTTTTGGGTGATCCATGTCAAGATAATAAATCAAAGGGGTTATGAACCATTTTGACAGCTCTAATTCTACCAATATATCTTGGCATGGGACAGTTATGTATGTCTTTATTGAAGAGCCTAATTGGTAAAGAAATTTAGGCTATATCTAAACACTCTATAATGTAACAAAGAATAGGCGTGTACATCATGAAAGGAAACAACGTGAATTTAACAAATGTATAACTCTACACAAAACCAATGCTTGTTTGTTGGGGTCTTATAAGTTAACAATGCTCAATTATAATAATTATCATAATATTAATGAAATAAATACCATAATTGCACACAGGTGAAAATAGTGATGTAGGTGTTTAAAATATTATCCAACTTAGCCTAAGTTTTAGGTTATACAAGCCAAGTCAATAAACCGAAGGGTAAAAATACCGCGCGAGTTGGCCGTGCGGTTAGGAGCGCGCAGCTGTGAGCTCGCATCAGGGAGATAGAAGGTTTTGAACCCCACTGCTGGCAGCCCTGAAGATGGTTTTCCGTGGTTTCCCATTTTCACACCAGGCAAATGCTGAGGCTGTACCTAAGGCCACGGCCGCTTTGTTCCCATTCCTAGGCCTTTCCTGTCCCATCGTCGCCATAAGACTTATATGTGACGGTGTGATGTAAAGCAAACAGAAAAAAAAATGTAAAAGTCACAGCACCCAAAGATATTCCTGTATTGAGCGACTAAAATGTCACCAGGACACTTTTCTTTCCTGATATGCTCAGCTTGTTAAAAGCCAAATGTAATTAATGTTATTGGCTTCACGCCCCGCTAACTACTTCTACGATTTTCGGAGACGCCGATGTGCAGGAACTTAGTCCTGCAGGAGTTCTTTTACGTGCCAGTAAATCTACCGACACGAGGCTGACGTATTTGAGCACCTTCAACTACCACCGGACTGAACCAGGATCGAACCTGCCAAGTTGGGGTCAGAAGGCCAGCACCTCAACCGTCTGAACCACTCAGCCCAACTTGTGAAAACTAGATGAAGTCATATTTATCTTTATCATGTTTAACTTTTTCCCTCCACAAAGATATTTAATTCTCTTTCATGGGCCCCGGAAGTGGGTAGGCCAGTTGCCCCAACCATAAATATATATTTTTTCAGAAATGATAGGTTATAGACCTACAGTACTATGATCTTTCTTTCTTTCCTTCCTTCTTTCTTTCTTTCTTAATCAGTTTATCCTTCAGGGTTGGTTTTCTCTCGGACTCAGCGAGGGATTTCACCTCTACCACTTCAAGGGCAGTGTCCTGGAACGTGAGACTTTGAGTATGGTGATGAAACTGGTGAGGAGGGCCATTACCTCGCCCAGGCGGCCTCACCTGTTATGCTCAACAGGGGCCTTGTTGGAGGATGGGAGGATCGGAAGGGATAGACAAGGAAGAGGGAAGGAAACGGCCGTGGCCTTAGGTGCCTGGAGGAGAAGTAGGAAAATACGAAAAACCACTTCGAGGATGGCTGAGGTGCGATTCGAAACCCTTCTACTAAGTTGACCTCCCGAGGCTGAGTAGACCCCGTTCCAACCCTCGTACTATTTGTTTTCAACTTTCATGGCAGAGCCGGGAATCGAAACCGGGCCTCCGGGAGTGGCACACATTAACCACTACATCACAGAAGCGGACTAGTACTATAATGCTACCTATATGTTTATGTTAGTGCTGAAATCCGATTTCTTACTTTACTAATGCTGAAAGCCCGAAAATGTAATGTTATTCTTTAATAGGGGAATCAGTCTAGAAGGAAATGTTGAAAGTGATGTGATATCTATCCAGGTTCGTTGTTATCCTAATACTATGGGTTACAGTACATTGCACGTATATAAAAGACACCACTTACAAACTTGCTTGTTATCCGCTAATTTCTGCGGCCACAAAAGTCACATTTTTCAAGAATGATGACATCTACACATGGTAGATTGTCTGACTGTGCTGTTTTGAACCTTTTTTCTGTCATTTCGAAGTTATTCGCGATCATGAATAATAAACAATCGGCTTTTAGCAACGGCTGGTAGACCTCCATGCGGTACTGGATTGTGACGTCACAGCGCGCCGCTTACGTCAGAGGCCGTTTCACTCGCCTTGCGGAAAGGCACTATTAAATATTTTTTTAATGGTATAAAACAAGGCAACATACTACAATGTAATACGTTTACGTACTATTTCATTGGTGTACTTTTCAAAAAAATATTTTTGAAAATGATGCATGTTCCCAATTAGAGAAGCCCTACCACTGTCACCTCTAGCCACCGCAATTCTAAACGACAACCGCACTCCAGAAAATTCTCATATCTTCCCTCCTCCCATCACATAACTTCCACCACCTTCCCATTGTCACCGCCACAAAGTCTCAACAATCGCAATTTATAACAGAACAGGATGCTCCTGACCACGGTGATACATCACCTGAATAATGTACCGGCCGACTTAGGCACCACAAGTGCTGTCACAAATATCAAGTGAAAGTAAAGTGAAGTGAAGTCACTAGTAATACCCGAAGTTAGTGAAAATTTCAGTGATATAAGTGTTACAAATCGTTTACATGAAAGTGAATAATATTACAATCACCATTATTATTATTATTATTATTATTATTATTATTATTATTATTATTATTATTATTATTATTAGTATTGCTATTCAATTATTATTATTATTATTATCATATTATGGTCATTAATTAAAATTATCAATACTCCCACGTACAGCAATAATAATATCTAAACGGACAACATAAACATTCGATCAATATAACTATCATTATTATTAAAAGTACCTACTATTATAACAAATGCTAAATATTATTATTATTATTAATTTACTAAAATATTTATTCCATTCCATACAAAGATTTGAATTCAATAATAAACCGCCCCAAGACGAGACCAGAACATCAATGAACACATAGTTACTACTACTGCATTGTTGACAACACTGACTGACCCATGACCACTACGACTATGAATGACATTCCAAACAAACATATGACTAGTAGTGAGCCGTAACCTGCCGGCCCATAATAATAATTAGAGTATTATTTGACCCAATATGTAAAATTTATTCATAAAAGTTACAGTCTAACATGTTAAAGCATCGTATCCCAAGATAGTTGATACCGGATGTTGAGCAAGACAATGAGTCGCTGGACATTGCTTCATATTTCCGTATGACCGTGAGAAAGGATGGTGTAACCAAGCGCGGGCCTGGATCGACACGTGTATTAGATGCTGACCAAGCAATATATTTCAGCCAATGGAAATTAAGGACTTGGGAAACATGGAGGCTACACCGCGCCAAATCTTAATTCCAGAATGACCAACGTGCTCAGCTGCTAAAGTCAGTTTCTGTAGGTAATCGGTTTTCCACAGTTTCAGAAGTCAGATATATTTGGAAATATAATATAAAAATTGGTGGTAGAGATTTGCTAGTGTTTGAGCTGTGTTTTGTAAATATATCACAATAAGTAGTGTGTCATCATATACGACGAATTCTCTGATTGGTGGTTGGTTCAGACACCCGGGAACCCCAGTATTAATGGCGTCACCGAAGCCTCCTCAGTAACCCAAGCTCTGGAGAGCGTCACTCTGTGTTAAAGACTTGGATAGTGCGGAAGCACCAACTCTGTAACTCTGTGTTAAAGGCTTGGATAGTGCGGAAGCACGTACTCCGAATTGGTGATCGTGGTTAACGTGGTGTTATTCCAGTAACAGCGACTGGCTCTTAATGATACTTTAAATTGTGAAGTTGGAAGATTTTACTGTTTGATTAAATGGAATCGTATAATTTAGCAAAGTTTACTTTCAATCGATAAAGACGGTGTTTAGAGACCGCTGTGTAACAAGTGTAGTGGAAACGTGCTATTGTTTCACTACTTCGCGACGGGCGCGTTTTCGCGTGGAACTTCCGTAACGAACCGTGTGCTGCTTTTCAAACTGTATTTTTACCCTTTAAGTGAAGTGTGTAATATATATGTGAATCAGTGTGTTTAGCTGATCTTTTAAAGAGAAAGGGTATTTCGGCTCGTAGCATTAAGCAGTGAAGATATTGTCAACTAAAGTCTTCTGTGTTTCCAGTGAATTATTTTCCAGCAAGATGATGGCCACAACCGTAGAAGAAGGAAGTGTATTCCCATATGCTAATGCTGTGAATGACATGGAGTAGATCACTAAATTAGCGGGGATGTAAGCTGCTATCCTGGTATCTCGAGGGTCGTCAATTCAGATAAGGCGCATGTGTTATTTATGGCGTGATATGTAAATTATGTTAAGGTACTAGGGCAGTGTAGATAGGATTTATAACTTCATGTAAAGTAAGCCTGACGGCATATGTTTGTTTAATTTTGTTGTTATGATAGTTTCGGATACGAGAATAATGCATGTTTATTTTATTTTCATTTTGCTTTATGATTGGATGTTTGGGAAAATGAGGGATTGATAGGATTAGTTGTTGTTTATTTACATATGTTACTTAGCGTAGGATATTCCGAGTTTTCCTTAAATATATGCTAGAAGGGTTAGATTGACAGGTTCATCTTTATACAACGTTAAACACGTATTAGTTCATTTTATTTCGGTTATTCAGAGAGACAGGTATAGCTGTTCTGCATGATGCATGGTTTTACAGAAGCTGATTGAAGGAGCTGCAGAACGCCGTTTTTAAAATAAGATCTTTGAAGTTAAGTTGGATTCTGTTTGCCTGATGGTCTGCAAAGGACACGAACTGCGTCTCATAAGGTGGAAGGCCAATGGGATTCATGAGAAATAATGAGATAAAGATTGCATACTGAATTATAATGTATTGGTGCAGGCTGATTGTATGGCTGACGAGATAAAGAGTATTGTGCAGATGTGTGTGCCTGCCTAGTGTCTTCTGAGTGTATATTGTGATCAGAATGGACAGTGTTAATTCCAGACTATTGAGTCTGATGTTGTTAAATGGCCCAAGCATGCTAAGAAGGAATGAATATACGTGAGTTTCCGTGTAGCCGATGAAAGGCGTTATCTCATGGCAAGCTGATTTCTGGCCTGTGTTTATCTGTAGGTGTGAAGGAGACAGTATTTCCTTGTGGCAGCCTCGGGAGACAAAATCCAATCTTTAGCATAGTGGAGTTCAACATTTCTTTTCAGCTCGTAATCTACCCGGAAGTACATGACGGATGACCGCACTGTTCAGCGCTCAAACGCAGCAGAAGGAGGCAATGTTGCCCATTGCTTTCTTCATGATATCAAGGGTTATTTATATGTTTTTCCCTTACAGGATGATGTTTTACATTGTTATTTGTGATTGTATACCTTGTCTCGTTGTTTAGAAGGGAACAGCCCGAGTGCTGAAATATTGTTGGTTTATCTAGTTCTGTCTAGATCTTTTGCAGTGAACCGGGATTCACATTAGAATCAGTGTAGCATTTAAGACTTTACTCGATATCCGATGTATATAGATGTGTCTAGTTTGATTATTTGAATTGTTGTAAATATAGTGTAGGATTTGCCCCTAGTATTTTGCATAACTTACATAGTGTCCATTGCGTCTTAATTATTTTTCTTCTCGTCGTAACTTTTCTTTATAATGTAACTTTTATTTTACGGAAATAGTTTGACGACTCTCGGGATTAACTTAACTTTGAAACCGTATCGTTGGGATGCGATAGTGTGAAACTCCGTACGGAAATACCATATGTCAGTGTTTGCGTACACTTGTTGCCTTAAATTATAAACATTGGACTATTAGAAGAAACTCAGTCTTGATGTATATAGTGTTCTTTATTGAACTTGATTTTGATGTCAAGTTTGGTATTATCATTCATGTAACGTTCTAATTTCGACTTATTTCTAATATTTTGAGTTCATTTTTTACAAATTATTTTTCTTGATTTAATTGTTTTCTTGGGATATGATCGGGGATATTTATCAATAAATCCATCTTACCCCCTATGATTGTTTCTCATTCGTGTTATACCTCCATGTCCTGTCATTAATTGATATTTTAGAGTATGAACTTCGACTTTTTATCCTGACCCAACCGACAACCAACCCACTCTCTGCCCAACCCTGAGTTAGTCGGATGTTCATACAGGAATGGAGGCATCGTCCTAGTGGGTATTTACCCCTGGGTACGGTACAGTAGTACTACCACAGACGTTTATAAATAAACAATTAACGCCAAGAAAAGACAGACCATACCTAAACAAGAGACGTACTAAGTAGTGTAAATCACTGTATGAATAAATATAAAATAATGTAACTTGTGCAATGATATAAAAGTGGATTGTATTACCTGACACATATGTTGCAAATACAAAAGCAAAGATGGACCTAAAGACTCTAGCCAAAGAAGAGGCTCAACGAAACAACAAAATAACTAACAAAATTGGGTAAAATTATGTAACTTGTGCATGATATGTAATTGTATTGTAATATTTGACACATATGTTGCAAATACGATCAGCAAGAAGGACTTGAAGACTCTAGCCAAAGAAGAGGTTCAACAAAACAACAAAACAATTAACAAAATTGTAAATATACGTAAATGTAAATATGTACAAAGCAAAGAAATCAATAAACGGGGTCTAGCGGGGGAAAACTATGGAGGGGGGGGGGGAGGGGTGCGGCGCGGGTCCTCTCCCTGGGTTGGTTCCCCTTGGTGGTCCGGCGATCTCTGCGCCAGAATCAACAATAATTAAAAACGTATGTACAACACATACAATCATATCTAAAGTCAAATTATCAATAAATGAATGATAAAAGGCCTAAGAGCCTCAAAGGACAGGAATGAAATAACTCCATTAGTTAGTCCTACTCGTTGGCTGAATGGTCAGCGTACTGGCCTTCGGTTCAGAGGGTCCCGGGTTCGATTCCAGGCCGGGTCGGGGATTTTAACCTTCATTGGTTAATTCCAATGGCCAGGGGCCTGGGTGTTTGTGCTGTCCCCAACATCCCTGCAACTCTCACACCACACATAACACTGTCCTCCACCACAATAACACGCAGTTACCTACACATGGAAGATGCCGCCCACCCTCATCGGAGGGTCTACCTTACAAATAGCCACACGAAATTATTATTATTATTATTAATATTATTATTATTATTATTATTATTATTATTATTATTATTATTATTATTATTATTATTATTACTTCCATTACAATATGAACAATTAGTACTAATTTTTCGTCGAAAATACCAGGGATGTAACACATCAATCGCATGCATGGGAAATTCACCACTGGCCCAGACCTATGGTGTTCCTCACTTAATGGTACGAATCACAAGTAATCGCATAGTTCCACTTCCATAATCGCTTGGTCGCCCCCTTTGGTCGCCTCTTACGACAGGCAGGAGATACCGTGGGTTTATTCTTCGTCTGCATCCCTCACCCATAAGGGTCCCGGCAAAAAGAGTCAGATTTTTTAAGGGACGGTGGCGGCGGCGGTGGTGGTGGTGATTTTTGTTTTAAGAGGAAGTACAAATGGACAACCATCCTCTACGATTTTTGAAGGGTAAAAAGAAGTCCATTCAACACTCCATGCCCTACGACATCGACATGTTAAATCTCTCTGGTGATACATTTGGTGTTTCTTTCTTTCTTTCTTTCTTTCTTTCTTTCTTTCTTTCTTTCTTAATCAGTTTACCATTCAGGGTTGGTTTTTTCCTCGGACTCAGGTAGGGATTCCATATCTACCACTTCAAAGACAGTGTCCTGGAGACTTTGGATCAGGGATACAAGCGGGGAGGAGGACCAGTACCTCGCCCAAGCTGCCTCACCTGCTATGCTGAACAAGGGCCTTGTGGAGGGTTTGGAAGATCGGAAGTGATGGACAAGGAAGAGGGAAGGAAGTGACTGTAGCCTTAAGTGCCATCCCGGTATTTGCCTGGAGGAGAAATGGGAAAACACGGAAAACCACTTCGAGGAAGGCTGAGATGGGGATCGAATCCCTTCTACTCAGTTGGCCTCCCGAGGCTGAGTGGACGCCGTTCCAGTCCTCGTGCCACTTTTCAAATTTCGTGGCAGAGCCTTGAATCGAACCCGGCCTCTGGGGGTGGCAGCTAATCACACTGATCACTACACCATAAAGGCAGATCATTAGGTGTTTACTCGAAAAAATTAATTAAAACTCGGCCTTAGGTCGCCGAACAGGAGTTCAGACTATCTGTCTTCTTCTACTTCGTCATGACTAATGATTTTCTTTCTTTTCATTTTTTTCCCCAATGTATGTAAATAAAATCGTAACAACCGTATGTCTGTATATGGAGTATTTCGGCGAAATTTCCGTACAGTTATCTGTTTCAGGTGTATTAATGACCATCTGCATATTTTTTAGGTTTGGTGTCTGTCTGTTTGTTTGTTAGTTTGTCTGAGTTCTTATAACTTGAAAACTACTGGATATATTTCTACCAAACTTGATATTTAGAATACACCTGTCCTTGGGTAGGTTTCCCGCTAATATTATTTCTGAATACCTAAATTTATAGGGGTTTATCCGAAACCGAAACCATGATTTTGCACTCCCACAAAATATGCACATCCAAAATTAATGGAAATCTACCACCCTTAATGGAAATCAATTTCTAAATTTTTTTTGGTCATGTGCATCATTTCGATAGGAGGATTAATAAGGGAGATATCATTAACGGACGGCTTTTCAGCACAGGTCCCAACGGACTTAATTCAAAAGTGGGTGCGTGTAAAGCTTATTTTTTATAACTTGAAAACTACTGAGGATATTTCAACCAAACTTTATATTTAGCATCCACCTGTCCAAAGGTAGGTTCTAAGGTCCATACCATTTCAGATTCCTTGAATGGACTGGGGATTTATAGGGAACCGAAACAGTGATTTTTACTCTCCCACAATATATACAAGACCAACCGGACTGGAAACCTTGATGAAACTCCATTTCTAAAACTTTTTTCTCATATGCATTTTTTCGACAAGACGATTAAGAAGGGAGATATCATGAACGGTCGGTTTTGCAGGCCAAGTCCAGCGGACATAGCCCAAAAGGTGTTGTACGTGGAGCAGATTCCTTATCTATCTATCTATCTATATAAATAATATCGTAACGACCGTGTGTGCATTGACTATTTTGGCGAAATTTTCGTACAGCTTTCCGATCAAGGGGTAATCATGACCATCTGCATATTTTTAGCTTTAGTTTCCTGAAAGTCCTCATTTTTAACCTTTTACTGCATACTGTTGCCCTCAGGCAACATACAACTTTTCACCTGTATAAATGTATACAGATTGTGGACAGAGCCTGTGGTAATGTGATGGGGAGAGCCCACGTAAAATAAACGGTGGTTGGTACGCGTGGATGTTGACGGGGTGGAAGGAGTACCTTTGGTTGTAGGGCTGTTTTGTCTTATGTTATGTAAAAAAAACCAAGGCATCACTGGTCTTTAAATGACTGCACAGTTGAAGGTGTGCCTTAAAACTAGCTTGAAATTTTCTTCGCCAAACGAAAACGAAAAATAATTCATGCAGTAAAGGGTTAACCTCCTCCCCCAAAATCAAGATTGCGGCACAATCCGCCAGACGAGCTAGAAAATTGAAATTTGGCAAAATTACACTACCCAGCATGATTTTTGCGGCAAAGCATCTGATACGTGATTTTAACTAAATAAGGTCTCCTGATTTCAGAAATGTCATTGGTTCTATTGTATCACATATAGTTTTCGTGTTATTTGGCCTTTACTGTCTGAAAATGTGTCAATGCGGCACAGTGCTGCTTTGTGGTAACAGCGAATATGCTGTTGTTAGAGTGGCCGTGATTTGCTTAAAGGTTGTACTACTACATGACGGAAACATTCTAGCTTCGATTTCTGTGGCATATTCCGTTTCACTAAAAGGAAATTATATCACAATGCAAACTGTTTTAGATAAAATAAAATATCATGAGCACCGGTGGGATGTGTGTAGTGACTTGAAGGTGTGTGGTATTCTATTAGGACAACAAGCAGGCTACACTAAATTCCCTTGTTATTTATGTGAATGGGACAGCAGAGCTAGGGACAAACACTGGTCTGCACTTTCCTGGCCCAAGAGACAAGTTTGGACACCTGGTGTGAAAAATGTTACAAATGCTGCCTTAGTTGACCCACAAAAAAATTATTTTGCCACCGCTACACATCAAACTGGGAATCATGCAGCAGTTCGTTAAGGCCTTGGACAAAAGTAGTACATTGCGAGCAAATTACCACATTTGTACGATGCAAAAGTGAAGGAAGGCATTTTTAATGGACCACAAATTAGAAAGCTTCTGAAAGACAGAAACTTTGAACAGACGATGAATGCCGTGGAACTTGCTGCATGGTATTCAATAAGAGACATCATAACGAAATCCCTAGGAAATGTAAAGGATGAACAATACGAAACAATAGTGAAAACGATGTTGGATGATATGAAATAGTTGGAGTGTAGAATGAGTCAAACTGCACTTCCTTCATTTTTATCTCGATCACTTTCCGGAAAATCTTGGGACTGTTAGTGAAGAGATGGGAGAGAGGTTCCACCAGGACATCAAGGAGGCAGAAAGAAGATACCAGGGGAGGTAGGATGAACCAATGATGGCCGACTACTGTTGGTGTTTGAAAAGAGAATACAAACTTGATGCAGTCAAACGCTGGGCAGCCAAGCGTTCATTATAAGGGGACATCTAGGACTGTTAAAGTTTATTTTGTTCACATTAATGAATTCATAAAGATACTGAATAAAAGTTACATTGTTTGCTTGTAAATGACGTTTAATTGTCAAAATAAATTGCTTTCATTCCCTCAGAGTTGTTTATTTATGTGTTTTTGTGTGAATCAGTATTATATCACAATAAATGCTAAATATTTCATTGTAATTTTGTACTCAATAATTATTCATTGTATATAATAATTCAAGACAATATTAAACTATTTCAAAATATATATATTGATACAAAAAATTATCAATAATTCCAAAATTATCAACATTTTTCAGTATTTTTTATATGCAATATTCAGATCTATCTCTTATTTTGATATACTTATTGCGATAAAACGTGACGTGATACGTAGAAACGGACAACGGATTCGTGTTCAGCGACCCAAAATTAGTTAAGATCACCTATCACACCTCTTGCCCCCCCCCCCCCCAAAAAGTTTGAAAATGCTGGGTTGTGTTATACGTTTTAGCCTTTAACCGACGGAAAACTTCCAAGATCTTTAAATTTTTCGCTTTTTATCCCCGAAGAATATCGAAATATGGAGTTTAATGACGGTGTAGACCTTCGTTTCGAGGCATTTCGTGGCTAAACGGTAAGTCATATCACAAAACGGATGGCCCAATCTCCGTTCAATTTAGAGTGATCTACAACTTTGGTCCTATGTCTTTTTGTCGTATCTCTATCCTTTATGCGTTATATTTGTCGCTATTTCTCACTGTCGGCAGCCCTGAAGATGGTTTTCCTTGGTTTTCCATTTTCACACCAGGCAAATTGTGGGTCTGCACCTTAATTAAGGCCACGGCCGATTCCTTCCAACTCCCAGGCCTTTCCTATCCCATTGTCGCCATAAGAGCTATCTGTGTTGGTGCGACGTAAAGTCACTAGCCCCCCCAAAACTTAGAGCAAACAAATACAACGTGGTTCAAATCTGCGACACACGGAGGGTAGTACTCACACATATGAGAGTCCAACACTTTTATACGGTAGAGATGGTTGACTTATCATCCGTGTCCGGGATTTGAACCACGGAACCCAGCGGCGAGAGGCCGGCGCGCTGCCGTCTGAACTACAGAGGCTCTTTACTCAGATAGTATTTGATCAAAATATTTCAATCTCATTATCTTCCATAGGACCACTTTAATAATGAATATAGTGAATATTGGAATAGTGTGAGCCCGTTCTAGAATATTAAGTGAAGTGAAGCGTTCTGGATGAAATGAGGTTGGCTCACACAATATTGCCTGCTACATTGTTTACAGATAACCTATTAAATAGCTCGCTGTTCCGCACTGCTGAATGCCTCCCCTTCATAGCCACTTGGAGCACACACGCCTGCCTCATTGTGAGTTCCACTTCACTCACGCTAGTCCGCCATTCATCCACTACAATGGTCTCTCTTTGTCTCCATACAGATAGTTCCGTGTAAGCAGATCAAATTAACCTGCTTTGTTTTTTGCATAAACAGGTTGAATACAATCATGAGGACGACTTAGAAAGAGTATGGTTTCAAACTAAAATGGCTGAATTATGTGTTTGAGCAATCAGTTCACGATTTAATCATGGAAATTCATTTTTCACTTAAAAGTTACCATGGTTTTTAAATATTGTTTCGTGTTTGTATTATACAACATGTTGCCAGACCCCAGTTCTTTCTGCTGAACAGGAAAGGCATACTGTACGACCTGGAAAAGACTGGAAGACGTGAAAATGAATGAAAATCCACAACCTGTTTCCAGTCATTCGCCCGGGTCAGAAATAGAATGAATGAAGCCCCATCTAGCGGTGAGAGTGTTGCTGGAATGAAGGATGACAGGGAAATCTGGAGTGTCCGGAGAAAAATCTGTCCCGCTTCCGTTTTGTCCGTCACAAATCTCACATGGAATGACCGGTATTTGAATCACGGAACCGTCCGACTCGTAGGCTGAATGGTCAGCGTACTGGCCTTCGGTTCAGAGGGTCCCGGGTTCGATTCCCGGCCGGGTCGGGGATTTTAACCTTCATTGGTTATTTCCAATGGCCTGGGGGCTGGGTGTCTGTGCTGTCCCCAACATCCCTGCAACTCACACCACCACTGATCTCTATACCTGGATCGCTGATGGCAGCTCTCCGCTGCAGGAGAAAGTACGCCAAGTTGAGCGCGCGGTTCGCCATGTTGGCGTACCCATCCTAGAGCTCTCCTTATGGGGAAGCAATGATAATATAGTCAACGTTAAATCGCAATTAATGGCGCGTTGGAATAATTAAAAATATATGGAAATGTCCACTCAAAGCATAAGGATATTGGGATCACTGACACGTCGTTCCGAGGTCAGTAAATCTCCGGGATTAATATTAACTTAGGTGCTGAATACATGCAATTAGAGATCGGTAACACAATACGAGTGAAAATCAGTTTCTGGAAACATTGCTGTAAATTGTATACATGTATGTCACGAAATTATGCATTCTTAAAATGATGTACCTATAAACGTAGCTCACTATACAGGCCTAAATTCGACATACCATAATCGGTGCTTGATAATGAATTCCTGTTTCCTGTTTCTATGAAATAACGCGCAGTTTATCAAATTATAATTGAAGCAAATGTACACATTCATAAAACCAGCAAATATTCAAAACTTGTCAATATATCACATTACCTGCAGCTTAATTTACTATTACAGACCTCTTTAATTAAATTCAGCTACCAAAGCAATATTGATGGTCATCATCAGAAATATGTAACACCCGTTAAATGAGCCCCGAATACCACAACTAGTATAATGGGATAGCCTAAAACACCCACCACACTTTGCCTTCTCCCACCACTCCAGTGTCTGAAACACATAATTATTACTGATGTAAATAAGGTCTAGAATTCCTCCAGACTTCATTTTCTGAGATTGTTATAAGGTCACGTCAATTATTTCATCAAAACTGTCAGTTTAATTATGACAAATAAATAAAAATATAAGTAAATCTTTACTTGCAGTTAATGTTCAGTAAAATTGAAAACAGTTGACTATACATCACTTCTAAGGCGTGCAGTTTGTCCATTTTTACCTAAACAGTCTTCCTCAAAGTGATGGGAGCAGAGAACAGCTGTTTTAGAAGGCTCCCAAGTATCCCGCCTGATACTCCTAATCCATGATCTTAGATGTTCGAGTTTCGAGAAAGGAAACCTAGAAAAATTGCCATTTTGCTCCCAGAATATGCAAAATAAGATACAATAACCTAAAACTCAAAACACTACCCTAGGAAGATTATTATGTACAGTATAAAACTCACCGATGAAATGATTTCTCCTTCTGCTGATCGTTTCTGTTTGTACATCCATAAGCTGAACACTGCGGTATGTTAATACCCGGTAGGATGTTTCTTCATTCGGATTTCACATAAATACATCCACATTTAAATTTAATTTTGTAATTTACAAGCAGTGTCCGCCTCTGTGGTGTAGTGGTTAGTGTGATTAGCTGCCACCCCCAGAGGCCCGGGTTCGATTCCCGGCTCTGCCACGAAATTTGAAAAGTGGCATGAGGGCTGGAACGAGGTCCACTCAGCCTCGGGAGGTCAACTGAGTAGAGGGGAGTTCGATTCCCTCCTTAGCCATCCTGGAAGTGGTTTTCCGTGGTTTCCCACTTCTCCTCCAGGCAAATGACGGGATGGTACCTAACTTAAGGCCACGGCCGCTTCCTTCCCTCTTCCTTGTCTCTATCCCTTCCAAAATTCCCATCCCCCAACAAATCCCCTGTTCAGCATAGCAGGTGAAGCCGTCTGTGCGAGGTGCTGGCCATACTCCCCAGTTGTATCCCCGACCGAAAGTCGGTATCTCCAGGACACTGCCCTTGAGGCGGTAGAGGTGGGATCCCTCGCTGAGTCCGAGTGAAAAACCAACCCTGGAGGATAAACAGATTACGAACGAACGAATTTACAAGCATACTACAAGGCAACAAACCTAAATTCATAAAATACACTACTATTTCTTTTGAAATAACACAGCACAGAACACCCGTGGAACTACAATCAAGGGGGTTGGCGTCACTGAACTAAGCATAAACAAAGCAAGCGCGCTCCTCGTGGTCTGTTCAATGGGTATCCTGCACCGTGCGCTCGCTGCCATCTTACTACGCCAGTCATCTTCTATTCGGCTTACTGCTACCCAAGCCACCAGCCATCCATGTATAGAGATCAGTGCACACCACACATAACACTATCCTCCACCACAATAACACGCAGTTACCTACACATGGCAGATGCCGCCCACCCTCATCGGAGGGTCTGCCTTACAAGGGCTGCACTCGGCTAGAAATAGCCACACGATATTTATTATCACGGAACCCAGCGGTGAGAGGCCGGCGCGCTGCCGCCTGAGCCACGGAGGCTCTCGTAAAGATAATGCAAACCATTAATTAATTGTAGTTTCCTAAATAGATATTATTTATATAGAAATTCGTTCCCTGCTTATTCCTGTCTTGAAATAAGTAAAGTGTCGCATTAGTCTACGACAGGTGATTAGGGATTGTACTAGTTGCGGGATTTCTGAATTTTAGGGCATGTATTTGTCACTTCTACAGTCCAATTTAGCATCTCAGTCATTATAACATTATTGTAAGGAACAGAAACGCCAAGTTTAGAAATCAGTCTTTGCAGCAGGTATTAACAGCGATACATGTGTCACCACTGTGTTTCAGGTGACAGGCAGCTGACCAGAGTTTCCGTCACAGGATTTCAAATATAAATTTCCGCTTTCATAGAAATGCAATTTTGAATGATCACTAATACATCATTTTGAAGTTAATATTTAAACCTCTTCTTCTTTACGAAGATCATATCCTAAAGTTATTTTCGAAGCCTGCCTCTGTGGCGTCCCCGGTAATGGTTAGTGTGATTAGCTGCCACCCTCGGAGGCCCGGGTTCGATTCCCGGCTCTGCCCCGAAATTTGAAAAGTGGTACGAGGACTAGAACGGGGTCCACTCAGCCTCGGGAGGTCAACTGATTAGAGGTGTGTTCGATTCCCACCTCAGCCATCCTGGAAGTAGTTTTCCGTGGTTTCCCACTGCTCCTCCTGGCAAATGCCGGGATGGTACCTAACTTAAGGCCACGGCCGCTTCCTTTCCTCTACTTGTCTATCCCTTCCAATCTTCCACTCCCCCACAAGGCCACTGTTCAACATAACAGGTGAGGCCGCCTGGGCGAGGTACTGGTCCTCCTCCCCCGTTATATCCCCCGACGCAGAGTCTGAAGCTCCAGGACACTGCTCTTGAGGCGGCAGAGGGAAAAACGGACGCTGGAAAGTTTGGTTTGCCTGTTCTTCCGTGTCCCTTCCCGCTCCGCCAGATTCATTCACTTCTCCATAAAAAATGGCGTATGGCTTTTAGTGCCGGGAGTGTCCGAGGACATGTTCGGCTCGCCAGGTGCAGGTCTTTTGATTTGACTCCCGAAGGCAATCTGCGCGTCGTGATGAAGATTAAATGATGATGAAGACGGCACATACACCCAGCTCCAGTGCTAGCGAAATTAACTATAGTTAAAATTCCCGACCCTGCCGGAAATCGAACCCGGGACCCCTGTGACCAAAGGCCAGCACGCTAACCATTTAGCCATGGAGCCGGACACGTTCTCCATATTATCCTCACACTCAGCACACAACAATCCAACAATCTTTTCAGGATCGTCTCCCAACCCTCTTTATCAATATAAAGAAGAGTTTAACTTATTATCAGTTAAAGACATATTCCAAAACAGGGTGAATAATCTCTTCCAATCACTTATTATGAAGTTTACCCTTTTGATTTTCCATTTGGACAGTTCTTAATCCTGTAATGAATAATAATAATAATAATAATAATAATAATAATAATAATAATAATAATAATAATAATAATAATAATAATAATAATAATAATAATAACACCGGGCAAGTTGGCCATGCGGTTAGGGGCACGCAGCTGTGAGCTTGCATCCGGGAGATAGTGGCCTCGAACCCCACTGTCGACAGCCCTGAAGATGGTTTTCCGTGGTTTCCCATTTTCACACTAGGCTGTACCTTGATTGAGACTACGGCCGCTTACTTCCCATTCCTAGGCCTTTCCTATCCCATCGTCGCCATAAGACCTATCTGTGTCAATGCGACGTAAAGCAAATTGTATAATAATAATAATAATAATAATAATAATAATAATAATAATAATAATAATAATAACTAGAGAACCCGTGCTGCTCCGTGGCATTCGTTATAAATAGATCAGACAACATCGTCTTGATATGAAATTGCTCTATGTGCTGTCCGGGTACTTTTTTGAACATCTACTTTTAGGATTTGTATGAGGGCCTGTCTGTAAATTATGTATCAAGTGATTTATTGTAGATTTCTTTATTGTGTCGTTATTGGTATTTCCCGAAATATTTTGTAGTTTTAGAGTTATTGTTGTGTTATTATTATTATTATTATTATTATTATTATTATTATTATTATTATTATTATTATTATTATTATTATTGTGCCTTTACGGCCGCATTGGACTACTGTAGTCAATTACTGTCCGGTCTTCTATGATGCTTTATGGTTTTTCCTTCCTGTTCTTCCAGTATTTCTTCATTCTATCTGATCTTCGTTGTCGTTCTTCTTCTGAAAATACCCTTTTAGTTGTTTCTCTTTTATCACATTTTGGTAGGAATCTAACTTTACTATTCTTCAATTTATTTACTTTGTTTGATTTATTCTTTAAATCCTCCAGTGTTATGTCTAATTCTTTCATGTCTTCTTTTATTTCTTTTGTCCAGACAGGTTGTTGCTTTTGTTTCCAAAGCTTTTCCAAAATTCTACGTATTAACCTGTCTTGAGGTGTTCTCAACACCAAGAATGGTATTCTCTTCTTTCTTATGAAATCCGTTATAGGTTTTATTTCCTGATATACCGCTGAATTTGGAATGATGCGCCATTCTCCCCCTTTTTGGTACTTCTTATTAATGCATGTTCTTACTATTCTTCTTTCTATTTTTAAAATGTTGTCTATGTTATTCTTTTGCTTTAGTTTAAATAATGTTTCACTTCCATAAGTTATTTCAGGTTGGACTACAGTTTAATTTAAAATTTAAGGTGATTTTGTTCCTTGTGGCAGCCAATTTTGTGTGAGAAGTTGCTGATCCTTTGACATAAATAATGAAAATAAGTCATTGTATGTACTTACACGTCGCGCTATGGATATGGTGTACACTATTCCTATTGTCACAGGGATTGTCACGTGTTAGTCTAAGGAATCCAAAAACTGTGAATTTAACACTAACCCAAGATCGGTCGAGGGGTAAGCGCAGCGCTAACAAACGATTTTTTCTGGCCACTGCTTGCTTTTCTTTTGTTCTGCTGACGTGTGCTGCTCTCTAACTGACCGGTGATATGTCAACAATCGAATAGTGCTGTTAACGGCTGCAAAGTTGTTATCAGAGTGACCTAGACTGCTTATTTGTGAAGTCGTGAGCGCTGCGCTAACACCTCGACCGATGGTGTTCCTTTGAATTCTAAGTAATGTTGTGTCGTGATTATTGAATTAGAAGAATTCGATTAGATAGTTTGAGTTCACTGTTTGCTATTTCAGTGCACGTGAAGTTACATGTAGTATTCATCAGGAACTATGAATCGTTCAGATGCTCAGGTGGTTCAGTGGGTGTTGGAAGAATCTGATAATGACACTGAAATAGGCTCATCTCAAAAGTTAGATGATTCAGTTGATTCAGACGCAGAACAGTCGAATAACAGTGACCATGATAGTGGAAGTGAACAATCTGCCGGTGATGAGCAGGAAATAACAAAACCTTGAGTGGAGTATATCGGTAAGGACCAACTGACCGTTTGACATGCTCATGCAACACGCCAGTAAGTACGTAGGAAGCGCAGAAGTATAGTTATTCATCAATCAATCAATCAATCAATCAATCAATACTGATTTGCATTTAGGGCAGTCGCCCAGGTGGCAGATTCCCTATCTGTTGCTTTCCTAGCCTTTTCCGAAATGATTTCAAAGAAATTGGAAATTTATTGAACATCTCCCTTGGTAAGTTATTCCAATCCCTAACTCCCCTTCCTATAAATGAATAGTTGCCCCAGTTTGTCCTCTTGAATTCCAACTTTATCTTCATATTGTGATATTTCCTACTTTTATAGACGCCATTCAAACCTATTCGTCTACTAATGTCATTCCACGCCATCTCTCCGCTGACAGCTCGGAACATACCACTTAGTCGAGCAGCTCTTCTTCTTTCTCTCAATTCTTCCCAACCCAAACATTGCAACATTTTTGTAACGCTACTCTTTTGTCGGAAATCACCCAGAACAAATCGAGCTGCTTTTCTTTGGATTTTTTCCAGTTCTTGAATCAGGTAATCCTGCTGAGGGTCCCATACACTGGAACCATACTCTAGTTGGGGTCTTACCAGAGACTTATATGCCCTCTCCTTTACATCCTTACTACAACCCCTAAACACCCTCATAACCATGTGCAGAGATCGGTACCCTTTATTTACAATCCCATTTATGTGATTACCCCAGTGAAGATCTTTCCTCATATTAACACCTAGATACTTACAATGATCCCCAAAAGGAACTTTCACCCCATCAACGCAGTAATTAAAACTGAGAGGACTTTTCCTATTTGTGAAACTCACAACCTGACTTTTAGCCCCGTTTATCAACATACCATTGCCTGCTGTCCATCTCACAATATTTTCGAGGTCACGTTGCAGTTGTTCACAATCTTGTAACTTATTTATCACTCTATAGAGAATAACATCATCCGCAAAAAGCCTTACCTCCGATTCCACTCCTTTACTCATATCATTTATATATATAAGAAAACATAAAGGTCCGATAACACTGCCCTGAGGAACTCCCCTCTCAACTATTACAGGGTCAGACAAAGATGAAATTGTAAAAAACGCTAGCACTGTTCTCGATGCATGGAAAATATTTTTCCCTGACGAAGTGATTGAAGAAATTACAGCGTACACAAACGATTGCCTTCATAAAATTCGAAGTAACTACAGCAGGAGAAGTGATGTTATAGGTACAAATCCTGATGAAATAAGGGCAGTCCAGGTCTCTCGTATTTAGCAGGCGTGCAAAAATCGTCACACCAGATTGTGGAGGATTTATAGGATAAGGATGGGACTGCTCCATAATATTTTTGATTTACAATGATTTACCGAAGATTTCTGTTACTGTTGCGAGGTTTTTGTTTTGATGATTCACGGACAAGGTTTACAAGGAAAGCACATTATAGACTAGCCCCGATCAGAAATGTGTTTGAAGGTTTCGTTGCAAGATGTGTGAACAGCTACAGCATATCTGAATACGCTACAGTTGACGAAATGCTTGAATCATTTCGTGGCAGATGTGTGTTTAGACAGTTCATGCCAAAGAAGCCGGCCAAATATGGCATAATAAGGCATTATGACTTACGTTACTTTTGGTTTTGAAGCCAAATGTTATAAAAATAAATTAAAGTGCTCCGTAAGGTGACAAAAGAATAAAAATAGAAACTTCCTAGTAAGATAATTTCCGATTGATATACATAAGAAAGACTTAAACTTCTTTTTCATTAGGGTGAGCGCCGCGCTAACACCTCGACCGATGACGTAACGTTACTAAGATCGACCGATGTTGGGCTAATAATGGTCATTTTGGACATTTTCTTTCTCACCCTTTCTGAGGAGCATGCCGATGGGAGCTGAACTTGAATTTAAACACCATCCAGAGTGACACAATTCGTCTCAGTGACCCCCAAAATTATTCATTCGACACTAATATTGCTCGTTTTCGATTATTTGTATATGTCACTCCCTCCCAACCCCCATTTGTAGGTGTGCTAGGTGTAACTTACCCCCAGAGTATTTCGCTACAGATAGTAAGTCATCTGTGTATCAAGTTCAGTTGAAAACTACGCTGGAACATACACACATACATTCAAAATTTCGGTTGTTTTGGACATTTTCTTTTTCATCCCTTCTCACCCGTTTCCTGCTGATGGTGGCTGAACTTGATCTTAAAATGCCATCCAGAGTGTCACTATTCATCTCAGCGACCCCCGAAAACTATGGATTCAACACTAATATAGGTCGTTAACTGTATGTAACCTGTTAAATAAAGTATGTATTGCGGGCTAGGGTAAGCCTTCGCCTGTAATTATTGTAGTGATCATTTAATGATTTGATTTTATGATTTCTATGAGACATATCAATGTCTCACGATTCACTGGCAAATAATTACGGAGATAATAGCAAACAAAAATCGGTCCAGTAGAACAGATGGACGGACTTAGCAAAGATGTTTTTAGCAAACTTTTTAAAATATATAGGTAATAATAATATGGCCTCAGCTACCGCGTACAGCCAATTGATTTGATGAGATCTAAGCTGCCTGCGCGCCACTCTCTAGCCTACGTTCCGTCTTACTCTACCAGACGGCAAAATAAACCGGATCTCTCTTGGCTGATCTATAGCCAGGTTTTAATCAATTTTTTTCAGGTAAACACCAAATGTGTCACCAGATATCTTTTATATACCGAAAGCAACGGGAAACTACCTCAATCCTCTTTTCCCTAGTAAGCTTCTTCAGTGACGTCTAGGTTATCTATGACAGCTGTTGGCGGAACTGTGGAGGATCAAACCAGCCTTCGGGCTGAATACCCAACATACATACATCGCACGATATGGAGAGATGGAGAGTCTAATGGACTTTTTCCGCCCTTTAAGAATACGACTATCTCTGTCGGGTTTGAACACGCGATCGTTAGATTCGCAGGGCAACACTCGATGCTCGTTAATTCGTCCGTTGGCAATTCAGTTGAGAAGAGCTCAATGTAGCAGTACCTTGTGTTTGAAATAAATAAATAAATAAATAAATAAATAAATAAATAAATAAATAAATACGCTGGGATTCGATCCTGCACTTTGGATAGAGTTGAGCAGCATCAAATCAACTGCACTGCTCTATCGTCTAATATGGCAATGACTAATGAGAAAACAATGCACTAACATTCGTTGATGTGTATGAAACTTGACTAGCGTCACTTGAAGTGGAAGAAGAACATTTAGAAATCAAAGCATTCACTCCTGTACTGTAAACATCAGTCGGAACGATTGTGAATCAAATGAATTAAAAGCGGTCGTGTTTAAAACCGGTCCTGACAGCGCCGTACTAGCGCACTACCTTCCGGCGATCAGCTGCACTAGAGCGCCTCCTCTCAACGCTCTCTGTCGAGCATTGATGAAATTATCAACGCCAAACAAACCCCGCTGTTTCAGTCGGGCATGGGACTTCGATGTACGCTGTCACGGGGAAAGTTATTAGAAGTGACACACAGAAAATTTGTCTTGTGTTTCTTATATTTTCCGAAGAGAAATAATGGCCTCGAATATAAAAACAACACCGTGGTATAGGCGAATGTTAGGTCCAGATTTAATTCAGTGTAGTACAGTAACTGAAAAAGATATCAAATTAATACCAGTTGATTCAGTCTTAGATACATGCGTCAAGGTTTTGGGATTGTATTTCACCCCTATTGTTGGTGTAGATGAAGTGAATTCAACAGCGTTGTTGGTAGACCTGTATAAACACGTGAATGTATTAAGTGACAACAATGAAGATGATACTAGTGGTGCAATGAACAGGAAACAGACCTTCGAAATAATTCAGATAGTTTTCTCGTCAAATGCTGACAGTGTTGTGTCAATAACTGATGTAGAAGAAAGTTTCAAGAAACTCATTAAGGATTTGCCGTGGTTTGCTGTCCCGTACCATGATTACCACCGAAAGGTAAGACGAACTACAAAAAAAATTTTTTAAAAAAATAACTAAGCTCTAAATTTATTCAAAAATATCACAAATTTCCTCGTTACTCGTTGAAAACACCGACGCTACTTAGCATTGTTTTATTTGATTATTATTACCGGTATTATTATTATTATTATTATTATTATTATTATTATTATTATTATTATTATTATTATTATTATTCTAGAAGCCTCCATGGCTCAGGCGGCAACGCATTGGCCTCTCACCGCTGGATGCCGTGGTTCAAATCCCGGTCACTCCATGTGATATTTGTGCTGGACAAAGCGGAGGCGGGGCAGGTTTTTCTCCGGGTAGTCTGGTTTTCCCTGTCATCTTTCATTCCATCGACACTCCCCATTAACATTTCATCTGTCAGTCATTTATCATTGCCACAGAGGAGTGAGACAGGCTTCGGCAGTCGGCATAATTCCTATCCTCACCGCTAGATGGGGCTTCATTCATTCCATTCCTGACCCGGTCGAATGACTTGAAACAGGCTGTGGATTTCCATTCATTTCCATTATTGGTCTTTGGTACCACTAACTATTTGTAAGTTGGCAGACTGAGATATAGTAGCAACTTTTGTTTCAGTGAGGAAAGCAACGGGAAACCACCTCATTCCTCATTTCCCTTGTACGGCTCTTCAGTGACGCCTGGGCCACCTATGACACCTGGTGCTGTTGAGGTTCAAACCAGCCTCGGAGCTGAGCACAAAACATACACTACTACTGCTACTACTACTACTACTACTACTACTACTACTTGTAATAATAATAATAATAATAATAATAATAATAATAATAATAATAATAGAAGAAAGAAAATCCACAGCCTGTTTCCAGTCATTCGACCGGGTGAGGAATGGAATGAATGAAGACCCCATCTAGCGGCGAGGATAGGAATTGTGCCGGCTGCCGAAGCCTGTCGCATTCCTCTGGGGCAATGATTAATGAACGACAGACGAAATGAAATGATATTGGAGAGTGTTGCTGGAATGAAAGATGACAGGGAAAACCGGAGTACCCGGAGAAAAACCTGTCCCGCCTCCGCTTTGTCCAGCACAAATCTCACATTGAGTGACCGGGATTTGAACCACGGAACCCAGTGGTGAGAGGCCTGCGTGCTGCCGCCTGAGCCACGGAGGCTTCAATATTAATAATAATAATAAGAAGAAGACGAAGAAATGGGACTTATTAGCTAAATGGCACAGTTTCTGGGTTTTCACCAGAGTGCCTGCAGTTTAATCCCGCCAATTGCGTGTAGATATTTTGAAATAAAAGATCACAGCGCTGTGGTTCGGATTCAACGTAAAACTGGTGATGTCATGGCTATGATCAAGATGATATTATTATTATTATTATTATTATTATTATTATTATTATTATTATTATTATTATTATTATCTTGGTTTTTGAGAGCCCCGTGGCTCAGGCGGCAGCGCGCCGGCCTCTCACCGCTGGGTTCCATGATTCAAATCCCGGTCACTCCATGTGATATTTGTGCTGGACAAAGCGTAGGCGGGGCAGGTTTTTCTCCGGGTACTCCGGTTTGCCCTGTCATATTTAATTCCAGCAACACTCTCCCCAATATCATTTCATTTCATCTGTCATTCATTAATTATTGCCCCAGAGGAGTGCGACAGGCTTCGGCAGCCGGCACAATTCTTCTCCTCGCCGCTAGATGGGGCTTCATTCATTCATTCCATGCCTGGCCCGTTCGAATGACATGAAACAGACTGTGGATTTCCATTCATCGGGGATGCCGAGGTGCCGGAATTTGGTCCAACAGGAATTCCTATACTGGCACGAGGGCAGAGTATTTGAACGCCTATTATTATTATTATTATTATTATTATTATTATTATTATTATTATTATTATTATTATTATTTCACATGGCAATAACTTATCCACGTAAAATAGTTTTGTTAGAATTCTGTTACATTCGGTTGTCAGTCAGCGCTCTTGTTAGAATGAAGTACTGTTTATAATTACATATTATCATAATTCTATATCAGAGAATCATTTCGAAAATAACTTACTTAATCCGAGGAATTCCACCTGTACCGCCTCAAGAGCAGTGTCCTGGAGCGTAAGAATTTAGGTCGGGGGGATAAACAGTATCTCGCCCAGGCGACCTAAACTGCTATACTGAACAGGGGTCTTGTGGGCGGGGGTGGAGGGGGTGCGAAGATCGGAAGGGAAAGACAAGGAAGAGGGAAAGCAGTGGCCATGGAGGTGACAGGGTGACAGCTAATTACACTAACCATTACCGGGTACGCCACAGAGGCAGACTTCGAAAATAACTTTCGGATATGATCTTCGTAAAGAAAAAGAGGTTTAAATATTAACTTCAAAATGATGTATTAGTGATCATTCAAAATTGCATTTCTATGAAAGCAATAATTTGCAGTGGACTAATGGTTCTGAATGAACAGATCTACAGTTCGACTCTTGAAAACAGGGGTGACATGCAGTTTGGTTACCTGTTTTAATGAATATCAAACATTCTCCCCACTAGAACACATCATTTTCATTTACATCACTCCATCTGCCGGAGTTTAAAGAAATCGGAAATCACGACTGACCGGACTACGGGACTTCGACTTTAGTTTATCACCTCTACCCCATTTCTGACTAGCTTTTCTTTTCCAGTAATCTCTTCTCTTCAACCTCGTGTTCGAATGTTTTCATCATCTCTTTTTTTTACCGTTCTGTTAAGGGCTATGTAGATGTTCTGGTACTTGACTAACTCCCATTTTCCCGCCTTCTTGAGATTGCGTTCGGCTTATTCTTCACGCTGCCGCATTCAGAGAGAGAGAGAGACTCTCTTATTCCAATTCGAATGTAAACAGGGATGAAAGCAAACTGCAGTGTGCCGAGCTGACGGATCAGTCTCTCTTTGGTCTGTGGAACGCTGTCCTGAGCCCCAGCTGACGTATTCCCTCCTGTCTCACTCAGGTGGTATTTGAAGGTGCTCAAATTTACCAGCCTTGCATTGATAGCTTTACCGGTTCATAAAATAACTCATGTACAACAAAACGATTATTATTATTATTATTATTATTATTATTATTATTATTATTATTATTATTATTATTATTATTATTTGTGTATGGACCCTGTTGGATCACGCAGCGCTTTTATGATTCGCCTTTCTGATCTCCCATATGGCTTTCATTTCTTTCTCACCGAGCTCGATAGCTGCAGTCGCTTAAGTGCGGCCAGTATCCAGTATTCGGGAGATAGTGGGTTCGAACCCCATTGTCGGCAACCCTGAAGATGGTTTTCTGTGGCTTCCCATTTTCACACCAGGCAAATGGTGGGGCTGTACCTTTAATTAAGGCCACGGCCGCATCTTTCCCAGTCGTAGCACTTTCCTGTCCCATCGTCGCCATAATACCTATCTGTGCCGGTGTGACGTAAAGCCGATAGCATTTTTTCTCTGTGGTCTTTCTTTCTTTCTTTCTTTCTTTCTTTCTTTCTTTCTTTCTTTCTTTCTTTCTTTCTTCAGTTCACTTGGTTCCTCGTCTCCTTGGAACTTCATCATCTGGCTGTAATACACATCTGTTTACTTTTCTTACGGAACAGATTTCTGTCTAATACAGTATTTCTAATATATCTATCCAGGCTTTCTTCAGGTCCTTTTTGACTTCTTGGATCCGTGATAGACTCTTCAATTTTGTGCTGTATGTTATGATTTTGTGGGTAAGCGTTTTTGTTGGGAGTCTTTGAACGTGTGCATAAAATTTCAATATTCGTTTTCTAGTATCTGCTGCCAGGTTGGACAGTTTCTCCGTTGCTTAGCGGGATTTCAGTCTGTATCCGTCTTCAGTTTTTTTCTGGACCAAGACTTTTCCCCATGTTCTTTTGTTCTTCGTTCACTATGTTCTCTAGATCCCCCTTTTCTTTATTGGGTATCAGCGTTTCGCTCGCGTATAAAAGTTCAGGTGCGATGGCAGTATTGTATTGCCTGATCTTTGTGTTTGTAGACATGCATTTTTGGTTGTAAATGTCGCATGTTCTCCAGAACGCTGTCTTGAGTTTCTGTTGGCGAACTTTCTGTGCTTCCTTTTCTAACCTTGTTGGTTCTACAATTTCGCCAAGGTATTTGCAGTGTTGAACCCGTTTTATCTGTCCGAATTTTGTGTTTAGTTTCTGAATGTTCACTCTAGTACAAACTTTTTCACCACGTTCCTTGAGGACTTCTGTTTGACTGCTGTGATTTCGCTTACCGCTAAGTATTGCTAGGTCGTCTGCAATTATTATTATTATTATTATTATTATTATTATTATTATTATTATTATTATTATTATTATTTGCTAGGGGCTTTACGTCGCACCGACACAGATAGGTCTTGTGGCGACGATGGGATAGGATAGGGCTAGGAGTTGGAAGGAAGCGGCCGTGGCCTTAATTAAGGTACAGCCCCAGCATTTGCCTGGTGTGAAAATGGGAAACCACGGATTATTATTATTATTATTATTATTATTATTATTATTATTATTATTATTATTATTATTATTTCGTATAGGCCGACTAAGAAGCAAGATATTCAACTATTGCGTTATTGTATTTTATTTCCCGCTACCTACGTTACGTTTTTCTGAAACGCCGAGTTGCCAGAATTTTGTCCCGCAGGAGTTCTTTAACGTGCCGTTAAATCTACGGACACGAGGCTGACGTATTTAAGCACATTATTATTATTATTATTATTATTATTATTATTGCTAGCTGCTTTACGTCACACCGACATAGATAGGTCTTATGGTGACGATGGGACAGGGAAGGCCTAGGAATGGGAAGGAAGCGGCCATGGCCTTAATTAAGATACAGCCTGGTGTGAAAATGGGAAACCACGGAAAACTATCTTCAGGGCTGCCGACAGTAGGATTCGAGCCCACTATCTCCCGGATGCAAGCTCACAGCAGCGCGTTCCTAACCGCACGGACAACTCGCCCGGTTATTATTATTATTATTATTATTATTATTATTATTATTATTATTATTATTATTATTATTATTTTAAGTGACCCGCCTGTTGGCCACGATCGTTAATGCGACAAGTCTGTATGGTCTTGACACCATGGTTAGCCGGTTCGAGTCCCGTTGATGCAAAAAGAATCACGATCAGATTGTTGGCCGGCAGGGTAGGAGAGGTGGTGGTATACCATTTCTAACATACTAACGATCTGATACCGCAGACCGAAACCTCTATAGGAAAAAAATAATGGATGGAAAGTGCAGCCAGAGAACGAAATGAAAAAGAAGACTGGAGCAGAGTGGACAGAAGAACGAAAAAGGATCCACGGAGAAAGGATGAGAGCTGTTTGGCAACTCAGAAAACAGAATCGTTAGAGCTTTGCGTGATCCATTGGATCCATACGCACATAATAATAATAATAATAATAATAATAATAATAATAATAATAATAATAATAATAATAATAATAAAGGGGGGACGTGATAGCTGAATGTCACAGTTTCTGGGTTTTCACCAGTTCAAATCCTGGCAATTGCGTGTAGTATATTGAAATACAAAATCACAATTTCTAATCACTAGATTGCGTGCCAAAAGCCTGGATTCAATTCCAAATCTCTCCGCAGTGTTCATATGGAGTGAGGGCATATGACGCTATTGATGGTGATTCGTCCGTCGGATGGAGACATTAAGCCTAGACCAGACCCCTCGGTGCTATTCGCTAGGAGTAGGCTATGTGCTAGCAGCGAGTTTCACCCTCTCCCTTTCTACTATCATAAAATCGCATCATTCATTTCACCTCATTAACTCCTGTGATGAGGTTGACCTCAGGAAGGGCACCCACTCGTAAAATCTCACTACAAAGATTAATCTAATTTCATAACCGACCCTGCCGGGAATCGAACCCGGGACCCCTGTAACCAAAGGCCAGCACGCTAACCATTTAGCCATGGAGTCGGACTAAGAGGCAAGGGTTCGATTCCCGGTATTGCCAAAAATTTAAGAATGGCAGGAGGGCTGCTATGTGGTTGAAATAGTACATGCAACTCACGTCAATTGGGGGTGTGCTTGAAAAGAGCTGCACTGCCTCGGGATGAGGACACGAGTTTGCATTTACAATCTTTCATTCCTTTTAAAATGATCAATAATTTTATCGTTCTATATTGAGTCTTCAGCTCAAAGACTGGTTGGATCCCCAACAGTTATTCAGTTAACTGCCATAGAAAACTCAGACACCACTGAAGAGTCCTGAGATAATTCCCCGTCGTTTTTCTCACCGATCTAGAATTTCCTTTCTCGTATCAGTCTGCCAAGCTCAGTGAAATATACGTACCAACCATAACTTAACGGATAGCGTGCTGGGCTTTTGTAACGGGATCCCGGGTTCGATTCCCGACCGGATCGTGGATTCTAACCTTCATTGGTTAATTTCTCTGGCTCGGCGATGGGGTTTGTGTGTTATTTGTAACATTAGAATTCGTCATAGATAGGGTTTCATCCTCACAGAAGCGCAGGTCGCCTAGAGGAGTCAGTTCGAAAGACCTGCACCAGGCCTCTTCGGTGGTATTTATTAAGAGGACGTACACTTCGAAATATCGGCCAAAGAAAGAAAAGGGCCACGAAGGGCGTGAAAATGGAAGACTCCCTAGACCTCGGAACCTAATAGCGTCGGGGTTGGAAAAGAAAAAAAAGTTGACCATGGGAGGTCAGATAGGACAGATGAAAGTGAAGAGCCAGGCACAAGTAAGTGGAAGCAATGTCAGGACTCAGCCAGTGGCCCCGTGGTCGCCAACTTTCGTTTCCAAGCTAAGATCACCCTTTTAGTCGCCTGTTACGACACGTGGGTGTTATTCTACCGCCCCCACCCATAGGGGGATCTCTGCGGAGGTAAACAAAGAAAATGAAATGGCGTATAGCTTTTCGAGCCGGGAGTGTCCGAGGACAATTTTGGCTCGCCAGATGCAGGTCTTTTCATTTGACGCTCGTAGGCGATCTGCGTGTCGTGATGAGAATGAAATGATGAAGACGATACATACACCTAGCCCCCGGGTCAGCGAAATTAACCAATTATGGTTACAATTCCCGACCCTGCCGAGAATCGAACCCGGGACCCCTGTGACCAAAGACCAGCTCGCTAACCATTTAGCCATGGAGTCGGACTCTGCAGAGGTTATATGCCAATATGGAAATGGTATTACTAGTATCGTTCTTACCTCACGGTCGTATTGTAAACGCAAAAACATTTAGACTTTTCCTGCCGCCTTTTCCCACACCTGTGGGGTCGCGGGTGCAAACTGCGTCGCACAAGTGGATTTGGCCCTGTTTTTACGGCCGGATGCCCTTCCTGGCGCCAACCCTCTATGGAGGGATGTAAGCACTATTGCGTGTTTCTGTGGTGGATGGTAGTGTAGTGTGTTGTCTGAATATGATGAGGAGAGTGTTGGGACGGACATATACACCCAGTCCCCGAGCCAGAAGAATTAATCATAAGCGATTAAAATCCCCGACCCGGCCGGGAATCGAACCCGGGACCCTCTGAACCGAAGGCCAATACGCTGACCATTCAGCCAACGAGTCGGACATTTAGACTGAGAGAACAGTGCAAGTAATACACTTGTCTAATACATACTAGAAGATATAGAGCTCACTATATCTTACCAGTGCTGTATCATTTTAACTTACATTCTGTGTTTAGAGAACAAGAACGAAAGCGTTGGAATGTCGAAAACGGACAGTAAAATAAAAAAATAAGAAATGGAATATGATAACCTATGTTACAGTAGTTCGTTTGCAATATTGTAAAAGACACAGAAAGCTACAGTGACTCGCATAATTATTCCGACAGACACGACTTATTACATTTTCCTTTGTATTAGTGATTTCTGTAATAACAAATCACTGATATAAATTGAATACAAGTTTCTGTAAGGAATATAAAAATTAATAGTCCATCATTCTTCTAATGAACACTGCCAATGAAAATATAATAATTAAGAAACAAAATAAAACTCAAACCAACATTGCACAAAATTATTCGGACACTTTCCTTTTTACTTATGATCCTAAAGGTTCAGCGCCTGGTTGTCTGTCCTTCCATTTTAATTACTTCCCTGGGTCGACTTGGCATGCTCTCCACTAATTTCCGGGTGTAATCGGGAGATATCTTCTGCCACTCTTCTTGAAGTCGGTTTTTCGGCTGTTCTCTAGATGTGATAGTTGTTTTTCTTATTTCTTGATCAAGTTTATCCCAAAGGTTCTCAGTCACATTCAAGTCTGGTGATTAAGGGGGAGGATGAAGTACCTTTGGGCAATTAAACAATAACAACATCCTCACATTCCAGGCCATATGCTTTGGGTCGAAATCTTGATAAAACTTAAAATGTTGACCAATTCCCATATTTTCGGCACTCTTTTTCATATTGTCCCTCAGTATTCTAAGGTATTGAAAGTGGTCAATTTTACCTTCAATAAAAACCAATTCACCAACTAGATTCGTCGACATGCACCCCCCACACTATTACAAGTCCACCGCCATCCTCAGCAGTTGCTTTGAGATTTTTCTCTTGAAGCTCAGTATTAGGACGCCGCCAAACTGTTATCCTCTCATCAGACTGAAATATGTTAAATCTACTCTCATAAGCAAATATAACGTCATTCCACCACTCATTGTCCTCCCTAACATGCTCTTTGGCAAACAGCATATTCTCTTTCTTCGATTTACTTGATTTATGAAGGGTTTCCTTCTTGCAATACGGCCGTGGAAGTTACCTCTTCTGAGCACTCTCCGTTTTGTTTCGGGATGCACTTTCTTTCCGGTGTCTGCGGCAATCTCCGTAACGAGTTTTGGAGCACTAAACTTGGGTTCCTTTTTTGTCTTTCTGGTGATATAACACTCTTCTCTCACAGAAAAAAAGTTCTTGGACGTCCCGTATGCAGTTGATGTTCAATTCTGTCTTCCTCCCGGAATCTTGTGATAATATCAGAGACTGTACTTTTCTTCATTTGTAACATTTCAGCGATTTAACGACAAATTTTACCTTTGGCATGGTGGAAAAATTACTAGCTGCCGCTGTTCGATTGTACTCTCTCTTCCTCTGTGGGCCATTTTCTCTTAAATTGTGCACAGTACTCTAACTCATTGAATGTTTACGTTCATACTGCCCATGGCTCTTCTACATACGACCTCTGCACGGCAACTGACTTGTGGCCGAATAATTTTGTTGAAGCATGTTAACTGAGTTCTGAGGTTCCAGGGTCACTGGTTCTCTCCTGTTTACTAAAAGTACACATTTCAACGCCGTGTTGAATCTGTCAGATTGGGTTCTGTCAGAAACTAGTTTGCGTGTACAATATTTTCTCTGAACCATAAGGCCAGAGTGTGTAGCAAAGACTATAATTCACGTGTCCGAATAATTATGTGAGTCACTGTATTTGACTCTGGAACCTGCGAGAATATTGTTTACCCAGACTAATCTTATTGCAGAATAACCGAGACGGAATGGTATTACATTCTCTTGACATCGATGGAGTGGGTGCGCATTTTGGGTCATGTAGGTGTGAGCTTGCATTCGGGAGATAGTGAGTTCGAACCCTACTATGAAGATGGTCTTCCGTGGTTTCCTATTTTCACACCAGGCAAATGCTGAGGCTGTAATTTAATTAAGACCACGGCCGCTTTCTTCCCACTCGTAGCCCTTTCCTGTCCCATCGTTGCCATTAGACCTATTTGTGTCGGTGCGACGTGAAGCCAATACAAAAAAAAAGGTAGGGAGGGAGTGAGAGTTTGTAAACTGCCATGTTTGACCTGTGATCTACGAGAACAATACAAGTTGAAATGGATATCAGGCTGCCTTACTTGCTATCGCAAGCGGTGTCTGTCTTGTAGTCTCAGGTGGCCATGCAAGTTTCTTGCTCACTTCTGACGGGCACAAAGTGAGTTGGTGCGTGGCACAGCAAGCAAGGCGCGGCAAAGCGACCAGACATAGCTACACACACGCATAATGACAACAATCGTGGAGGTTAAAAATAGCAAGGCGGAGGTGATGAGGACGGAGATTCATATAAACATGAGTGTCATATGCGCGCGGTACAGTAGAAACATGAAAAGAAAAGTGAAGAAGAGCTTAATAATGAAGTAGAGGACCAGTGGGAGCAGCATTCGATATACATAGGTCGGATAACGTGTCTTTATTTAAAAAAATGCTCCATGTGCTGCCTGGGTAGTTTTTGAACGTTTAATTTTAGGATTTATAATCGTATTACCTGTTAATTACAAAGCGGAGGCGGGACAGGCTTTTCTCCGGGTACTCCGGTTTTCCCCTGTCATCTTTCATTCCAGCAACACTCTCCAATATCATTTACTTTCATCTTTCAGTCATTTATCATTGTCCCAGAGTAGTGCGACAGGCTTCGGCAGCCGACATGTTTCCTATCCTCGCCGCTAGATGGGGGCTTCATTCATTCCATTCCATTCCTGATCAAGTCAAATGACTGGAAACAGGCTGTGGGTAATACTTCAGCTCCTCCAACAACGAACCCCCATTCTCCGATTGATAAGAACAACTTTACTTCCAATGACAAAGGTTAACGAGGAGCTGAAGGTGCTATAGTTCTTCCCCTTTAAACTTCTTCGCCATCAAAACTCTTCACTTCCAAGGGAATAATATTTCAAACCTGTTCAGAGAAACGGAACATTTTCAACTGAATGCGATTCTCTGAACCCTAAGCAGTAACGAAGTCGTTACCTGTACTGAGAATTCAACTTACAGAACTGCAGAAAAGAAGTCCGCATCTGTAGTGTAGTGGTTAGTGAGATTAGCTTCCGGACGCCAGGGTTCGATTCTCTGCTCAACCACGAAAGTTGAAATGTGGAACGAGGACTGGAATGGGGTCCACTCAGCCTCGGGAAGTCATCTGAGTATAGGGGAGGGAGGTTCGATTGCCATTCTCGAAGTGATTTTCCGTGGTTTCCCACTTCTACTCCAGGCAAATGCCGGGATGGTACCTAAGAGCCTCAGCCGCTTCCTTGCCTATCCCTTTCAATCTTCGCATCCTCCACAAGACCCCTAATCAGTACAGCAGGTAAGGCCGCCTGGCGTGGTACTGGTCATCCTGTCCAGTTGTATCCCCGACCAAATGTCTCACGCCCCAGGACACTACCATTGAGGGGGTAGAGGTGGGATCCCTCGCTGAGTCCGCGGAAAAAGGCAGCCCTGGTGGGTAAACAGACTAAGTCATTCATTAGTCACTGCCCCAGAGGATTGCGACAGACTTCGGCAGCCGACACGTTTCCTATCCTCGCTGCTAGATGGGGGCTTCATTGATTCCATTCCTACCGAGCTCAATTAGCTGCAGTCGCTTAAGTGTGGCCAGTATCCAGTATTCGGGAGGTAGTAGGTTCGAAACCCACTATCGGCAGCTCTGAAGATGGTTTTCTGTGGTTTCCCATTTTCACACCAGGCAAATGCTGGGGCTGTACCTTAATTAAGACCACGGCCGCTTCCTTCCCACTTCTAGGCCTTTCCTATCCCATCGTCGCCATAAGACCTATCTGTGTCGGTGCGACGTAAAGCAACTAGCAAAAAGATTCCATTCCTGACCCGGTCGAATGACTGGAAACAGGCTGTGGATTTTCATTTTTAATTACCTACCTGTTAATTATGTGTGAAGTGATTTTTTTTGTAGATGTCTTTATTGAGCTGAGTCATGGCATAGTTTCCACTTCAACAAGGCTCCTCATTTTCATATATCCTATCTGACCTCCCTTAATCAACTTTTGTTCTTTTCCGACCCCGATGCTATTAGGTTGCGATGGTGAGGAGTTGTGCAACAATACCACACGCCGCCCGTGATTAATTATATTGCAGTAGTTTTATTACCATGTCTTCGACCATAACCCGTTTCTAACAACCAGTTATGGTCTAATTGTAATACACCGTAACTAAATTTAATGAAAATCTATACTCGCTTGTATGTACAGCCATATAAATAAATACAACTACTGTAAATTATGTTTCATTTTATACTCTAATATTTATCTTACCCGTTTCCTTCGGGCTCGGCGAGGGAACCCACATCCACAGCCTCAAAGGCAGTGTCCTGGAGCGGGAGACTCTGGATCGGAGATACAACTGGTAGACCAGTACCTCGTCCAGGCGTTTTCGCCTGCTATGCTGAACAGGGGCTTTGTGGGGGATGGAGAGATTGGGAGGGATAGGAAAGGAAGTGGCCGTGGCCAGGCGTACCGACTTCGGGAAATTATTGGGGGGAGACGATTAACACTAATACAGGCATGTGAAATGAGGAACAACCATTCCTATATAACAAACGAACGGAAAAAAGAAACAGGACAGTAATAGAGCTTATTTCTCAAATGCATTTTTGAACGAGTCTTATGTACGAAGTTTTCATTAATATTCACAAGTTAAAAGAAACATAGAACCTGATTCATAAATACAGTCAATATTTTAAAGGAATGTTTTATGTACGAAGCTATCAAAAATAATCACAAGTAAAAAAATTAGAACTTGCTTCATAAATACATTTTCGTAATAAATATCCTAATACCACCAGTGGCGAAGCGTGAGCTAAGTAAGCGGATAGACAGAGATTTATTTTTATTTAACCTATTTTAACCATATTATATATGGAATTTTGTTTTCGACGCATACGGATCTGTATTCAATATTATATTAATGACTCAAACTAAGACAAACCTCTAACCCTACGTGCACTAGTTTTATTTTTTAAAATAGACTAAATAGGCAGCGGAGAGTTGTCAAATAACATACTTTTAGCTATATAAATCATCGTTATGTAGATTTAATAAGAGAAATAAGAAATATATAGATTTTCGTACAACTCATCCTAAGGAATATTTTTGTAAATGAGTTCAATCAGCCTGCCCTTCACTTCAGCAAATATGTCTAATATTCTAGTCTTGAAATCAGGCGTCTTGCTAAGACGCCACAGCAGCTCCTTCTCTATAGCTCGAGTTCCCAAGTTAGACAGTCTCTGGTTGGTCATGGAATTCCTTAAATAGGTTTTAATTCGTTTCAAGGCATTCATAGCACGTTCACTAGAAACCGACGTTAACGGAATAGACAGCGTCAAGTTAAGCAATTTTGTTTCCGTTTACGCACTCTGGACGTCGTTATTAAGAATGTAAGCCAATACTTGCTGGGGTTATAATATCGTAACTAATATTGGCAGGCAAGGAAGTGTTTTGATACTATCATTCATTTACTAGATGTATGATTGCTATACTTTGTGTATGAATATTATTATATCATTATTCACGTGTTTTATAATAAATTCAAATTAATTATACATTCAAAGTACGCCTGAGATGGTAGCCAATCAGAGCACCTTTATAACTGAGATTCAAATACAAGCCAAGGAAAGCAAGAAGAGACGCTGGTAAGTCTGTCTACTGGGCGGAGAAATTTCGTTATAGGGAAGTCTAAGTTCCACAGTCAGCACCTACAGATAGCGTTAGTGTTGCTCTATCGGAAAGCTTTGAAATCAAAGGGAAAATACACAGAATGGACCGCGTCTACTTTCGTCTACGTGCTTCGTGTAACTGACGCGAGCCCGAACATTGCCGAAGTTAGTTGAAAAGAAGTAAAGCATGGAATACAATAATATAATGTATTTTGAAATAATTAACGTTCTAAGAAACTTATTGAATTAACTAGACAATTTTTCGTTCACAAAATGTTAAGGGTACACGCTGTCTACCCTGTCTCCCCTGACGCTTCGCCACTGAATACCATACTGTACATTATACATTTCATAAAACGAAACGTGAAAACCTCTACTCCCATATCCAATCAATCAATCAATCAATCAATCAATCAATCAATCAATCAATCAATCAATCAATCAATCAATCAATCAATCAATCAATCAATCAATCAATCAATCAATCAATCAATCAATCAATCAATCAATCAATCAATATCTGCATTTAGGAGAGTCGCCCAGGCGGCAGATTCCCCGCCTGAACAGTCTCCAGTCGGAAATGTAGTTCTCTGAAGAAATGTCCGCTTTTTAATCACATTTCTTGATGTAGAACCATCTACTACCTTCTCCAGATTTAACCTTAGCAGCCTCCGAAGACTACGAAACTTCACGTTTTAAAGGGACTTAACATCTAGGAGAAGATTTTTTTATTTTTTGGGGTGGGGGATGGCACTATGTCCCCTATGATCATTTTTGGGGGACAGAAAACGCCTTACTACTGGCCATAGTCTTACTGTAGGTACCATCCCGGTATTTGTTTGGAGAAGAAGTGGGAAATCACGGAAAACCACTTCGAGGATGACTAAGGTGTAATCGATGTAAGTAAAGAGAAGTTAGCAAATGGCAGGATGCATTAGAGAGCTGCTGTCCGGCTCCATGCCTAAATGGTTAGCGTGCTGGCCTTTGATTATAGGGGTCCCGGGTTCGATTCCAGGCAGGGTCGCGAATGTTAACCATAATTGCTGGCACGGGGACTGGGTGTATGTCCCGTCTTCATCATTTCATCCTCATCACGACGCGCAAGTCACCTACGGGAGTCAAATCACACGCCCTTATTATTATTATTATTATTATTATTATTATTATTATTATTATTGTTGAGAGCTGCTAGCTCAAACCAGTCTACGGACTGATGACCCTAATAACAACAGAATAATCAGGACACAGTAGATATCGGTGAGAACAAAAGTAGATCGTGTTTGGCTTACCAAGTAAGCTACAAAGTCAATGAACTTACCTACTCTATGTGCAAGCATCAAAGAAAACCTGACTGCACGCCATTCGTGACTACGAAAATACAATACGACCATGGTTTCTATAATCATGACTTCATGACTAAATTGAGACGTTCATGGCCTATAACCCACGCTTTAAGCGCCAATGATGTCTTCATGCTGAATATATTAAAACAGAGTCGCTTAATTCCTTTGTAATACAGCGGCAAGCAAACGTTTGTGAGCTAACCGCTTTAAAAATACCGTTAACTAAAGCTGTTCTTGTTGACACAGCGAACATCGCCCTCCCTTCGGGTGTTATAGATTTTAAAGAGATGAGTGGGTTCTTAGAATGGTATTCCTTAGGAATTCCTAAACGTGTCGGGAGTCACCTCGAAATGTTGTGAGATGGACAGCAGCCAATGGTATGTTGATAAACGGGGTTAAAAGTCAGGTTGTGAGTTTCACAAATAGGAAAAGTCCTCTCAGTTTTAATTACTGCGTTGATGGGGTGAAAGTTCCTTTTGGGGATCATTGTAAGTATCTAGGTGTTAATATAAGGAAAGATCTTCATTGGGGTAATCACATAAATGGGATTGTAAATAAAGGGTACAGATCTCTGCACATGGTTATGAGGGTGTTTAGGGGTTGTTGTAAGGTTGTAAAGGAGAGGTCATATAAGTCTCTGGTAAGACCCCAACTAGAGTATGGTTCCAGTGTATGGGACCCTCACCAGGATTACCTGATTCAAGAACTGGAAAAAATCCAAAGAAAGGCAGCTCGATTTGTTCTGGGTGATTTCCGACAAAAGAGTAGCGTTACAAAAATGTTGCAATGTTTGGGTTGGGAAGAATTGAGAGAAAGAAGAAGAGCTGCTCGACTAAGTGGTATGTTCCGAGCTGTCAGCGGAGAGATGGCGTGGAATGACATTAGTAGACGAATAAGTTTGAGTGGCGTTTATAAAAGTAGGAAACATCACAATATGAAGATAAAGTTGGAATTCAAGAGGACAAACTGGAGCAAATATTCATTTGTAGGAAGGGGAGTTAGGGATTGGAATAACTTACCAAGGGAGACGTTCAATAAATTTCCAATTTCTCTGAAATCATTTAGGAAAAGGCTAGGAAAATAAGATACGGAATCTGCCACCTGGGCGACTGCCCTAAATGCAGATCAGTATTGATTGATTGATTGATTGATTGATTGATTGATTGATTGATTGAATTGTAGCATTTAAACAACTTGAAATCATATCATCGCACGTAAACAATGTTTTCGGTCTTGATCTCTTAACTGAGGACACATCACTTCCATTATTAGGATGAGGCTCGAACATGCATGCTATCAAAGCCATTTATTTACAATTAATGTTAAAAACATTAAAAGGGCCGATGACCTGCGATATGAGGCCCCTTAAAACAACAACCATCATCATCACCATCAAAAACATTAAGCTCTTTAAGTCTTCAGGCTTTGTCAGTCGTTATATTACCAGCGTTTCGTCCCAGTGTAGCATTGGGTTCATCAGATGGAATTCTACACCTTTCCAAGTCGCTGGCGCTAGTCACCGCCGCAAGCCTCCTATGTAGGACAGTGGAGTGACGGTGCACTATGAGAAGCATGTGCCTCCACTTGTATAAATGCCTGCCTTTGGCCTATGAGAATATTAATGTTATTGAATCGCTTATCTGTCCATCTGATCCCCTTGAGGTTGCAGAGCTGAATCTCCTAATATTGGCTTGAAGAAAATACTTGTAACAGCAAGAAAATTTGTACCAAACGCTCACATAATTGCATGTACTCCTACCATACCAAAATATACCACCACATAGTTCAGTTTTAATCGAGGTCAGCCTCAATTTGTGAACCGTCCAGCCTGTTAGTCTTGTCGAAACGATCGCCAGATGTGGCCTACCGTACAGTAGAGAGACTCACCATGATAGACCCCATGGCGCGAAGTGTTAGAATCCTACCCCTCCTTAATGTTTCGACAGAACTTTACTTAACGACAGAGCTTCGGGTCGAATGCCAATTAAAAAATATTAAAAATTACCTGTTGGTCCTAGCAGATACTGAAATGATGAATATCATGATGGAAATATTGAACAAATCGTGTGAAAACTTTGGTATGAAAATTAATAGAAAAAAAGACTAAGGCAATGATCATGAGTAAGAAAAAGAATGTAACAGCAAGGATAGTTCTCTCAGGTGAATAAATAGAACAAGTATCTACATTCAGATAGGGGCTGCCTGGCCGAGGCGGTAAAGGCGTGGTCGGTTCGCCCGGAAGGACGTGGGTTCGAATCCCCGTCAGGAAGTCGTGAAGTTTAAGAAACGAGATTTCCACTTCCGGAGGTGCACATGGCCCTGAGGTTCACTCAGCCTACACAAAAAATAAGTACCAGGTTAATTCCTGGGGGCAAAGGTGGCCGGGCGTAGAGCTAACCACTCTACACCATCAAGTGCCGAGGTTACGGATAGTGGAAGCCTTTACCTTCCACTCCTCCAAGGGCCTTCATGGCCTGTACCGAGATGACTTTGCTTTGCTTTGCTTTTATCTGCATTCAGATATTTAGGAAGCACAATCAGAAGTGATTTATTTATTTATTTTATTTATTCCTGACTTACATTTGTGGCGAAGTTAGGGCTCACGACCCATTCGCACACTTAACCAGTTTAAAACAATAAAATTTAAAAATGTAAACATAAAAGTAAGACGTAGTCATTCTACAAAGAAGTAATACTACGGACAGATATACTAAGTTACAAATCAGTACGGCAATTAGTGTGAGAATATTAATAATATAAATAATATAAAGAGGAAATATAGTAATAATAAGAATAATGACTGAAGTGCATAATAGATGAAGAAAGCCCATTCGCACAACGTACACACAGTGACTCACACAACTCAGTTATATGTTCAGAGGAAAAACTTTCGGCAGGCAGATTTGATTTTATGAGAGGAACTAACATGCCGAATATCCATTGGGAGTGTATTCCAGATTCTGATGTAGTAACTAAAAAAGGAATAATTGTAGGAATTCGTTCGATGTGGTGGAATTTCAAGTAGGGAACCAGAACGGGTACTAATTTTATGGAATGAGGAAAGGAAACGAAAATTAGAAGATAGATAAGTAGGAGTGTTCGTCGAGAGCACTTGGTAAACAAGTGTCATTAGGTGAAAATTCCTTCGTTCATTTATGCGTAACCATCCCAATGTTTTGAAATATGGTGTAACATGAGCGTCATATCGCACTTGGAAGGCATATCGTGTGCATGAGTTTTGTGCTCGTTGAAGTCTCAAAGCTTCTTCAGCATTGGATTGACTAGTACCGTATCACAATAGTCTAAAATTGGGAATAGTTGTGCTTGGATTAATTTTGTGAGGGGAAGAGCAGGATCACAATGGCCAAGGAAGCATACATGAAGCACTGATGAGTGGACCACTGAATATGAACCTTAAGACGAGGTTAGTGAAGTTCTTTGTGTGGAGCGTTGCTCTTTATGGGCTAAGGCTTGGACTTCGAGAACGGAGGAAGAATGGAGATTGAAATCTTTTGAAATGTGGGTATGAAGAAAAATGGAGATGATCAATTGGCAAGGTAAGGAATTAAGTAGTATTGGAAATAGTAGGTGAAGAAAGGACGACAATATTGGAAACCATTCAAAAGATAAAGGATAACTGGTTATGCCACTGTTTACGAAGGAAATGTTTAACACAGGCAATTGGAGGAAACCGATGATGGACAGTGTGAAAATTAAGGGACCGGGCGAGTTGGCCACGCGGTTAGGGACGCGCAGCTGTGAGCTTGCATCCCGAAAATAGTGGTTTCGAACCCCACTGTTGGCAGCGCTGAAGATGGTTTTCCGTGGTTTCCCGTTTTCACACCAGGCAAATGCCGGGGCTATACCTTAATTGAGACCACAGCTGCTTCCTTCCCACTCCCAGGCCTTTCCTATCCCATCGTCGCTATAAGACCTATCTGTGTCGGTGTGACGTAAAGCAAATAAAACAGATACTGGAAGACTAAAAGGATAGCAGAAGGCAGATCGGCATAGAAAATGCATACGAAAACCTGCTGATAGGCAGAGAACTGATGATGATGATGAAAAATTGCAACAATGGGCTAATAATAATTCGATTAATTTACTTTAAAAATACAATTAGTGTTCGGAAATACTCAACAGTCTACTCTTTCCCATGATAAATTAGCAAAGGAAAGGACAAATTTATATAATTTAGTTAATTATAGAAAACAAGCACTGAGCAGGCTGGCCGTGCGGTTAGGGTCGCGTCGTTGTGAGCTTGCATTCGGGAGTTAGTGGGTTCGAACCCCACTGTCGGCAGGCCTGAAGATGGTTTTCCGTGGTTTCCCATTTTCACACCAGGCTGGGGCTGTACCATAATTAAGACAATGGTCACTTCCTTCCCACTCCTAGCCCTTTCCTATCCCACCGTCGCCATAAAACCTATCCTACCGAGCTCGATAGCTGCAGTCGCTTAAGTGCGGCCAGTATCCAGTAATCGGGAGATAGTGGGTTCAAGCCCCACTGTCGGCAGCCCTGAAGATGGTTTTCCGTGGTTTCCCATTTTCACACCAGGCAAATGCCGGGGCTGTACCTTAATTAAGGCCACGGCCGCTCCCCTCCAATTCCAGTCCTTTCCTACCTCATCCTCGCCGTAAGACATATCTGTGTCGGTGCGACGTAAAGCAAAAAAAAAAAAAAAAAAGAAAAAAACCTATCCTGGTCGTGCGACGTTAAGCAGATTGTTAAACGAAAATGGCAAATTTACTCCTCTCAATCTGAAGCATGTGAACTCCTCCAAAATTTGCCTACACAGAACAATTACAGCCTGCCTGAAGTTATAAAGAACTCCATGGTACGTATCCTCACCATCTGTAGCCGGACTGAAATCCACTCTCTGGCTAAAACACTGCTACCTCCACGGAGAAACAGAAGGATTCTTGATAACAATCCAGGATAGAGTCAAAAGCACCCTAACTACCACAAATATATCTTAAAGGAATTAGTGAACAATATATTCAAGAGATGCGGAGAGATAGCTGAGACGGAGGAGCATATTGTGGGCACATAAGGCCCATGGCAGGTAGCAAAAATTGTACACGAACAGCTGGAAATAAGTCGGGACTTGTGGATGAGAAAATCCCGTATTATGAGTACAGACCATCTGATGTGCTCGTAAACAAAAGGTCCAAGCTGTACTGGAACCGATCTCTCTAGACAGACAGGACCATAAAATCAAACAAGCCGGATATTGTCCTTACTGAGAAACATCTAAGGAAAACAGACTGCTCGATGTGACGGTTCCTTCAGAACACAATGTCCACAATGTCCGGAAGATTGAAAAGTACACTAATCTCAAAATACAAGTTCGAAAACTGTGGGAATTGGACCTGGCAGCAGTGAGAGCTTTATTCATCTCCGCCACCGGAGTCGTGCACAGCAAGATGCAACAACACCTGTGGGATATGGACGTCGCCTATACTCTTCCACAAACGCAGAACAACAGATGCAAAACAACCTGTCGCATGACAAGGACCGTCCTGTCACAGCAGTAGTGGTCTTGATCGGTGAATCGCCACGGCGAGTGAAATGTGAATAATAATAATAATAATAATAATAATAATAATAATAATAATAATAATAATAATAATTTGCAGACGATCTCGCGGTTTTCGCTGATTCCTTGGATGTGGCCACGAAGCAGATCAACCAGCTTCAAACACAAGCTGCAAAGGAGGGCCTCCAAATCTCCTTTGAGAAAACGAAGTTCATTACAAACATCAAACTGGCGCCAAGTGAGCTAGAAGGGACTCACGGAAAAGTCAAGCGAGTTGAAAAATTTAAGTATCTTGGCGAATGGATAGAACCTAACTTGTCCGAAAAAGAAGCCTTTTCTTCACGCATGAATAAAATGCAAATGGCTTACCATCTGACTAAAATGTCTATAACAAAAGATCTATATCTCTGAATGCAAAAATAAAACACTATTGCACTGTTATCCGGCCAGAGGCTCTATATGCAGCGGAATGTCTCGCCATGAACAAAAAAGGCATGATGGAGAAATTGGAGGCCAAGGAAAGAAAGATTTTGGGAAAAATCTTAAGTCCAGTCAAAGATAACGGCGAGTTTAGGAGACGGCACAACCAGGAGTTGTACTCGCATGTGGAGAAAATAACTGATGTGATGCGAAAAAGGAAGATTACTTTTTATGGACACATGGTCCGAATGAATTCAACACGGTTAACCAACCGCATTTTTTCTTTCCTCCAAGAGAAAAAGGCAAAGGGGGCATGGTTCAGTGGGGTACAAAGAGATCTGCAGGAGATTGGGATCTCATTTGAAGATATCCAGGAGCGTGTCCCACTTAAGAAAAAACTCCAAGAACATCAGAGTTTCCTACCAAAGCCGAAGATGAAAACTGGAAAGGCATGGACGGAAGAGCGAAAGGAGCAACACCGTATACGAATGAAGGAATACTGGACCAACTTTAAAGCTCAAGGGAAACAGTTGAAATGACGTGGTCCTTAGTTGGCCGAAACGAAATAATAATAATAATAATAATAATAATAATAATAATAATAATAATAATAATAATAATAATAATAATTCATTTAGAAGTTGGTGCACATTATGCGGACAATGGACAGAAGCAATGAAAATGAACTGTAGTGTCATCCCAGTTCGATCTCTCCCTGGAAGGAGCCTTAATTCATCCCGTTGCAGAAAATGTGACGAGTTCGAAACCTTACCTCAATTATTAGGGTTCTGTAGTAAGGGAGAGCTAATGAGGATCAATCGGTGCAATACAGTTCGCACATTGATAGCTGGAAGTATACGAAAACCTGCTGATGGAGAAGTCTTTCCACAAATGGATCCACAAGACGAGCTGATGAACATCAGCCTCTATTAGTGTGTGAGGAAATAAAGGCCATATGAGGACATAATATACAAAAGTCGCCAAGTCGAATTTCTGACATTTTGAAGCTTTATGCGCCATTATGTCCGCAATGGAGAATTCTTTGGTTATATTTTATTACTCATAAGCAAAACCCACCATTTTATGTTATAAATGCATGCAGAAATGTGCAGTTTCAAGCAATAACCCCCAAGTCCACAGGGGCCAGTGAAACTGCTCATCCGTCTCACGTGACATACTGTAGTTCACATGTTTCATTTCACAGATGTTTATCAGGTCGTAAGATCACATACATTTGTTTAAATTATCAAGAAATATATTGAAAATGAAAATGAAAACCTACAACCTGTTTTCCAGTCATGACCGGGTCAGGGATGCAATGAATGAAGCAGATATAGGCTATTGGTACGATGGGGTCGCCACTCCCAAAGTGATTTATTAATGAATGATAGATGCTATGAAATGAGAATGGAGAAAGATGGAATGAAAGATGACAGGGAAAACCGGAGTACCCGGAGAAAAACCTATCCCGCCTCCGCTTTGAACATGGAAGATTGTTCTGTTAAAATAATACCACCGGGCGAGTTGGCCGTACGCGTAGAGGCGCGCGGCTGTGAGCTTGCATCCGGGAGATAGTAGGTTCGAATCCCACTATCGGCAGCCCTGAAGATGGTTGGTTTTCCGTGGTTTCCCATTTTCACACCAGGCAAATGCTGGGGCTGTACCTTAATTAAGGCCACGGCCGCTTCCTTCCAACTCCTAGGCCTTTCCTATCCCATCGTCGCCATAAGACCTATCTGTGTCGGTGCGACGTAAAGCCCCTAGCAAAAAAAAAAAAAAATCCATGTCAAATCAAGATAACAACACTGAGGGAAACAAGCAGTGAAGTTACAGTTCAAGGTGAAGCACATTACCGCACTGATCTGTGTATCCCCAAACGTATTTTCAAGAAGGGAAAGAGATTAGGAAACACTACTATTCTACATAATGGTGTCCAAGTGAAAAAAGAAAAGCTCACAGACATAGACAACCTACTGAAAAAACAACGGAATGGAATAGCGAGACATGGAGAGCCTCAAATTCTACAAGGACTGCATCGATGCTTCCAATGAAAATCTACCTGAATTAGTGGAAGATGAAACCTGCCTATGAAGGGAATGGTAGTGAATGTGTGCCTAATCATAGAGTTTAAAATAACGTGAATATTTTTTTATTGTCAAGATCTATGTGGTGAACCATAACTAATTCATTTAGATTTCTTGAATTTACACTTGTAAAAAGGCTTTTTATTATCGAAATATGCCATTGTTAACGCAAAATACTTGATTGCAGAGACTTAGCGTCTCATTCATCTACATGACAGAATTTTGAATTGATGATTACTAACATGTTCCAACCAAAACCCTCCAAGTCCAAAATAAAATCCACATTTACAGCAAAAAGAATAGGTATATGTTTATTTTTCTTTGCTCATATTAATTCCAAAGCCGGCCCCGTGGTGTAGGGGTAACGTGCCTGCCTCTTACCCGGAGGCCCCGGGTTCGATTCCCGGCCAGGTCAGGGATTTTTACCTGGACCTGAGGGCTGGTTCGAGGTCCACTCAGCCTACGTGATTAGAAATGAGGAGCTATCTGACGGTGAGATAGCGGCCCCGGTCTCGAAAGCCAAGAATAACGGCCGAGAGGCTTCGTCGTGCTGGCCACACGACACCTCGTAATCTGCAGGCCTTCGGGGTGAGCAGCGGTCGCTTGGCAGGCCAAGGCCCTTCAAGGGCTGTAGTGCCATGGGGTTTGGTTTTTATATTAATTCCAAGCCCCTTTCACATCTCTTGTCCAATACACACACAATGAGATCAAATTGTAAAGCAGAGGCACGTTTTCCTCAATTTCTGAAACTTTTGCCAATGTGGACTTGGCGGCTTTTGCATCTTATGTCCTCCTATATGAACCATGCATTGAAAATCTCGGAAATAAGTATGAAATTACAAAATGGAAAGTCATTGGACTTATGATTGGCGCTAGAGGGACAATTCCTAACGAGACCCTGAACTTCTTAAGAAAAAACAAAATCCCGGACCATGGCGGACTCTGCGTTGAAAAATATATTTGCGATTGTTAGGCAGCATTTGTACTCCCTAACTTGAATTACTAAGTATTGGATTTTCTTTTTCAAATTAAATCTGAAAGAAACAATCTGCCTGATAGTGGCATCTTAAATCTTGAGATGCCTCAAGCCCTGCTTAATCCAAACATCATATAAAATGAATAGTGTTCATATGAAGTGATTAGGAGGCCGATCTTTTATTCCCTAATAGGGTGGATTGTCTGTCTCTTCTAAAGGCAAGTGTTCTAACTTTCTTGAGTTCTCGTGTACTTCCCGTGTCATTGGTGCAGCTTGGTTGCCCAAGACCTTGAAGAAATGCAGTCAGAAAAGTCAAGGTGGCAGTAAGAACAGATCGCTTCTCCAAACATGGGCGCTGAGGCGAAACATATGTCTGACTCTTCTTCTTTTTGCTATCATTAGTACTATTTAATGAATTCTCTTTTTAATCTTTCTCTCTGGATTAAGGGAGACGCCGGCATGCATATTAATGAGACCATTTGGCGCTGTGAAGGAACTCTTAAAAGGGTTGGAGTGGGGGGTATATGATGAACGCTCAGTCCTGTTAGAATTCATTAGTGCTTCTCTCTCTCTCTATTCTACCGTTCTAGGATGGAGACACACATCGGAAGAGCCCGGCTGGAAGTAAGACGCATCGTCACCGGTTTATAAGCTCACATCCAACCGTGTAGCGATGGGTCGAACCAGTTGATTCGTATGAACTACTTTACTCATTCACACTCTTCACTGTGAATCGTTCATATGAAGCCTGGTGATGGGATAATCGAATACAAAATAATAGCTTTTCGATTATTTCATTTTATTCGATATTAGAGTATATTTCCCATTCGATTATTTTACGACGATTCATTCGAATGAATGAGACAATCCAATAGTGGATATTTTTTCCATCTGATTATTTTTATCGATTATTCATTCGAAACTCCATTCGAAGCAATCGATAGTGAATATTTTTTCCATCCGATTATTTGTTTCGGTTATTCATTCGAAACTTCTTTCGTATAGATCATAAGGTGTATCTTTAGTCTTGTTAAAAAACTGAAAAATATGTGTTATCCGTGGGAAGATCTATACGCCTCAAGCTGGACTATTTTCTTGTGTATCAAGACTTAACAACTGAGTTACCTTCTTTACTTTATGGCCAGACGCACCATACTCTCATCATCTTGTACCACAATTGAAACTTGTTACAATTTAACATTTGTCATTGTAGGTGCTGTCATGTGTTTTATATTGTTTTTGGATTAGTTGTGATCTCTTTTGGCTGATGATGACGCGCAATGGGCGTCGAAACTAGTACCAATCTTGCACAAACGACATGTGATCTCACATCAATAAATTGCCATTGTATTGAAAAGGTGGATCCTTAACATTTTCCATTTACTGTAATCCCACTTCAATACGGAGCATAATGAAGTTTCTAAATTTTAATTATAACGCTGTTAACGGTTTATTTCGTTCTCCTGAACCTGTATCTTTCTTTCCCCACATGTCCCAACTCGCAAAAGTAGAATAAATCCACTCCTTCATGTTCCGTATTCCCGCCCCTCTCTTGTTTAAAGAACACCGAGCGAGTTGGCAGTGCGGTTAGGGAGAACGTGGGTTCGAACCCAGCTGTCGGCAGCCCTGACGATGGTTTCTGTGGTTTTTGATTTTCGCATCAGGCAAACGCTGGAGCTGTACCTTAATTAAGGCCACCGCCGCTTCCTTCCCACTCCTAGCCCTTTTCTATCCTATCATTACCGCAAGACCTATCTGTGTCGGTGCGACGTAAAACAACTTTAAAAAAATGTTTAAAGAACTTTATTTATCCGCACTTCAACCCTCCTTAACTCTTTATCTTATAACAGGAACTTAAACGTTTTTTCTTAGTATGCCTCCTTTAATCGATTCTTCCTTAATTTACCTAGATCCTTTCCTTCATATTCCTTTTTTCTCCTTTCATTGCTGTCCCTCTATTGTACACTAGTGTCCAAACGTTAAGCATAATCACTAAACGAGGCCATACCGCCTGATAGGAATGTCAGCCGCATTGCTGAACAAATGGAAGCGGACTCGCACACCATCTGTCACACAACTTGTCCAAAAAAGAACAGTGTCAGAAAGGTTCTGATAGCTAAGGTACACCTTTGACAACAACTAACAAAACTTGGCAATGTCTTCCACAACAAAATATGCTGTTAATAGGGTGTGTGGTTACCCCTAACGGCCACACATGCTTCGCAGCGACATGGCATGCTCTCTATTAGATGGTCCAAGAGCTCTTTTGGCAGTCGATCCCATTCCTCCGAAAGGGCAATGCGAACGTCTTGGAGGGTCCTTGGTGGAGGCTGACGAGTATAATTCGTCTCCCCAATGCATCCCAGGCATGTTCTATAGGATTCAGATCCGCAGACCTCGCTGGCCAGTCCATGCGATGAATTTCTTCCCCAGCCAGAAATTCATCCACCAGAGCAGCGCGGTGCGGTCGAGCATTATCGTCCATTAAGAAGAAGTCTGGACCAACTGCACCTCTGAAGAGTCGAACATGTGGTCTCAGTACCTCATCTCTGTATCTCTGAGCGTTAACAGTCTTCCTCTGACCAACCATGAAGATGTGCAGGTCCGTACGGCCATTCAACATGATGCCGCCCCATACCATGATGCCACCACCACCATACTGGCCCCGTTCACGATGTTCCTGTGGTTGTGTCGGCTACCCGGTTCTCTCCAGATTAATGAGCGACGGTAATCATTCTGCAGCCTGAAGCGGGATTCATCTGTGAAGAGCACATGCCTCCATTCATGGTCCAGTTTCGATGTTGACGGCTCGACAGTAAACGGGCCCGTATCTGTGCTGGAGTGAGCGGGACGCACACCGCTGCACGTCGGGCAAACAGTCCTGCTGTTCTGAGCCTCCGGTACACAGTTTGCCAGGAAACGGCAACCGCCGAGACGGCTGCAAGCTCTGCCGACAATTGTCATGCGGGTGCACTCCGAATTCGTCGGGCGGTTAAGGCCAGATATCTGTCGTGCTGTGGGGTGGTTACCCTTGGTTGACCTGGTACTGGCCTACGACTAACATCTCCTGTGTCTCGAAATCATCTCCTAAGCCGTCCGACTCGTTGGCTGAACGGTCAGCGTACTGGCCTTCGGTTCAGAGGGTCCCGGGTTCGATTCCCGGCCGGGTCGGGGATTTTAACCTTAATTGGTTAATTCCAATGGCACGGGGGCTGGGTGTATGTGTTGTCTTCATCATCATTTCATCCTCATCATGACGCGCAGGTCGCCTACGGGAGTCAAATAGAAAGACTTGCACCTGGCGAGCCGAACCCGTTCTGGGATATCCCGGCACTAAAAGCCATACGACATTTCATTTCATCTCCTAAGCCTGGACATGACACTTTGTGGCACATTCAAGGACACGGCGACTTCGGTCTGTGCCTGGCCTGCTTCCAGGCGGCCGAGTATTCTACCCTGCAAAATGGGGTCCAGATGGCGTCGTTGTGCCATTATATTGTCACGTTCACCACGAGGCTACACTCCGCACACTATAACAGGGCAAACATGACTGAGAGAATATGGGGCGCAGGCACTGGCTGTGTTTACCTTGCGGTTACGCCGCTAGTCAAAGCAGGGAACACTCCTTTCCTATACAGAGCGAACACGTAAGGTTGGTAGGTGCATATGTCGTGCGATTTGCGGTCTATTTCCTGTTGCCCTGCTTACTCGTAAATTATGCTTAACTTTTGGACACTAGTGTACATATATATATTTTTACTATAGGCCCTACAATACTTTTACTTATGTCTCATATCTGTCTTTATCTTACCGTGCCTAGCCATACGTTCTTTTCTTCGTTTTCTTTCAATCTACTCGTTTGCCATTATTTTTCTTGTTAATTGTTGTTTTCCTACAGTTATCATGTTAGTTTTTATTTTCTTCCGCTACTTTTGCCGTTACTTGCTTTTTCTTCGTTGCTTCTTCAATTATTTAATTTTGAGTTTGCACCGCGTTACTCTGTTGTAACTATATTTTTCACTCCGGAACTCTGTAATTCGGCTTCTCGCTGTTTTCATTTCACAAACAAACAAACAAACAAACAAACAAACAAACAAACAAACAAACAAACAAACAAACAAACAAACAAACAAACAAACAAAACACCTAGCTCGATAGCTGCAGTCGCTTAAGTGCGGCCGGTATCCAGTATTCGGGAGATAGTAGGTTCGAACCCCACTGTCGGCAGCCCTGAAAATGGTTTTCCGTGGTTTTCCATTTTCACACCAGGCAAATGCTGGGGCGGTACCTTAATTAAGGCCACGGCCGCTTCCCTCCGATTCCTAGCCCTTCGCTGTCCCATCGTCGCCATAAGACCTATCTGTGTCGGTGCGACGTAAAGCAAGTAGCAAAAAAAAAAAAAAAGACAAACAAACAAACAAAGAAACAAATAAATATATATAAATAAATAAATGGTGATGAGGCAGCCCTAATCGCCACCACTGGGCATAGGAGTGACGGATATCGGTGCTTGGTAGACCTGTGAAATACGCAGACTTCGAATATGCGACACTTATTTCACCAGGAAGTTGCGATACTCTATTAAGCAGTCGTGTCAGCAAACACCATTTAGTATCTATAACATCGAAAAGACATGACGGAGAAAGTGAAGACGATGGAAGAGAAAATGAACAATAGATGCAAGCAAGCATCAGTGCTTGTAAGACATTCCTCGGAACTTCAACAGGCTCTTATACAGACAGAAGAGCTGACTGAACAAGTGGCTGAGCTCAGCGAAACGGAAGGATTGTTGCTTGCGATAAAGGACCAGGTAGTGTGTACCAAAAGTTATCAGATGCATATTATAGAGTGCCTGTGAAGTATGTCTTAAAAACTTGAGACATTCTGTAGAAAGAAGCTACATGTTAAGAAATAAATATATTTTATTTATTTATTTATTTATTTATTTATTTATTTATTTATTTATTTATTTATTTATTTATTTATTTATTTATTTATTTATTTATTTATTTATTTGACTTAAGCAGTGGCGAAGTTATTGCTCGCGGCCCTCCCTTGCGCTTAACCACGTAAATCATCATCTTTCCGTTGTATAGTTTTCATTCCCCTCCCTGAAGGGGTGGGGCGGGCCACCTTGAAGGTTACGCCTTCATCATGGCCAGGAGTTTCGGCTGGTTGGGAAGGAGCGAGGGCAGTAGGTAGATGGGAATTTGAAGTGAGGAAAAGTGAGGTGCATGTGGAAGGTTGCCACGTAAATGACAAATTAATACATATATAAGAGTAATGCAATATTTTATTATAACATGAAAGATAGCTAAGTTAAATTACTGATATGGAGAACATATAGTGTAGAATGAAAGCAAAGCTCAACAAATAAAAATAAAATAAAATAAATCCGGAGCATAAAAGTGAAAAGAAAGAGAACAGTCATAATGACAAAATACATACAAACTGAAAAATATAAGCAATGCATACCAGGTGTATGCATAAGTCTTTTCCGATTTCACTAAGAGATGGCGCCAGCGAACAGTACGCAGCGGATGTTTGTTCGTCTGACATTAACCTACCAACATACACAAGTTGAGTTCGCCAAACACTAGCGTCTGTGTTGTATCGTTCAGCGATCATGTCAACGTTTGTGCCTGAAAAAGATCATTAGCGGCACGCATTGCTCTTCTTATTTAATCAAAAGAAAAATGCTGCGGAAAGTCATCGTTTGCTGGTAGGAACATATGGTGAACACGTTCCGTCGATTAGAACATGTGAGACATGGTTTCGACAATAACGTTTTTAATGTTCTGCTGTAGCTCTTCCAGCGTGTGAGGATTATTGGAGTACCCCCTAACCCTTCAATTTGCTCCACAGGTGAAAGTCACAGGGAGAGAGATCAGGAGATCGAGGTGGCCAGTAGATTGCACTGCCTCTGCCGATTGTCCTCTCCTCAGCGAACACCTCATGACAAGGTTGTCAAGGTAGTGTGTGCTGTTGCTCCGTCTTGCTGAGGATACCCAAATCGTTCATTTTCTGTGAGTTGATCCACATACGGATTAAACAGTGACTGGACATACCGGTTAACATTAAGAGTTTCGTGTTACGATGCGGACACTAGACATTGCGCCCAAACACCAACCCTGAGATTATGCAATGGCTTTTCGACGTACCGATGGGGTTTCTCTGATGCATAATGGCGGGTGTTCTGTGAGTTCACATAGTTACCCTGACAAGCTATATCAGGCCTCATCTGAAGAAACGAAAACTGAGGATCTATAAGTGCTGACTCCACTTCATTCAGAAACCACCGGCAGAACTCAACACGGGAAGGTTCGTCTGGACGCTTTAACGCATGCAAAGTAGTAAATTTGTAAGGATACAGATGCAGGTTCTTTATGATATTTCGACACGACGATCTCTTTATTCCCACTCGCACAGATTTCGTCGGACTTCGTTCCAGACTTTCCTTCACTCGAGCATTGTTTTCTGGTGCTCGAACTCTTTTCAGATAGTTAGGGTTTTTATTCGCTACAGAGCCCGTTTTACGCTGTCCGACTCATTGGCTGAATGGTCAACGTTGATACATTCGGTTCAGAGGGTCCCGGGTCGGCCGGGTCGGGGATTTTAATCGCCTTTGATTAATTCTTCTGGCGTCCGGCTCCATGGCCTTTGGTCACAGGAGTCCCGGATCGATTCCCGGTGGGGTCGGGAATTTTAACCATAATTGGTTGATTTCGCTGACACGGGGGCTGGGTGTATGTGTCTTCTTCATCATCATCATCATTTCATCCTCATCACAACGCGCAGGTCACCTACGGGTGTCAAATCAAAAGACCTGCATCTGGCGAGCCGAACTTGTCCTCGGACACTCCCGGCACTAAAAGCCATACGCCATTTAATTTAAATTATTCTGGCCGGGGACTGGGTGTTTGTGTTTGTCCCAGCACATAGGCCTACTGATATTCGGACAACACACTACTAACCACCACACAAATACGCAATAGTGATTACATCCCTCCCTATAGGGTTGGCGTCAGGAAGGGCATCCGGCCGTAAAATAGGGCCAAATCCACATGTGCGAAACAGATCGCACCCGCGACCCCACAGGTGCGGGAAAAGCGGTAGAAAAAGAAAGAAATAAATAAAGAAAGAAAGAAAGAAAGAAAGAAAGAAAGAAAAGAAAGAAGGAAAAAAGAAAGAACCCGTTTTACGCCATTTTGCCACTAACTTTTGCATTACAGACTTTACTATAGGTTTTCCCAAAACACTTCCAATTTTAAACTCTTGCGCAAACTGTTCCGTACAAGTTTTCCACGAATCGTGTTTCGCATAACACTTGACAGTGAACACGCGCTGTTTTATCGTGAGCATAATTTTGTGGTGCATTCAACTGGTCACTAAACACGTCTGCTCCTTTCACTCACTCACACGTAACAACACAGCGACGTACTCGGGAGATGCGCACACGCAGACATGTGTCAGCAAGCGATTGGTGCATCAAAGTCACGGTTTCCAGCATTTTCTGTGATGGGCAGTTCTCCTGTTCATTAACAAGAGTCTGTTCCGCGTCGGTCTTATAAATAATAATAATAATAATAATAATAATAATAATAATAATAATAATAATAATAATAATAATAACGCTTTTACGTCCTACTAACTACTTTTTGTACTGTTCTCGAAGACGCCAAAGAATTTTGTCCCGCATGACTTCTTTAACGTGCCAGTAAATCTACCGACACGAGGCTGACATATTTGAGCACCTTTAAATATCACCGGACTGAGTCAGGATCGAACCTGCCATGTCGAACTCAGAAGGCCAGCGCTCTACCGTTTGAGCTATTCAGCCCAGCAGTAAACAGTCTACTCCAGTTCTGCTATGAGATTTGCATAAGCATTAGGGGTACGGCCTTATTTAAAGGCCTAGAAATTATGTTACTCTCACTACATTAGGGAAGAACGGCTAGACGACACTTAGGCCTACTTCTAGCCAAATTACTTCGCATTGGCTGTGAGGTTTGGGTTACGTAGCTGTCAATGTGCATTCGGGAGATAGCGGATTCGAACCCCACTGTCGGCAGCCCTGAAAAACGCTCTTCCATGGTTTTGCATTTACACACGAGGCAAATGCTGGGATTGCAGCTTAATTAGGTCCCTTCCTTCCCGCTCCTAGCCTTTCCTTATCCCATCGTTGCCATAAGACCTGTCTGTGTCGGTGCGGCGTAAGCAAATTGTAAAAGGAAAGAAACAAAAATGAAACAAAACAACACTTTGCGTTCTAACTTATTTCTGCATCAATATACGTTTTCTTCTTCTTCTCCTTCTTCTACTACTACTACTACTACTTATTATTATTATTATTTCCTTCTCTCTTTCTTTCTTAATCTGTTTACCCTCCAGGGTTGGTTTTGTTCTCGGACTCAGCGAGGGCAGTGTCCTAGAGCTTCAGACTTTGGGTCGGGGATACAACTGGGAGTAGGACCAGTACATCGCCCAGGTGGCCTCACCTGCTATGCAGAACAGGGGCCTTGCGGGGGGATGGGAACATTGGAAGGGATAAACAAGGAAGAGGGAAGGAAGCGGCCGTGGCCTTAAGTTAGGTACCATCCCGACATTTGCCTGGAGGATAGGTGGGAAACCACGGAAAACCACTTCCAGGATCGCTGAGGTAGGAATCGAACCCACCTCTACTCAGTTGACCTCCCGAGGCTGAGTGGACACCGTTTCAGCTCTCGTATCACTTTTCAAATTTCGTGGCCGAGCAGGGAATCGAACCCGGACCTCCGGGGGAGTGGCAACTAATCACGCTAAACACTCAGCCTCGGCAGATCATCTGATTAGAGGAGGGTTCGATTCTCCCCTCAACCATCCTCGAAGTGGTTTTCCGTTATTTCCCAGTTCTCCTCTGGCAAATGCCGGGATGGTACCTAACTTAAGGCCACGGCCGCTTCCTTCACTCTTCCTTGTTTATCCCTTCCAATGTTCCCATCCCCCCGTAAGGCCCCTGTTCAGCATAGCCGGTGAAGCAGCCTGGGCGAGGTACTGGTCGTCCTTCCCAGTTGTCGGCTCCCTCGCTGAGTCCGAGGAAAAAAACCCTGGAGGGTAAATAAATAAATAAATAAATAAATAAATAAATAAATAAATAAATAAATAAATAAATAAATAAATAAATAAATTTATTCTTCACCCTCTCTCAGTATCTTTTCATCTTTTCACCTACTTTCTTCTTCTGGTCTTCTGTATAGGATTCCCCTTTTCCTCACTAGTGTTTCCCCAGTCTCCTCTAAACCGCAGAACTTTTTGACGGGTTGTCTGAATCGATTTCTGTCCATGATATAATCTTCCGTAACCCCCATCACAGTCAAGTCCAACCTCACTTCTCGAAACCATTTCAGCCCTGTCGTCTTCTTCTTCCTGAAGAATTCAAAGATTCTCTTCGTCAGTTTGTTATTGTCCATCCTCAGGAGGTGTCTATAAAACTGTAACCATCTCTTCCTCGTCAGTAAACCACTCCTGTTCTTTGATACAATTTGTAGTTAGATTATTATTAATATTATTTCATCTTTATTCGATTTTGGCCTACTTTGGACCACGGTAATCAATTGACCTGCTGGTTAGTCTTTTTTTTTTCCTCTCCAAGAACTTCATTATTTCGCTGTAGTTCCTTTCCTCTGATCACATTTTCTTGGACTTTTCATTCTGCTTTTCCTGGAACCCCTTGAATTTATCAATTTTTAGCTCGGAACTTGTCTCTATTAAACATTTCTTTGGGATTGATGCCCACTTCCTTCATGTCTTTTCTTATTTATTCTACCTATTTAGTAGTTGCTTTTAATTTGATGATTAGTTAAATATTTTCGTTGTTACTCGAATTTCGTTCATTCTTGTGAGGTGCCTGTAAAACTTCAGTCTCCTCTTACGTATGGTGTCTGAGATCTTCTCTGTCTGTTTGTATAGTTCTTCATTTCTCCTTTTCTTCATGTACCATCGTTTCTTTTTTCGGGTCCAAAATTCCTCCTCAAAATTTTCTTTCTTTCTTCTCCTGCTCGTCCATTTTTCCTTTGCTATTCAGTAAAAGATTTTCTGAACTGTACCGTCCCTCTGGCTTGATAACCGTGGTACAGTGTCTGATCTTTGTTCTGTCAGATTGAAGCAAGTGTGTAATGGACTAGTATAACTTTGGAAACAATTCTCTAAACCCACGGTTAAATAGTGAAAATATCGATCTCGATTAGTAAGTGGTATTATTATTATTATTATTATTATTATTATTATTATTATTATTATTACTTGTGAGGTGTGGCTATATACCTACACTGGTATTTCGATTTATGAATTTGTTTACGTCTATTATTATTATTATTATTATTATTATTATTATTATTATTATTATTATTATTATTATTATTATTATTATTATATCTACGCAGTTATGTACGACAGGTTGTCAGTACGGGCTTTATTTGGTATAAATCGTGGTCTTATTTATTATTTGTGTGTTGTATGAGATCTGCCTTGTGTAACAGAACATTTGAGGTTATGTCACGATACTTCTGCTGTATGTTTATTAATCCGACCTTATTTAATGTAAGAACACGTAATTAATAGTATATAATTTATTATTACCTGTAAATATGATGTATAAATCCGATGTAATGATGTGCAACACGGGGTAAGAGTCTAGAACAATGCACCTTTGTCACTCGAGATTTACAGAATGTTCTGTTCATTTGTATATAGGTTATTGAAGACTCGAAAAGATACGCGAAAGCATATTGTGTCATAATTTTCTGAAAACCTGACCAGGAAAGGTATATAAAGGACGGTCTTGGGTTGTTTAGTCGAGTTGTTAGTGAGAGTCGTTAGTCGAGTTAAGTATGTGAACTCATGTTGTGGTTTTGCCGTTGAAGTGGTTATGTTGTGTTGGTACCACATGTGATCTTGTCAAGTGTTCCTTAGTCGACTGAGTTCAAGATGGTGGTTCATTCGATGTGCAACTCCTAAGGTGTATATAATTTGTAAATAGAACAGTGTACACAATTGGGAACATGCATCATTTTCAAAAATATTTTTTTTGAAAAGTACGCCAATGAAATAGTACGTAAACGTATTACATTGTGGTATGTTGCCTTGTTTTCTACCATTAAAAAAATATTTAATAGTGCCTTTCCGCAAGGCGAGTGAAACGGCCTCTGACGTAAGCGGCGCGCTGTGACGTCACGATCCAGTGCCGCATGGAGCTCTACCAGCCGTTGTGCATCAGCCGTTGCTAAAAGCCGATTGTTTATTATTCACGTTCGCGAATAACTTCGAAATGACAGAAGAAAGGTTCGAAACAGCACAGTCAGACAATCTACCATGTGTAGATGTCATCATTCTTGAAAAATGTGACTTTTGTGGCCGCAGAAATTCGCGGATAACAAGCAAGTTTGTAAGTGGCGTCTTTTATATACGTGCAATGTACTGTAACCCATAGTATTAGGATAACAACGAACCTGGATAGATATCACATCACTTTCAACATTTCCTTCTAGACTGATTCCCCTATTAAAGAATAACATTACATTTTCGGGCTTTCAGCATTAGTAAAGTAAGAAATCGGATTTTAGCACTAACATAAACATATAGGTAGCATTATAGTACTAGTCCGCTTCTGTGATGTAGTGGTTAATGTGTGCCACTCCCGGAGGCCCGGTTTCGATTCCCGGCTCTGCCATGAAAGTTGAAAACAAATAGTACGAGGACTGGAACAGGGTCTACTCAGCCTCGGGAGGTCAACTGAGTAGAAAGGTTTCGAATCCCACCTCAGCCATCCTCGAAGTGGTTTTTCGTATTTTCCTACTTCTCCTCCAGGCACCTAAGGCCACGGCCGTTTCCTTCCCTCTTCCTTGTCTATCCCTTCCGATCCTCCCATCCTCCAACAAGGCCCCTGTTGAGCATAACAGGTGAGGCCGCTGGGCGAGGTAATGGCCCTCCTCACCAGTTTCATCACCATACCCAAAGTCTCACGTTCCAGGACACTGCCCTTGAAGTGGTAGAGGTGAAATCCCTCGCTGAGTCCGAGAGAAAACCAACCCTGAAGGATACACTGATTAAGAAAGAAAGAAAGAAAGAAAGAAAGAAAGAAATAAGGAAGGAAAGAAAGATCATAGTACTATAGGGCTATAATCTATCATTCCCAAAAAATATATATTTATGGTTGGGACAACTGGCCTACCCACTTCCAGGGCCCATGAAAGAGAATTAAATATCTTTGTGGAGGGAAAAAGTTAAACATGATAAAGATAAATATGACTTCATCTAGTTTTCACAAGTCGGGCTGAGTGGTTCAGACTGTTGAGGTGCTGGCCTTCTGACCCCAACTTGGCAGGTTCGATCCTGGTTCAGTCCGGTGGTAGTTGAAGGTGCTCAAATACGTCAGCCTCGTGTCGGTAGATTTACTGGCACGTAAAAGAACTCCTGCAGGACTAAATTCCTGCACATCGGCGTCTCCGAAAATCGTAGAAGTAGTTAGCGGGGCGTGAACCCAATAACGTTAATTACATTTGGCTTTTAACAAGCTGAGCATATCAGGAAAGAAAAGTGTCTCGGTGACATTTTAGTCGCTCAATACAGGAATGTCTTTGGGTGCTGTGACTTTTACTTTTTTTTTGTTTACGTCACACCGTCACATATAGGTCTTATGGCGACGATGGGACAGGAAAGGCCTAGGAATGGGAACAAAGCGGCCGTGGCCTTAGGTACAGCCTCAGCACTTGCCTGGTGTGAAAATGGGAAACCACGGAAAACCATCTTCAGGGCTGCCGGCAGTGGGGTTCAAAACCCACTATCTCCCGGATGCGAGCTCACAGCTGCGCGCTCCTAACCGCACGGCCAACTCGCGCGGTATTTTTACCCTTCGGTTTATTGACTTGGCTTGTATAACCTAAAACTTAGGCTAAGTTGGATAATATTTTAAACACCTACATCACTATTTTCACCTGTGTGCAATTATGTTATTTATTTCATTAATATTATGATAATTATTATAATTGAGCATTGTTAACTTATAAGACCCCAACAGACAAGCATTTGTTTTGTGTAGAGTTATACATTTGTTAAATTCACGTTGTTTCCTTTCATGATGTACACGCCTATCCTTCGTTACATTATAGAGTTTTTAGATATAGCCTAAATTTCTTTACCAATTAAGCTCTTCAATAAAGACATACATAACTGTCCCATGCCAAGATATATTGGTAGAATTAGAGCTGTCAAAATGGTCCATAACCCCTTTGATTTATTATCTTGACATGGATCACCCAAAACATAGGTTAGGTTTGGAGAATACTTTAATAATCAGCATTATTTAATGCACTGTTTTTTACTTTCATATTCCAAGATGTAATTGAAGCATTTAAATAAAGCATCATACATTAAAATTTAAAGTTTTACCACTAGAACAGCTGACATGGAAAAGTGATTTGAAAATTCAAACAAATTCATCTTACGTTAAAATCTTCAAAAAAAAAAAAAAAAAACTGTAGACTTTTCCGATATATCACCAGCATTTCTCTGGCTCGCCAAAATCCATTTCTCCCTCGTTTTAGCGTCTTTGGAACATTTATAAACAATTTGTTTGGTACGGTATGCGATGTGCTATTGCACATCGGAACTCTACACCATTTATAAGTTTTCTGCCTCACTGTCTGCGCAGGATTCATTTTAAGTCTAAAATATACCACTCAGATTATTATCCAATGTATAGACCTCGAATTTAACCATACTAGACACTAACGTAAAGTAGAAATACGCGAAGTGTATCCTGCTTCTCACAGCACACTATGTGTTATTTCGTCTGCTAATGCAGTCAACCTGTACGATGACGTCAGACCAATGAGATCGCGTGCTTGCGTGACGTGACATTTTCGTAGATTTTTATCACGTTTGGAGTTATTATTTGTACATTCTGATCACATTTTTGAATTCTGCATGAAATTTTGAATCAGATTAGCATATTTTTAATTAAAACCCCGGATCATGCATGTTCCCTATTGACATGATCTCTTGTGTGCGTCTTTGTGAATACGATAAGATATCATTATTTTCTATTCTGTACTATTCTATAGGCTAACTCCATCTTTCTGGCCCTTCCCATACTTGTTTCTTTAACAATTATTATTATTATTATCCCATCCGATTTTCGGCAGAATGTTGTTATACCTATTCCCAAGAAAGCCGGTGCTGACAGGTGTGAAAACTACCGCACCATTTGTTTAGTATCTCATGCCTTGCAAAATTTTAACACGTATTATTTACAGAAGAATGGAAAAACAAGTTGAAGCTGAGTTGGGAGAAGATCAATTTGGCTTCAGAAGAAATGTAGGAACACGTGAATTAATCCTGACTTTACGTCTGATCTTAGAGGATCGAATCAAGAAGGACAAGCCCACGTACATGGGATTCGTAGATCTAGAAAAGGCATTCGATAATGTTGATTGGACCAAGCTATTTATGATTCTGAAGATGGTAGGGATCAGATACCGAGAACGAAGATTTATCTACAATCTGTATAAAAATCAGGCTGCAGTGATAAGAATCGAGGGCTTTGAAAAAGAAGCAGTAATCCAGAAAGGAGTGAGGCAAGGCTGCAGTTTGTCCCCTCTCCTTTTCAATGTTTACATAGAACAGGCAGTAAAGGAAATCAAAGAGAAATTTGGAAAGGGAATCACAATCCAAGGAGAGGAAATCAAAACCTTGAGATTTGCCGATGATATTGTTATTTTATCTGGGACTGCAGAAGATCTCCAGAAGTTGCTGAATGGTACGGATGAAGTCTTGGGTAAGGAGTACAAGATGAAAATAAATAAGTCCAAAACAAAAGTCATGGAGTGCAGTCGAACGAAGACAGGTGATGCAGGTACATTAGATTAGGAAATGAAGTCTTAAAGGAAGTAGATGAGTATTGTTACTTGGGTAGTAAAATAACTTTTTTTTTTGCTAGGGGCTTTACGTCGCCCCGACACAGATAGGTCTTATGGCGACGATGGGATAGGAAAGGCCTAGGAGTTAGAAGGAAGCGGCCGTGGCCTTAATTGAGGTACAGCCCCAGCATTTGCCTGGTGTGAAAATGGGAAACCACTGAAAACCATCTTCAGAGGTGCCGATAGTGGGATTCGAACCTACTATCTCCCGGATGCAAGCTCACAGCCGCGCGCCTCTACGCGCACGGCCAACTCGCCCGGTAGTAAAATAACTAACGATGGCAGAAGTAAGGAGGACATAAAATGCAGACTAGCACAAGCAAGGAAGAGCTTTCTTAAGAAAAGAAATTTGCTCACTTCAAACATTGATATAGGAATTAGAAAGATGTTTGTGAAGACTTTCGTGTGGAGCGTGGCATTGTATGGAAGTGAAACATGGACGAATACTAGCTCAGAAAGAAAGAGAATAGCAGCTTTTGAAATATGATGTTACAGAAGAATGCTGAAGGTGAGATGGATAGACCGAATCACGAATAAAGAAATACTGAATCGAATTGGTGAGAGGAGATCGATTTGGCTAAATTTGACGAGAAGAGATAGAATGATAGGACACATCTTAAGACACCCAGGACTTGTTCAGTTGGTTTTTGAAGGAAGTGTAGGTGGTAAGAACGGTAGGGGTAGACCAAGGTATGAATATGACAAGCAGTGTAGAGCAGATGTAGGATGCAATAGTTACGTAGAAATGAAAAGTTTAGCACGGGATAGGGTGGCATGGAGAGCTGCATCAAACCAGTCTATGGACTGATGAATCAAACACACAATTATTATTATTATTATTATTATTATTATTATTATTATTATTATTATTATTATTATTATTTGTATAATGAATTTCATGACAGAGCAAATGTTTGGGTACAGATTTGGGATCGACTGAGATCTCGTGTAGCCGTAGGGTAGGTACAAATAAGCAGCTTGAAATTCCTGTAGAGGACAATATTAGTCGGTGTGAACTCGTGCCGCTGGACTAGAAACATACAGTCGGCACGTCTTTCATCCTTTGTCTCAACACAACACCGTGTTAAATTAACGAGTGTTTCAACAGGCCTCTTCACTACTCTCTGTCTTGTTTGATGATGACGCGCGCGCACACGCACACACATACGTATATAGACTGTGGGGTGGGAGGGAGGGAGTCTGTCTAACTTTCTGCAACAGTTGTTATCTAGAATGGACGAGTCCCCCTGAATGTATAAATAATCAATACAGGGAACTTTGGTTATCCTCTACACTCGCCTTTATACTGCACTGGAATAACAAAGACAATACACAGTGATTAATATTGATTAGCAATGTAATAATAATAACAACACAGTGGAACCTCGATATCTGGAGTCACCTCGGGAGCTAAATGGTATTTCGAATTATAGAAATTTCGGGAAGTAGAGAATACCGTTTTTGAGCATATATAGGCCTAGCGCATAACTGAATCATATATATATCTACGGGCTTATCAGTGGCGTATACTGAGGGCTACCAAGGCTATCAGTGAAGCCCAAACCTCAAATGCGAGCGATGGAAATCTAAAGCACGTTATATTGTAAGCATCTGACACATTGTTCCATTTGCAAACCTCTAAAGCCTGTGTCGGTGTGACGTAAAGCCCCTAGCAAAAAAAAAAAAAAAAAAAAAAAAAAAAAAAAAAAAAAAAAAAAAAAAAAAAAAAAAAACACTTTAAAGCATTGAGAAAGCATCTGTTTACCCTCCAGGTTCGGCTTTTCCCTCGGACTCAGCGAGGGATCCCACCTTTACCGCCACAAGGGCAGTGTCCTGGAGCTTCAGACTCTTGGTCGAGGGGATACAACTGGGGAGTATGACCAGTACCTCGCCCAGGCGGCCTCACCTGCTATGGTGAACAGGGGCCTTGTAGGGGGATGGGAAGATGGGAAGGGATAGGCAAGGATGAGGGAAGGAAGCGGCCGTGGCCTTAAGTTAGGTACCATCCCGGCATTCGCCTGGAGGTGAAGTGGGAAACCACGGAAAACCACTTCGAGGATGGCTGAGGTGGGAATCGAACCCACCTCTACTCAGTTGACCTCCCGAGGCTGAGTGGACCCCGTTCCAGCCCTCGTACCACTTTTCAAATTTCGTGGCAGAGCCGGGAATCGAACCCGGACCTCCGGGGGTGGCAGCTAATCACACTAACCACTACACCACAGAGGCGGCCCTTGAGAAAACATGTCGCACGTATTTCTTAGAACAAGGCTTCGGAGACCGATATTGCAGCCCAGACTCTCGTCCCTTCCCATCGACTCGCCTCACGCGGCTTGCTGCTGTCTGCCTACAGGTGCGGGGACCGGCGGAGGATAGCTGTGCTAGGCTTTGGTCCGTCAGATCGCCACTGCTAACTATCACCATGCGTTACTCATCGAATGTACTTCCTCACCCCATCCCTCTATATAGATAATGCAGTGCTGGTATTTCACTCCCGTTTACTTCTACATCCTGGTAGGAAGACACTGCAGGGCTGCTGTTATAGGAGTAATATAGTTTTCTTTTTATTGGTAGATCTGCTAAAATGAAACGCAATCTTTCAGGTTTAGTGTTCTCTTTTGTTGGTTGGAATCGGACACCACCACTGATCTTCCGAGGAAGATAATTAACCATTGAACGATGGGTACGACCGCTGTAAAATTCAACATTGTTATTTAACGATTATGATGATGATGTTAATAATAATAATAATAATAATAATAATAATAATAATAATAATAATAATAATAATAATAATGGTGCATGGCATCTACATAGGCTTGGTGGTGACCTAATAAGGATAAAATGAATGGCGAAGACGTCATAAACACCCAGTTCCCAAGCCAAGGGAATTAAAAGTATGAGAGGGTTGATTCTGAAAATTGAACCGGGGCCGTCGGACCAAAGGCAAGCATTCTATCTACTTAGCCTCAAAATTGGACTTCAATTTGCTAAACCTTGACCACCAACTCGATTGATCAGGTGTTGAGTATTGGCGGTGACAGAGGCCAGGGCAGTAGCTTGTGAAGCAGCCTTGACAACACAGCGGGCAGCTTCGTTGGCTGTTGGATGCAGCTCAAAATGCTTAAGGCTTGATGTTCCCTAAACCAACTATCGACAAGGGGTAGCCTAAGTCTAGTGGTAGCCTACGTCTTGATACCAGCATCCGCCACTGGGGCTTATACTAAATACAGTATTGGGCCGATGACCTGAATGTCAGGCCCCTTTAAACAACAAGCATCATCATCATCAAATACAGTATTTTTTTTACAGTATTTAAAAATTAGCCGGCCCCGTGGTGTAGGGGTCCGTGCCTGCCTCTTACCCGGAGGCCCCGGGCTCGATTCCACACCAGGTCAGGGATTTTTACCTGGACCTGAGGGCTGGTTCGAGGTCCACTCAGCCTACGTGATTAGAATTGAGGAGCTATCTGACGGTGAGATAGCGGGCCCGGTCTCGAAAGCCAAGAATAACGGCCGAGAGGATTCGTCGTGCTGACCACACGACAGCTCGTAATCTGCAGGCCTTCGGGCTGAGCAGCGGCCGCTTGGTAGGCCAAGGCCCTTCAAGGGCTGTAATGCCATCGGGTTTGGTTTGGTTTTTATTTAAAAATATACCGGGCGAGTTGGCCGTGCGTGTAGAGGCGCGCGGCTGTGAGCTTGCATCCGGGAGATAGTAGATTCGAATCCCACTATCGGCAGCCCTGAAAATGGTTTACCGTGGTTTCCCATTTTCACACCAGACAAATGCTGGGGCTGTATCTTAATTAAGGCCACGGCCGCTTCCTTCCAACTCCTAGGCCTTTCCTATCCCATCGTCGCCATAAGACCTATCTGTGTCGGGGCGACGTAAAGCCCCTAGCAAAAAAAATATTTAAAAATATACTAACAAAACCGTATTTTACGGCATCGTTTTAATTATGACCCTTATTAAAGTCAGTTTTTAGAAGATAGTCCAACTCCATGGCTGCATGGTTAGCATGCTGGCCTTTGGTCACAGGGGTCCCGGGTTCGATTCCCGGCAGGGTCGGGAATTTTAACCATTGTTACCGTGTTTTTACGGTAGTTATGCGTGAAAGAAGGTGCGGGGTGGTGAATAGGTCTCAAGCTACGAAAGTAAAATTAATTTAAAATTTAACAAGGTTATATTTTTCTTTCAAAATAAAGAAATAACAAGCATGGCAGGTACAGAGTAGCAAGTCAAAAGGTAGTTACAATATTTACAAGATTTGGGCTTCGAGCCCCGAATTCACATTTCTAGGGCAATTAGCCCAACCTTACTCCAAACTAAGTTTTACCAGAGGGGCCGAAAACCCCATTCATGTCCCAGAGCACTTGCTCCAAATTACACAGAAAAGCCTCCTCGAGGCAAACAACACCCAATTTTCGAAAAGAGCCACTCGCTCTCAACTTTAAGCCTCTCAAAGGCCACACCAAACTCCACCTTCAAGTTGTCCTCTCGGGACATAGACACAGAGGTAAAATACCTAACCTACTGAGGTCTATTAAATGAAAAAGGGTAATTACATGACCTCTAAAATAACAATTTGAGAGGAGGCGATCTTGCGCTCCTAATACGCTTTGTTTAAAACCTACTTGGCACTAGGCCGTTAATACAAGGGCTAATCCCATACTAAAGAGGTGACTTAATAAGGAAAAAATTTACATTAAGTCGAAGAAGAATAGGTTGAGAAAAATATAAGTTCACCTCAAAAAATATGAGTGGGAGCTCGAGAGGGTTAAGCACTCTCTATCCCAATATGCAGTTTAAAGAATAGATAGAAGTTTCTTTACATTTTAAGGAAGATTACGTAATGGAAAAACTTCGGACCCGCCCCGAGAGTTAAACTGCTGAGCAAGCAAGAAAAGAAGTAATTAGTCGGCCATTACCTGGTTGTTGACAGTCGCCGAAGAAAGAGGCGCTTCCCGCCCCCTGCTATGTACTTTACACACTGAAAGATGGAACAGAAGTGGCCCGGAGACCCAAAAATCAGCAGTTTATATCCTCTCGCGGAAGGTTCGAGGCGTTAGGGGAATGAGAACACCCTCCTACAAACTCTTTATTGGGTAGGATACAGCAACATATTCAAGTTGGGGGAAGATACATCGGATTGGCCGGAAATTAATGAAAGAAATTCGGGATTGGCTAAATTTAAAACAAGGGGAAAGAAAGGGTTAATATTGCCAACTTAAACAATGACAGAAGGAAATTTAATAAAGAACAAACTTTTGAAATTAAATTTTCTCCAAAAGAACAGTTCTTTTTCTTCGCACTAGGGTGCACTATTGTTGATCTTCAGTAGTGTCCTCTAGAAGAGAAAGTTCACACTTCTTACTACAAGCAAAACAAAAATACGTCGAAAATGACACCGTTCAAAAACTCTAAAATTTCCAGGTAGTGACATCTTCTGAGAAACTTGAAAATTAATACCATCAATAAAGTTCAGACTTCCTCCAGCAGAGGAGTTTCAATTGGCGCACATTTTAAATTAGCGGCGTGGAGGTGTACCGCCCGGTACAACCATCATTGGTTAATTTCGCTGGGATGGGGGCTGGGTGTATGTCTAGTCATCATCATGACGCGCAGGTCGCCTACGGGAGTCAAATCAAAAGATCTGCACCTGGCGAGCCGAACTTGTCCTCGGACACTCCCGGCACTAAAAGTCATACGCCACTTCATTTCATTTTTTTAAGAATATAGTACATACAGTAGTGAAACAAGAAACATACCTCCGTTAACACCTTTGCAAAAAAAAATCGTTAGTCGCTCCTGTTTTTTGCTGTTAACCTTCTTTTCTTCCATATACGTTTCAACAACATTTATTGCTGTGAGAAAGACTGTCATTTATATTCGCATGACTCTGTATGCAGGCTGGAAACACGCAGCCAAGTTTCGTAAATGGAGCTTGTCATCCATGACTTCCGGGGTTGCTTTCGTGAGTGACCGGTAATGAATTCACACCCGAAGAACGAGGCTTCGCCGATTTTCTGATCACTAGAAGTTTGTTTCTCGGTTCCCGTTACATTAGCTCCCAGCATCACTGTAACCCTCTCTTTACTTGTTAACTGTTCCTCATAAACTGCAAATGCTATATTGCACAGTCAATGTTCAAAATTCGAGTTAGAGAGTATTGTATGCTTCGAGAAATCGAGAAATTCGTGTAATCGAATTTCGAGTAATAGAGAAATAAATCCACGTGAAGGATAGTTACTTCGAGATACTGAATATTCGGAGGTTAGAGATATTGAGGTTCGACTGTAATACCGAGCGAGTTGGTGGCGCGGTTAGGGGCGCGCAGATATTAGCTTGCATTCGGGAGATGATGATGATGATGATGATGATGATGCTTGTTGTTTAAAGGGGCCTAACATCGAGGTCATCGGCCCCTAATGGTACGAAATGAAATGACAACAAAAAGTTCAAAAATCCACTGACCAAAATAAAAAATAAAAATTCATGAAAAATGAATGGATGGACATGAACCCAAAAAAAACAACAAAAAACAAGAAGCAAACAAACAGAAAACAGTGCATCCGACTCAAAAAAGGTCATAAATAACACTATTACTGTCCAAGGGACCACTTATAAAGCACAGTCCTGAATCGAGGGTGCTTGATGTCTAAAGGGGGTCCAAAACCAGGTCTAAGGCCCCTCAGAATGGTACATGTCGCGAGTAAAGTAGAACCATGGTATTTGCAATGTTGGGGTACTAATCAAAAGTAGCGAAGACTCACGGTGTTCCACACAAGATGGTACTACTCACAAGTATTGTACTTCGTATAGGTAACGCAAACCTATGAGGTTCCTCACCTAGGTGTACTAACCACAGGGACTCGCACTACACAGTGGTGTTCCTCACATAGTGGGTACTAATCACAGGAAACGCAGACCCACGGTGTCGTTCATGTAGTGGTACAACTCACAGGCAACGCCCAGACCCGCGGTGTTGCTCACATGGGTACGACGCACGGGTACTGAAAACCCACAGGAGAACCCCCCTCTTGCTGCTACTAATCACAAACCTATTTCGTACCTAATGTAGTGGTACTACTCGCAAGTACAGGCAACCCATGGCGTTCCCCGCATGATGGTACGAATCAAAAGTAGTTTCATGGTCCTAATTCAATCATCCCTTGGTCGCCCCTTTTAGTCGCCTCTTCCGACAGGCAGGGGATATTGCGGGTGTATTCTACATGTGCGACCCCCACCCGCAGGAGGTAGTGTGTTTGGTCCGCGAGAGGTATTTTATTTCCCTCAAGTCCGCCGGCAAGCCGGTTAGGACCCCTCTATCCGCCACCTGGGACGCGCCACGCGGGAGTATCACCTCTCTCCCTGCTACGCCAGCGTAGTAGGTTCGTGGCATTCGGGAGATAATGGGTCCGAACCTCCCTGTCGGTAGCCCTTCCTCATTTACACACCATGCAAATACTGGTCTATAGTTTACTAATTTTAAGTTCACAGCACACCAGCATGTAGTTATTTACTATGCATTTGCATGGAAATCCGGGCTCTACTCATCACCATTTTGGTCTCGGCTACCTTTTGTGCTTGTAACGTCGGAATAGAATGGAGTGTTTATTTCATTCTGAAGCAGTTTGTACCGCACTGTATCTTCTTACTTGCCTCCATATTTTCTCCACAATAGCTTTTGTGTTTGCTCTCGGCGCACGTTTTTAAGAAGCTCTGCTACCACAATACCTACCTTCTCTATTGTGCTAATAGACGATACCACGCTATTCACTGTCCTCAGCCGTTATTCCATCACGCTTAATCACTTTCCTCTTGAATATCTCTTGATATACAGTGTACATAGCAATGTTGTTGGCCAGCTTACAAGAAACATTTATCATATTCACCTCTACGAACTTGCGAAGCGAGGCGAACAATAGCATTTCAAGAGTGTGAGATGACGACAGTTATGACTGTGAAACATGGCGAAACATCAAGCTCATCGCCTCATTCAACGCTAATACCAAACGTAAAAGTTGATCCAGTAATGATTAAGAGGAAGGTCCTCCAAGGCAGTGTTATTGGGCATCTGTTTTTTATTTTATACATAAATGATATGAGTAAGAAACAAGAATCATAAGATGAAGCATTTTACGGGTTATGTTACATTGTATATAGCAGGGTTGGCCACAACGAGGCTCGCGAGCCGCATGCGGCTCTTGATACCAAGCTTAGAGTAAAATTAATTTATATTATTAATGCAAACTAACACTCCGACTCGTTGGCTGAATGGTCAGCGTACTGGCCTTCGGTTCAGAGGGTCCCGGGTTCGATTCCCGGCCGGGTCGGGGATTTTAATCGCTTGTGATTAATTCTTCTGTATATGTCCGTCCCAACACTCTCCTCATCATATTCAGACAACACACTACACTACCAACCACCACAGAAACACGCAATAGTGCTTACATCCCTCCATAGAGGGTTGGCGTCAAGAAGGGCATCCGACCGTAAAAACAGGGCCAAATCCACATGTGCGACGCAGTTCGCACCCGCGACCCCACAGGTGTGGGAAAAAGCGGCAGGAAAAGAAAGAAAGAAAGAAAGAAAGAAAGAAAGAATGCAAACTAACAACATCTCGCGGCCGGCGGCAGTCAGTAGCAGCGATTTGCGGCTTAACGTTATTTAATGATTTGAGATCAATTGAACCTTCATTTTCATTCCTGGAAAATCCTTTTGCTGTTGATATTGTGGGCGATGGCTGGCCTGTTTTATCACAAATAAGAAAGGATACAGCAGCTGTAGAGTTGGAGCTACTAGACATGCAAGAGGACGAAGGAGTTAAAGGACTCAAACGAAGTGGCGTTTCTACCACAGACTTTTGGAAGAATGCTCCAGAAGAAAAATACCCACTGACAAAAGAGTGTGCTAAGAGACTTTTCTCAATCCTTGGGACTACATGTGTGTGTGTGAATCACTGTAGTCAACGCTTAAATTCATTAAATCTAAATATCGATCTTAACTAACTGATGAACATTTACGTTAACTTGTGCGAATTGGGCTTACCAATTATCAGCCAGATTTAAAAAAAAACTTAACAGCATAAATGAACACTCAAAAAAGCACTTCTCGAAAGTAAAATTTCATTCCTTGATGTGTATCTGGACAATAATGTTCTATGTAGTGTAGAAAATAAAGGTTCCTTCATTTATTATAAAACGAAAAACGCCTCTTCATTTTATAAATCATTTTCTAAACATGCTTCCAGTTTTGTCTCCTAAATTTGCGGCTCCCAGAATTAAGGTTAGTGGCCACCCCTGGTATATAGTAAATAAGTTACCAGGTTGTGAATGACTGAAAAAGAGACTTCGACGTGTTGTCAGATGAATAGCAGACAGAGCTATGATGGTAAACGGGTTGAAGTCAGGTGGTAAGTTACTCAAAGAAGAGAAATCCTCTCAATTTTAATTACTGTGTTGATGGGATGCCAGTAACTCATAGGGATCACTGTAAGTACCTAGGTGTTAACATAAGGAAAGAACTTCAGTGGGGTCATCACATATACGAAGTTGTAAATAAAGAGATCGTTTAGTGTTGTTGTTGACTCATAAGTCCATAGACTGGTTTGATGCAGCCTTCCGCGCCACCCTATCCTGTGACAATATTTTCATTTCTGCGTAACAACTACATTGCATCTGCTCTAATCTACACATACCTCCGTCTACCCCTACTGTTCTTACCGCCTACACTTCCCTGAAATGCCAACTGAACAAGTCATGGGTGTCTTATGATGTGCCCTATCATTCTACCTCTTCTTCTCGACAAATTTAACCAAATCGATCTTCTATCACCAATTCGATTCAGTATCTCTTCAGTTGTGATTCGATCTGCCCAACTCACCTTCAGCATTCGTCTGTAACACCACATTTCAAAAGCTTCCCTTCTCTTTCTTTCTGAGTTAGTTATCGTCCACTTTTCACTTCCACGCATTGCCACGCTCCAGACGCAAGTATTCGAAAACATCTTTCTAATTCTTATATGAATCTTCGAAGTGATCAGGTTTCTTTCCTTAAGGAAGGCCTTCCTTGCTTGTGCTACTCTGCATTTTATGCCCTTCTTTCTTCTGCCATCGTTGGTTATTTGACTACTTACTTTAAGACTTCATTTCCTATTCTAATATTTCCTGCATCACCTGACTTCATTCGACTGCACTCCATTAATTTTGTTTTGAACTAATTTATTTTCATCTTATACTCCTCCCCCAATACACTGTCCATACCATTCAGCATTTTCTCCAGACCTTCTGTAGACTAGGATAAAATAAACAATACCATAGGCAGATCTCAGGGTTTTGAATTCCTCTCCTCTAACGTTATCACCAAGTATAAATTCGTAAAGCTGGATTCAAATAAAAATATTCCCCAAAAACGACAAATGGGCAACGCCAGTATATAAATAAGCAAGACATTATTTTCTATAAGATTTTCATCTAATGTAGTCTACTAATTTTAGCTTCAAGGCACACCAGAATTGTAGTTATTTTACTATGAATAAACATGCATTGTCATTCGCAAAGTTTGTAAAAATGGGATTGATAAGTTTTGGTCATGTTTTAATAGCTGTTTGCTAACTTATCTATCGAGTTTTATGAGGAACATTTCTTTCGGTCCGCCTCTGTGGTGTAGTGGTTAGCGTGATTAGCTGCCACCCCTGGAGGTCCGGGTTCGATTCCCGGCTCTGCCACGAAATTCGAAAAGTGGTACGAGGACTGGAACGGGGTCCACTCAGCCTCGGGAGGTCAACTGAGTAGAGGTGGGTTCGATTCCTACCTCAGCCATTCTGGAAGTGGTTTTCCGTGGTTTCCCACTTCTCCTCCAGGCCGCCGTCATTCTCCCCAGTTGTATCCCTGACCCAAAGTCTGAATCTCCAGGACACTGCCCTTGAGGTGGTAGAGGTGGTATCCCTCGCTGAGTCCGAGGGAAAAACCGACTCTGGAGGGTAAACAGATTACGAACGAACGAAATTTCTGTCGGTTTTTCTTCAATATACATACCTGAATTAGGGGTCATGTGGATTTTAGGCCAATTTATCATTCGTAACACTGACGTTCAATCATTAGGAACAAAAGGCTTTCTTACAAGGGGGCATTCCCTATTCGACACCACCGATTTCGCTCAAATTTATGGAACATGCAGGGCTTGGCTAGAAATGAAAGTACCCGAAGAGGGAACTCCAGATGGCCAAGCGCATAGACAATAAAAATAAAAATGTTGACGCGGCTCTCGCATCGTATTAGCCACTTACTTTAATGCGCACGCCGAGCAGTTTTTGGCGTAGCGGTAAGAGCTCGGACTGGTAATTCGATGGTCTTGGGTTCAACTCCCCCGGGGAGATTGTTTTTTTTGTCAACTTTTATATTATTCATTTTCCAATTAAGCAAAGGGGCGAATAATTCATTTTATTTATTTAATTATACGCAAAAGGCATATAAAAGGTAAAAAATTGGGATTTAATTGTCAGACGTTTTTCTACCTGCGCCAAGAATCTATTGTTTGTGTACAGCCGCTAGGAGCAACCTTCACTTTATCATTTAGAAATAATTTAGCGGCACGGATTGAGGAAAAAACTAGACCTGGTGAAAACGAATCTTACAGCGAAACGACTATTCACGTTTATGGCACATTCCCCAAGGAGGGGAGATAGCCAATAGCCAATAGAGGAGAAAAAAAGAAGAATTTCTGTTTGAGCACGTCGGGAAAGTTCGCAACTCCAAATTTTCTACAATTGTGCGCTCATAAAAAAATGACCTAGGCCTATATGCCTTTTGCATAAAATAAATCAAATAAAAGAAATTAAAATAAATTAAAAATATAAAAAATGAAAAGTATTCTCCACACGGGGAATCGAACCCACGACCATCGAATTACTAGTCCAAGCTCTTACCGCTACGCCAACCACTGCTCGGCGTGCGTATTAAAATAAGTGGCTAATACGGTGCGAGAGCAGCGACAACATTATTATTTTATTTTCTATATGCTTGGCCATCTGGAGTTCCCACTTTGGGTACTTCCATTTCTAGCCAAACCTGCATGTTCTATAAATTTGAGCGAAGTCGGTGGTGACGAGTAGGGAATGCCCCCTTGTTAAGAGGATACACCTGAATACCTCGTACAAATCAGCATCATCATTTACACCGAGCTCGATAGCTGCAGTCGCTTAAGTGCGGGCAGTATCCAGTAATCGGGAGATAGTGGGTTCGAGCCCCACTGTCGGCAGCCCTGATGATGGTTTTCCGTGGTTTCCCATTTTAACACCAGGTAAATGCCGGGGCTGTACCTTAATTAAGGCCACGGCCGCTTCCTTCCACTTCCTAGGCCTTTCGTATCCCATCGTCGCCAAAGACCTATCTGTGTCGGTGCGACGTAAAACAAATAGCAAAAAAAAAAAAAAAAATCATCATTTACGGCTATATCTTTCAACCGAGACATACTTTGCGGTCATGTTTATCAGAAAGAACACGTTATTCGTAATTCTTTTCCACGCAAACCGGTTTAGAAATAATTTAGCAGCACGGATTGAGGGAAAAAACTAGACCTGGTGATGTGAATGAAGTCGCTCCGTTACGTTGATATGTCTTGCTCCTTCTCCACCGTTATGTCATGACACGCATTGACCTAGGAGGATGCTTCCTTGCCTTATAATAATTTCTACTGTATGTGTTCTTTCTAATTAAATTCATGAAACTACTTGTGGAAGGTTCGTACTACATTCCTAGTCCGTCATGTCTCTAAGACATAGTTCAAATGACGTTGTAATCCGAAACGAGTTGCATCAAGTTCTACTTATTTTCTCTTCAGATAATAATAATAATAATAATAATAATAATAATAATAATAATAATAATAATAATAATAATAATAATAATAATAATAATAATAATAATAATGTCTTGCTCCTTCTCCACCGTTATGTCATGATAATAATATATTATTATTATTATTATTATTATTATTATTATTATTATTATTATTATTATTATTATTATTATTATTATTATTATTATTATTTTGAGTGGATGCATCAGAAACTCTGATAATTGGTGGCAGATCACAAATAAAAAACATAGGAAAACAAGAGGTCGGCCTCTGTGATGTAGTGGTTAGTGTGATTAGCTGCCATCCCCGGAGGCCCGGGTTCGATTCCCGGCTCTGCCACGAAATTTGAAAAGTGGTACGAAGGCTGGAACGGGGTCCACACAGCCTCGGAAGGTCTACTTAGTAGAGGTGGGTTCGATTCTCACCTCAGCCATCCTGGAAGTGGTTTTCCGTGGTTTCCCACTTCTTCTCCAGGAAAATTTTGGGGTGGTACCTAACTTAAGGGCACGGCCGCTTTCTTCCCTCTTCCTTGTCTATCCCTTCCAATCTTCCCATCCTCCCACAAGGACCCTTTTCAACATAGCAGGTGAGGCCGCCTGGGAGAGGTACTGGTCATCCTCCTCAATTGTATCCACCGACCCAGAGTCTGAAGCTCCAGGACACTGCCCTTGAGGCGGTAGAGGTGGGATCCCTCGCTGTGTCCGAGGGAAGAACCGATCCTGGAGGATAAACATATAAAGAAGAAGAAGAAAAGCAAGAGAAGAAAATTCTCAGGAAAATTCTAAGACCTAAATGCGAGAATGGCATTTGGATGAAATGGAAATCACAGGAAATCTATCAAGTAACAGAAGAAATCACAAACACCATTAGAAAAAGAGGATTAAAATTCTATGATCACCTGATCAGGATGGATAACAATAGGCTAACAAAGAAAATACTAAATCTCGCAGTATCTCTAAAAAATCACAACTGGCTTACAGAAATAAACAAAGATCTTCAGGAAATTGGTTTGAATGAAAAAATTCAGAAATCTCATAAACACAAATTTGCTGAACAACCTAAAAGACAAGCTACAGGATGGACGGAAGAACGCAAAAAAGAAACTCAACGAAAGGATGAAGAGATTTTGGGAAAACAAGAAGAAACGTTGTGTTAAATAAGTTCACACGAGCTCCTTAGTTGGGCATAACGAATCAAAAAAAAAAAAAATCCGAGTGGCTGTTTCTAGCCGAGTGCAGCCCTTGTAATGCAGACCCTCCGATGAGGGTGGGCGGCATCTGCCATGTGTAGGTGCAAGGATGTGTGAGTTGCAAGGATGTTGGGGACAGCGCAAACACCCAGCTCCCGGGCCATTGGAATTAGCCAATGAAGGTTAAAATCCCCGACCCGGCTGGGAATCGAACCCGGAACCCTCTGACCATTCAGCGAACGAGTCGGACAAGTAAACTCGTCTGAGGTGGTGCAGCTCTTTATAGGCACACCCCCAATGGAGGTGAGCTGCACGTACCATTTCAACCACATACCATCCCTCCTGTCATTCTTAAATTTCTGGCAGTACCGGGAATTGAACCCGCACTTCCGAGGACGGCAGCTAATAACACCAACCGTTACGCCACGGAGGTGGACATAAAGTTTTTTTTTTTTTTTGAGAAAAGGTACTGTTACTCACAATATAGGTGCTATTACAGCAACTTGCGCACTTCTAACATAAACTCCAATATACCCTTGTCAGTAACATCCATTCCTTTCTCCCTCAAAAGCCATTATTTTGCAATGCTGTCCAGTGTTCTGGACAGTCATTATCTTTTTTTTTTCTTTTTGCTAGTGGCTTTACGTTGCACCGACACAGATAGGTCTTATGGCGACGATGGGATAGAAAAGGCCTGGGAGTTGGAAGGAAGCGATCGTGGCCTTAATCAAGGAAACCACGGGAAACCATCTTCAGGGCTGCCGACAGTGGAATTCAAAGCCACTCTCTCCCGGATGCAAGGTCACAGGCGCGCGCCCCTAACCGCACGGCCAACTCGCCCGGTCACAGTCATTATCACCATCATGAAAAGTTTTCATTCCTTTCCCTGAAGGGGACGGGCGGGCCACCTAGAAGGTAACGCCTTCTCTCTGGCCAGGAGATTCGGTGGTGTTGGAGATTTAATGGAATAGGGGGATGGGCTAGGGTCATTATCACAATCAGTCAATCAATCCATCAATGATCTGCATTTAGGGCTACTGCCCAGGTGGCAGATTCCCTATTATTTGTTTACTTAACTTTTCCTTAAACGTTTTCAGAGAACTTTGAAATTTATCGAAGACCAGCTGCAGTATCCGTCGTTGACGGGGCGACCATATACCACGTGCAAAGTTATCTAACTCCCCAGCTAGTTTCCGCCAATATTCAGGCAGGCTGCTTTAGTCGGGAAGCAACAGTAATCCCATCTATCGGATATGAGTGGCAGCAGAAGAGACAAATCAAATCACAACAATAGTCAATGTAATCTTATTGTTGATCAGTTTTACGAGGTTTCGATATTGTAGGTCTTCACATTTACTAGAGGCTGCCTGGCCGAGGCGGTAAAGGCGTGGTCAGTTCACCCAGAAGGATGTGGGTTCGATTCCCCGTCAGGAAGTCGAAAAATTTAAGAAAAGAGATTTCCACTTTCGGAGGTGCACATGGCTCTGAGGTTCACTCAGCCTACACCAAAAGTGAGTACGAGGTTAATTCCTGGGGGGCAAAGGCGGCCGGGCGTAGAGCTAACCACTCTACCCCATCAAGTGCCGAGGTTACGGATAGTGGAAGCCTTTACCTTCCACTCCTCCAGTGTCCTTCATGGCCTGTACGGAGATGACTTTTCACATTTACTGCAGTTTTCTTCCGACTCTATGATGTTAGGGTATGTAACGTAATGCCTTATTCTTCATGCTGTGGTACCTTTACGATTTTTCTCAATTTTTACAAGCATCTTCACAATTTTCCTTGTCGACATGGATCGATGACTGCGCGGTTTTATACCTTCACACAATCATAACAAAAACTATTGCCAGTTAACACGATTGAACACTATTTCCATGTTATCAATGTTCAGCGTTGATATCGACTATGCAACAAAAGTCTAAAATGAATTATATTATCATAGTCGGTACGGTAAAACTGTATGAGACATAAATGATCGGGAATTGTATTCTCTATAACTTTTTTGTAGTACTTTTCGACAGGACCAATAACATAGGTATTTAAAAATTAAATTTTAGGTCAAATCAAATCAAATCAAATCAAATCAAATCTAATCTAATCTAATCTAATCTAACCAAATCTAATCTAATCTAATCTAATCTAATCAAATCTAATCAAATCAAATCTAATCTAATCAAAATCACTTTATTTCCAAATGAAGTGCAAGCACTAAATTTTAAATTAAAAAAATACATTTTCCTTTCGTACAATTTACGCTAACAATTTTTCTATTAAACACACAGTTCATCCTTAATACATTTATATTATTTACAAAATTCTACTCATAATATCATCTGTACTTACAAACATAATCAACTGCTATACAGTATGTGGAATCACTTCAAATAATACTATGCAACTGCTATAAGATTTAAATTTACATTGCCATTTTGGTACCTAACATGTCTACGGTGTCTTCCTCTCAACTACCACTTCATCCAGCGTGAATTAAATTACGGTATTTGTTGTGTGTGTCCTCCGCGCTCAAGCTCCGCGCCTACAAGCTCCGCAACCCGCCGCATCGCCGATGTTTCCAGAGCCTACGAGAGGACTGCACTGCGCCTGGCATGCTCGTCTGTGACGTCAGCCAGCGCTATATAAGGAGCGACGTTCCTCCCCTTACCGAGGACTACCCCAGTGTCCAACGACCAGACCACACCGCAAGTCAAACACGGAGGCATTCCTCTTAAAACTGTGTCTTGAACAGGTGGATTGATTGCTGGTCGTGAGGTCTCACCTCCGGACATTGCCTCATCTTCCCTGATTCCCGTAGCCACGTCGGGCCCCGAGTCAAGCATTCTGCTACACTCTCAGGTCTTCACCAGTGCTCCGACGACTATCTTAGCATTCTGCGAATTAAGATATTGATGCAAGTTCCTAGCAAGTCTAAGTCCAATACTAGCATTCTACCAACGCGACTCTCCCTACAAGTTACGCTTGTTATCCCACAGCAGATAGTTTTCGACTATCCAAGGACATTTCCCATTGGAATAGACTATCCCCTCAAGATAGGTGTGAATGTGTATATAGGACTCTCTCTTTGTAAATATATATTTGTGTCACAGACTTTCGGTCTATTATTTAATAACAGCTTTAACTGCGTGCAATCAATCAAGCTACAAGACAAGTTTCATTATATTTCTTGTAAATACTGTATAAAACTCTTGAAGCAATAAACTTTATGTTGTGTTACTGTATACCAAGTTCCTTGTATACAACAGTATTTATAGCTATGACTGTAGTGGCTTATTCCCTGACTTTACATACCGATTGTCATTCAATTCTGTTCACCCTCTTTATCGTGGTTTGGTGTTGATATGGGCTTAGCAACAAAAATCGAAATTCATGAATCTCCATGTTATAGCCAGTGTGGTAAAGATATTCAAGACATAAATAATCGGAAATTTAATTCTATATAACTTTATGTGATATTTATCCATAGGACGACTGATAACGAAGATATTTGAGAATTACGTTTTAGGCCTTCCCCTATACTACCATTTCGCTGAGCGTGAATACAATTATTTATAGTTTAGAATGTATTGCCTCATTCACCGACTTTAATTATCGATTTTCATAAGATTCTCTTCAGGCATTCTCTCGTGATGCGCGTATATACACACAAACAGACAGTGATGCCGGAAATTTAAAAAGTGCATTTTCTTGGTACGTTGCACAAACAGATAAATACCATCCTTTCGTTTAAATTCTGACAAAACTCTTATTTTAAAAACTGATTATCTGACATCGGAAACAATCGGAAGTGAATACAACTTCCTTTTTCCGGCTGACAATGAGTTACCAACTTATGAAGGCTATGAAACATGTAAGTGGTACCGAACGAGTGGCTTCGCGGTTTGGGTCACGCAGTTGTCAACTTGCATTCGGAAGATAGTGGATTCAAACCCCACTCTCGGCAGCCCTGTCGATGGTTTTCCGTGCTTCCCCGCTTTCCTACCAGATAAATGCTGTGGCTGAGCCTTAAATAGTGCCACGGACGCTTCCTTCCCATCCTAGCCCTTTACTACCCCATCGTTCCAAGTTTACGCTAGTTTCCAGGGGTAAATAAGTAATTAAAATTAATTAGGTTTTTATGGATTCTCCTATAGAATGTTGTTCTTTGTTTCGACCTAACTTTAGCCATTAACAACAAAGATTTCTTTTTTTTTTTTTTGCTAGGGGCTTTTCGTCGCACCGACACAGATAGGTCTTATGGCGACGATGGGATAGGAAAGGCCTAGGAGTTGGAAGGAAGTGGCCGTGGCCTTAATTAAGGTACAGCCCCAGCATTTGCTTGGTGTGAAAATGGGAAACCACGGAAAACCATTTTCAGGGCTGCCGATAGTGGGATTCGAACCTACTATCTCCCGGATGCAAGCTCATAGCCGCGCGCCTCTACACGCACGGCCAACTCGCCCGGTCAACAAAGATTTAGGGAAAAGTATTTCCTGTCTCATTTTCATTTTACCAGTCGCTCTGGTAATGCTTCACGGATCAAGTTTCTATTTGCGTTGAATAATTTGCAAGAGAACGTACAGGAAGTTGATTTCGTTACAGAGTGTCATGACAAGGTTAATTATCATGGTCTGTTAACACCATTTCTGGAATTGAAAGAAATCTCTGTAAGGTATCTAATTTAGATTTGAGCGGTTAAATTTGTTTTTAACGGTGCAGATCCTCAACTGCATGGAGGTTTTGCGGTTATATCAGACATGTTTACCGAGAGATTAAGGTCGACATTCACGAATTAGCTAATTGCATTAGCAAAGCGAATTCAGTGAGAGGATTCTATTGAACTGAATTGAATTGAATTGAATTGAATTGAATTGAATTGAATTGAATGTATTGGTTACAATTTCGCACTGAGACTAATGAGCCCCTTTATGTAGCACCTACATTGAAAACAATAAAAAAAATCAATCTGCTATACGTCGCGCCGACACAGTTAGGTCTTACGGCGACGATGGGATAGGAGAGAGCTTGGAGTGGGAAGGAAGCGACCGTGGCCTTAATTAACGTACAGCCCCAGCATTTGTTCGATGTGAAAATGGAAACCACGGAAAACCATCTTCAAGGTGGTTCGAACCCACTATCTCCCAGGTACAAGCTCACAGCTGCGTACCCCTAACCGTACGGCCACCTCGCCTGGTAGAAAAACGAGAAAATTAAACTAAAATCTGAAGTTTGAAATCTAAGAACATACCCTTAAACATTATAAACATAAACTACATAACAATAATAATAATAATAATAATAATAGTCCGCCTCTGTGGTGTAATGGTTAACATAATTAGCTGCCATCCCGGAGCCCGGGTTCAATTCCCGGCTCTGCCACGAAATTGGAAAAGTGGTACCAGGGCTAGAACGGGGTCCACTCAGCCTCGGGAGGTCACCTGAGTAGAGGGGTTTCGATTCCCACCTCAGCCATCCTCCAGTGGTTTTCCGTGGTTTCCAGTTTCTCCTCCAGACAAATGTCGGGATGTTACCTAACTTAAGGCCACGGCCGCTTCCTTCCCTCTTCCTTGTCTATCCCTTCCAGGCTCTGGTCATGAGAGATTCCATTGTCATATTCCATTACCTGTCAATTGCTTTAAACCCTTCCCAGACTCTGTTTACATTTTTATTTAGCGTTTTCCACCGATCATAGTACTTTTTAGAAACTCCCTCATGCCTGTTTTATCAACCATATGGTACTGCCTAATAGTCCTAATTTTAATACCTTCCTTTCTTTCACATTTATTTTTAACTACCCAAAAACGGTACTATCCCGTAAAATCCGGGACGTCTGGCAACACTAATTCTCATTGCTGCCAATAACTTTCATATATCACAGATACCAGCTTGGACTATGGCTATGGCTGTTTGGACCAGCGCGGCAGCTTCCCCTGTGATGACGGGAGAGAAGCTGTTGAACGCATGTCAGCCCATGAATGCTACTAATTTGCTCCTACCCACCCCCCAACACCCCCGTTTCACCATCCCACACGCCACTGCCAGAGTAACTCCATTACGGAGCTCATAACTGAATCAGGCTTATAAAGCGGCTGGCTGTTGCATTAGGCAGGCCTAACATCGAATCCCAATAACAACATTTCCAGTGCTTAATTGAGTAGCCTTTCACAGGTGGTGGAACTATATCACAGAGGTCATTTTTTAAAAGTATTAAATTCATTTTGAGGCTAGGTGTATGATCATTATGTAAACACCCTAAAAAATATATGGAGTTTAAACAAAACAAAACAAAACAAAACAAAACAAAACAAAACAAAACAAAACAAAACAAAACAAAACAAAACAAAACAAAACAAAACAAAACAAAACAAAACAAAACAAAACAAAACAAAACAAAACAAAACAAAACAAAACAAAACAAAACAAAACAAAACAAAACAAAACAAAACAAAACAAAACAAAACAAAACAAAACAAAACAAAACAAAACAAAACAAAACAAAACAAAACAAAACAAAACAAAACAAAACAAAACAAAACAAAACAAAACAAAACAAAACAAAACAAAACAAAACAAAACAAAACAAAACAAAACAAAACAAAACAAAACAAAACAAAACAAAACAAAACAAAACAAAACAAAACAAAACAAAACAAAACAAAACAAAACAAAACAAAACAAAACAAAACAAAACAAAACAAAACAAAACAAAACAAAACAAAACAAAACAAAACAAAACAAAACAAAACAAAACAAAACAAAACAAAACAAAACAAAACAAAACAAAACAAATGATACATGGAGGTAAAGGCAAAGAAGCTACGACCAAGATACACTGATTTTCACTCGACTGTATGCGACCTCGAAGAAAAATAGTACGTCGCATTAATTTTATTTTAGTTTAGTTTATTGCATTTAGAGAGTTCGGAAGAGTACGTAATCAAATTAAAATATGGTTGTCATATGTACCGGTATATATAAGCTTCTTTTATAAAATAGTGATTAAATAACGAGAAATGAAGGCACAAGGCGTGGTGTAATACAGGAAGTCTTCTCGTAGTGGGGGAAAGTCTCAAGCTGTACAGCGTGGAGACAAGGTGTTACATCTTGCAGCAGTCAGTGAGTCGGTGTTTATAGTGAGGGAAATGGAGCAAGAGGTAGAATCATCGCGTGTAGTGAAGCACAAGAGAGGAAAACTGCTCAGAAGTGACCACGGCAGTGCATCGTGAATGTGTTCAATAAACTAAGTGAACAGAATCCAGGTTTAGTCGTTAATTAGAAGTTCAGATCTTCGCACTGTTGTCGTATGCTGTACGTCCGAATACGAGACGTTGACGGGGTGGAGGTCGGTACTACACGCTCAGCAAATCACAACTCTTTCTTTGGCGGAGGCGTGGACATACCATGTTTATATACGGATTTTTTTTTGCTAGATGCTTTACGTCGCACCGACACAGATAGGTCTTATGGCGACGATGGGACAGGAAAGGGCTAGGAGTGGGAAGGAAGTGGCCGTGGCCTTAATTAAGGTACAGCCCCAGCATTTGCCTGGTGTGAAAATGGGAAACATTGGGAAACCATCTTCAGGGCTGCCGATAGTGGGGTTCGAACCTTCTATCTCCCGAATACTGGATACGGCCGCACTTAAGCGACTGCAGTTATCGAGCTCGGTACATATAAGGATTAATCTCTCGTGAAAAGACATATAGATGGAGAAACTACTTAGCAAGTGGACACTTAAATACTTAGGCTACCTTGGAATATATGGAGACTTCTAATCTGTAACACATATACAACTTTTATTTCCTGTAGCTAAAGAAAGCTTCAACAAGAAAGAAAGAAAGAAAGAAAGAAAGAAAGAAAGAAAGAAAGAAAGAAAAAAAAGCTGTTTTGTAGCCCGCTAGAGGAAGATCTGAGGAAGATCTAATAATAATTAGTGGACCGCAAATAATAACTAGTGCTCCGCAGCATTACCTATAAATAGGTTAAATAACTCTTCTTGGTACCGTATGCCTGTCACAGTCACATTGTTTTTCTTGCCCTTTTCTATAGTTTTATGAATATTTAATACCGGTAATATAATTTATCACACTTCCTTCCATACAGTATTCTCTGTGCTTCGACCATTCGGCCGTATCTGGATCTTAACATTTTCAAACGATCTTGCCCGAGATAGTGCACCATACAATTGGTCGTGGCTGAATAGTGGATCGGGTAAGTAGACACCCCACGCGTTTTATTAATCGTTATTCAGCGACGGCTCGTGACCAAATTTTCGGGGGACTCACAACAACATTTGTGTTCACGTCTGAAATATACCAAAGTAAAATGCGAATAAGTACAAAATCACTTACTTAAATCATTTCACTAAAAGTTCCTTGTACGGTTGCTTCTCTACTCTACTCCCTTATAACAGAGGATGCATTTTCCCGAGACTAATCTGTGAGTGTACAAGAAAAGTAAAATTACGACTGAATCGAACCCAGCGGCGAGAGGCCGCTGCGCTGCCGTCTGAGCTATTGAGGCTCCGTTTTGTGTCGTATATCAAGAATTAATCACTAAGAACGGAGTTACGGCGAATTTTATAGTCTTGCGATGCTAAATATCTATGTAGGATTTAATTTAATTTAATGGGAACATAATTCAGTTGGAGAATTTTCTTTAATCCCTTCAGTATCCGGTAATCCTTTCGGGACGACGATTCTTCCTCCAGCTGTGTGGACCGGCTTAAGTTACTTACACATTCAACGGCACGTGAACGGAATGCTGATAAATAATATTTCCTCTCCAGGCTCCGCCTCTCCCACGTGACCTTGTGTCGGAATGTTGTTGGTTGCAGTGTGATCTGCCTGCCAGTTACCTCAACAGGGATATCATAAATCTGGTCGCGTGCCGCATCTTACCTCTAATGTGCCTCGTCTCGAGGTCTTAGTGTATTCAACATCTCGGCAGTGTTCCCTTTTGATTTCATCTTTTTTTTTTTTTACACATCTCCTTTACGTCGCATGACTCAGATAGGTTTTATGACGACGATGGGATAGCAATGACCTAGGAGTGGTAAGGAAGCGGCCTGGTGTGAAAATGGGAAATCACGGAAAATCATCTTCGGAGCTGTCGTCAGTGGGTTTCGAACCACTATCTCCCGATTGCAAGCTCACGGCTGCGCGCCCCCAACCGCACGGCCAACTGGCTCCGTCTTCTCGTTTCTTTTCATTCTTTTAACATGGATATGCCAGGTGTATGCATACTTTTTGCCAGTTTCTGTGGTAAAGAAAATACGTAATTTTGGAGGGAAATTCATTTTTTGTTTGTTCAAAATATTAGCCACCGGCTTCTACGCAATTCGTTCATCTTTCAGGTAAGTTATGAATACTATGCCAGAAAAACTGCTTGTCTTTTGCGGCAAACCATTCATCGAGCCATTCTCCAACTTACTCGAAATTGCTGAAGTGCTGTTCTGCGAGCGCGTGCCCCATTGATGCGAAGAGGTGATAGATGGCGCCAGGTCGGGGCAGTATCGCCAACAAATGATTAATTTAAATCATGCTGATGCATTGATCGAATGACTACCGGAATGGGCCAGAAGACATGGCAAAGTGGTTTTGTTACACGACAATGCGCATGCACCGTCTCACACAGCAAAGCCAGTGAAAGACACCTTGAAATCGCTTTGATGGGACATCCTTGGGCACCCACCGTACTCTCTCGACCTGGTGCCATCTGACTATCACCTCTTCGCATCAATGGGGCAAGCGCTTACAGAGCAGCACTTCAGCAATTTCGAGGAAGTTGGAAAATGGCTCGACAAAATTTTTCCCCTCAAAAGACAAGCAGTTTTTCTGGCATGGTATTCATAACTTACCTGAAAGATGAACGAATTGTGTAGAAGCCGATGGCTAATATTTTGAACAAACAAAAAATGAATTTCCCTCCAAAATTACGAATTTTCTTTACCACAAAAACCGACAAAAACGTATGCATAGACCTGGTACTTGTAACAGTCATGATTCAATTTAATAAAGTACGCTACAGTTCACTGTAAATGATTGCGTTTGGCTATCCTATTCATTGACTGATTATGTAGGGATCCATGGCTAAATGGTTAGCGTGCTGGCCTTTGGTCACAGGGGTCCCGGGTTCGATTCCCGGCAGGGTCGGGAATTTTAACCATCATTGGTTAATTTCGCTGGCACGGGGCTGGGTGTATGTGTAGTTGTCTTCATCATCATTTCATTTTTGTCACGACGCGCAGGTCGCCTATGGGAGTCAAATCAAAAGACCTGCAACTGGCGAGCCGAACTTGTCCTCGGACACTCCCGGCACTAAAAGCCATGCGCCATTTCATTTCATTGACTGATTATAGTATTTCATTGGAAACTATGTTTTTGTGAAATACTGTTAATTTACGGGGGACTGATCCTGTTATAATGTACTTATAATTTTGACATCCCTTATAGATTTAAACCCCTGTGGGTGGGGGTGGTAGAATAACACCCACGGTACCCTCTGCCTGTCGTAAGAGGCGACTAAAAGGGGCCTCAGGGACTCTGAACTTTGAAGCGTGGGTTGGAGACCACGGGGCCCTCAGCTGAGTCCTGGCATTACTTCCACGTGTGCCAGGCTCCTCACGTTCATCTATACTGTCCGACCTCCCTTGGTCAACTCTTTTTCTTTTCAGACCCCGACGGTGTTACGTATGGAGGCCTAGGGAGTCTTTCATTTTCACGCCCTTCGTGGCCCTTGTCTTCCTGTGGCCGATATCTTCATTTTTCGAAGTGTTGGACCCCTTCCATTTTTTTCTCTCTGATTAGTGTTATATAGAGGATGGTTGCTTAGTTGTACTTCCTCTTAAAACAATAATCACCACCACCATCATCTCATAGATTTAACTCTGCTAAATGCCACATATAACTAACCATGGCTGGAAACGCATCGAGATAAGAAAATAACACTTAAAAATGTAATCACCACCGGCACACCTCTTTTTCCTTACCTCTTATCATATCTTTTTACATTAGATTGCAAATTGTAAATACATGGTCTTACGGCGACAGTGGGATTGGAAAGGGCTAGCAGTGGGAAGGAAGTGACCGTGGCCTTAATTAAAGTACAGCCCCAGCATTTGCCTGGTGTGTAAATGATAAAGCACGCAAAAAACAGGGTTGTCGACAGTGGGGTTCAAACCACTATCTCCCGAATGCACGTTCACAGTTACGTGACTCAAAACTACGCGGTCAACTCTCTCGGTTTTATCATGTCTGCAGCATTGATTTTTTTAAATAACAAAAAACGCGACAATCTGTGAAACTACGAGTGGCAGGACAGTACTATAGTAAACTATGTTAAGAAAAATCTTAGGCCGTTTCAAAGAGATTGTGAATACCGAACACGGCACAATCACGAACTCTACACCCATGTGGACAGGATAACAGACATCAGCGAGAAAATAAGGACATGTGAAACCCCACAACGATTGGTCAGTCGGATCATTATCTTCAGGACAAGAAAATCAAAGGGACCTGTTTCACTGAGGTAGAAAGAGACCTCTAAGAACTAGAGGTCAAACATAATGACATCCTATAGCGTGTCGCACTTAAGAAGAAACCTAAGCATACCATGTTTCGCAGGAAAAGCCGAAGCAAAAAACAGAAATGGCGTGGGCACAGGGGACGAAAAAACAACACCGAGAATGAATGCGGAAGTACTGGGCAAATGTCAAAGCCCAAAGGAGACAGTCGAAATGAGGCGGTCAGTAGTTGATTGAAACGGGATGAATAATGATGATAATGACAAAAATCTGAGTAATGAATGTATTGAGAATTGTGTCAGACTAGGTTGTAAGAGCAAGAACCTGACAATTGATTGCATAGCCTTCGCGGAAGATCTGGCGATTTTTTCTGATTCACTTTACATAGCCAAAAGCCAAATAAACCAACTTCAGATGCAAGCGGCTAAGGCAAGCCTACAGATTTCATTTGAGAGAACACAATAAACATAAAGATAGCTCCCAGAAACCTACAGGTCAATCAGGGCGAAATAAAATGGGCAGAGTAGAACCTAGTATTTCTGAGAAAGAGGCATTCAAATCAAGAATCAGCAAGATGGAAATGGCCTACCACCTCAGCAAAGATATCTGTAATAGACGGTCAATATCTTTCAAATCCAAGCTTAGACATTACTGTACAGTAATTCGACCTTAAGGTCTATACGCAGCAGAATGCCTCTCAATGAATAAGAAAGATCTGGGAGAAGAGCTATTTGCTTTACGTCACACGGCGACGACGTCTTATGGCGACGATGGAACAGGGAAGGTCTAGGAATGGGAAGGAAGCGGCCGAGGCCTTAATTAAGGTACAACCCTGGTGTGAAAATGGGAAACCACGGAAAATCATCTTCAGGGCTGCCGACAGTGGGGTTCGAACCCACTATCTCCCGGATGCGAGCTCACAGCTGCGCGCTCCTAACCGCACGGCCAACTCACCCGGTCTGGCAGAAGAACTAGAAGCCAAAGAAAGGAAGAATCTTAGGAAGATCTTGTGGCAAGCAAAGGAAAATGGAGAATATAGAAGGCACAATCTATACACAGTATATAAAATAAGAGTTTTGTCTATACTTTACTCAGAATTTAAACAGAATGGTATTTCTGTATCCGCCATGTCCACAGTAACAAGGAAATGCACTTTTTAATTTCCCGTCTACTCTCTCTCTCTCTCTCTCTCTCTCTCTCTCTCTCTCTGTCTGTCTGTCTGTCTGTCTGTCTGTCTGTCTGTCTGTCTGTCTGTCTGTCTCTATATATGTACGGGCATCACAAAAAGTGAACTGAATAAAAAAATCGGTATGTAAAGTTGGAGAATGAGGCGCTACAATCTAGACTAAAAATAATTTTATTAACGCTGAGTGAAATGGTAGTTTAAGGGAAGGCCTAACATTCAGTTTCAGAAATCTATGTTATTAGTGATCCCATCGAAAAATACAACATAACTAAAGTTATATAGAATTATATTTCCGATCATTCATGTCTTATACATTTGTATCGCAAAGATATATTCATGAATTTCAGTTTTTGTTGGTAAGTCCACATCAATGCCAGTAAGGTGAGGTAAGGTAAGGGTTATTCTGCCCGAAGGCAGGTCCGAACCTCCGCAGAGGTGTTCCTGAGCCGGAGTTTACGTGCGGTAGGGTGGCCAGTTCCTTTCCGCTCCTCCATTCCCTTACCCGCCCCCCCCCCCACCAACAGCGCGTGGCAACCCATCCAGCTCCTGACCATGCCCAATGTTGCTTAACTTCGGAGATCTCACGGGACCCGGTGTTTCAACACAGCTACGGCCGTTGGCACATCAATGCCAAGACACGAGAAAATGGGTGAACGAAATGTAATGTAAAGTCGGGTAATAAAGCGCTACACTACAGGCTATGAATAACTTTATTCACCCTGGATGAAATTATAAAATTATTAAGCAATTTAATAACATTCTTATTCACAACGTGCACACGACTTCATCTAGAATTCTGTATGCAATGTATCGAAGCACGAGTACAACAGCTAGTCATGAACTATATCTCCATATGAAGAAAATAACAGACACTATTAGGAAAAGGAGGATTCCTTTCTATGGTTATTTAATACGAATGAGATCAGAAAGATGGTCCACTTGAGTCTTTGCCTACTTTCTGAATAAGAAAACTAAAGGGGTCTGATTCACCGAGGTGGAAAAGGATTTACAAGAATTGGGGATCTTACGTTATGACATCTTGCGACGTGACCCTTTAAGAAGAAACTTGAAGGTCTACAGAATTTTCGAGCAAAACCTAAAATGGAGGCAGGCAGGACGTGGGCTGAAGAACGGAAGGAAGCTCACTGAAGAAGGATGCGGGAGTGTTAAAGCTCAAGTAAGAAAACGGTTGAAATAGCGTGCTCCAAGGAGAGCCGAAAAGAAATAATAATAACGCCTCCATAATCCTACTTGTAACTAACTCTGTGGCCTCGTTTTATCCATACCTCTTATGTTTAAATCTTTAGAAACTGAGTTTAATGATCGTCGTCTTGGTCTCCCTCTACTTCTCTTACCGTCTAGTCTGAGTCCATTATTCTCCTAGGTAACCTATCTTCCTCCATTCGTCTCACATGACCCCACCATCGAAGCGGGTTTATGCGTACAGCTTCATCCATCGTGTTCATTGCTAACTTAGCCTTTATTTTCCCATTCCGCGTATCCTCCCGTCATTGTTTCCACCTGTTTGTAGCAGCGATCATTCTCGGTACCTTCATGTCTGTAACTTCTAACTTATGAATAAGATATCTTGAGGCAACCCAGCTTTCACTCATGTCTCAAAATAGACCGGTGTAAAGATAATTTTGTCCTGGAGCTGACTTCCTTAGTACAGAACACTGTTGATCTCAACTGCAAGCTTACTGCATTAGCTTTACTGCACCTTAATTCAATATCACACATCATCATCATCATCATCATCATCATCATCATCATCATCATCATCATCATCACCTGTTTACCCTCCAGGTTCGGCTTTTCCCTCGGACTCAGCGAGGGATCCCACCTCTACCGCCTCAAGGGCAGTGTCCCGGAGCTTCAGACTCTTTGTCGGGGGATACAACTGGGGAGAATGACCAATACCTCGCCCAGAATCTCACACATACCCATGTTAAATACATGAAATGATTTACCAGCTCCAGTTTTGTATTCCAAAGGTGATAATACAATTCTCGTAGGTTTCGGACCTATTGATATCGCTTTATTCTTGGAAAGGCTAATTTTCTATCATGCTTATTTCACCTATTTTCAAGTTTCAAGATATGGACTACAGGCTTTCGGCACAATGTGTCATTAAGACAAAGTCCTTGGCATAGGCCAAACTGCTAAGGCCTACTACATTTCAACCTAACTGAATCCCTCCCTGCCACTTTATATCTTTCAACAGATGATCCATGTGAACTATGAACAACAAAGGTGAAAGTTTACAGCCTTGTCTACCACTGCATTAATAATAATAATAATAATAATAATAATAATAATAATAATAATAATAATAATAAGTTCAAGGTAAGTTTTTAGGAGAAATTTCTGAAACATTTGAAATTAAAACAGGAGTCAGACAAGGAAATGGATTACCTTCATTACGGTCCGCCTCCATAGAGTAATGAGAATCGAACAGATACAATAAAAGAACTATAGATAAAAGGCAAAATTACAACATTATGACACAGAAGTCCTTCAAGTGTTAAAAACAGAACGGTTAGTGCTATTAGCTGCTGTCCTCAGAGGCCCGGGTTCGATTCCTCGTACTGTCAGAAATTTAAGAATGGCAGGAGGGCTGGTATGTGGTTAAAATGGTACATGCAGCTCACCTCCACTGGGGGTGTGCCTGAAAATAACTACACCACCTCGTGATGAGGATACAAGTTTACTTTATCTTCATTGCTGTTTAATTTAGTTCCTACAAAAAACTGATTGGGATATGGCAAAATGAAACTAAAGGTATAAATATTAGTAGATGTCTCGAAAACAAAATTCGCCTTAATTGTCTAGCATTTGCTGATGACACTGCTATCTTATCCAACAACAGATAGGAAGCTATCCTGTGTGTGTGTTTTATTTATCGTGTGGCCACTGGAGAGGCCTGGTGCAGGTCTTTTGATTTGACTCCCATAGGCGACCTGCGTGTCGAATAATGAGGATGAAATTGTGATGAAAACGGCACATACACCCAGTCCCCGTGACAGGGGAATTAACCAATTATGGTTAAAATTCCCGACCCTGCCGGGAATCGAACCCGGGTCCCCTGTGACCAAAGGCCAGCACGCTAATCATTCAGCCATGGAGCTGGACATCCAGTGTGTAGAAAATCTCCATGAAATAGCAGCCCAAACAAGACTCCAAATTTCTTATGAAAAGACAAATTATGTGGGAGGGACTAGATCAGGTTTCAACAGTAAATCACTAAATATGGAAATATCGCTGAAGTTGACAGATTTAAGTGAAAAACCTACAACCTGTTTTTCAGTCTTTGACCGGGTCAGGGATGTAATGAATGAACCATATAGGCTGTTATTACAATGCGGTCGCCACTCCCAAGGTGATTTATTAATGAGTGATAAATGCTATGAAATGATAATGGAGAGTGTTGCTGGAATGAAAGATGACAGGGAAAACCGGAGTAGCCGGAGAGAAACCTGTCCCGCCTCCGCTTTGTCCAGCACAAATCTCATATGGAGTGACCGGGATTTGAACCACGGTATCCAGCGGTGAGAGGCCGACGCGCTGCCGTCTGAGCTACGGAGGCACAGATTTAAGTATCTAGGTGAAATTATTGAACCAGCAAGCTTACAAAGATTTTTTTTTTGCTAGGGGCTTTACGTCGCACCGACACAGATAGGTCTTATGGCGACGATGGGATAGGAAAGGCCTAGGAGTTGGAAGGAAGCGGCCGTGGCCTTAATTAAGGTACAGCCCCAGCATTTGCCTGGTGTGAAAATGGGAAACCACGGAAAACCATCTTCAGGGCTGCCGATAGTGGGATTCGAACCCACTATCTCCCGGATGCAAGCTCACAGCCGCGCGCCTCTACGAGCACGGCCAACTCGCCCGGTAGCTTACAAAGAAAGACGGCAAAACTTCAAATAGCATACACAATTATTTTGAACAGATACAATAAAGAATTACATTTAAAAAAATGGCGAGATTATGACATTATGACACAGTAGACCTTCAAGTGTTAAAAAAACAGAAATAAGCATCAAATTCCACTGGCACTTACGGGCTGCGTACCCCTTATCGATTTCAGTCAGTCGTGCGGGTATGCCGAAAGTATCTTCTACTCCGAACAAAGGGTGATGACCACGACATTGTCAGCCTTCAGCATGCAGGGTAGCGCTCCAGGGTTTGAGTTATACTGATTTCCGCCTCTCCCGTATTCAAACCTTGTATAGTGAGTATAATTTCCATTCATTGTAAGAATTTATTCGTCGTAATTACAGTATATTCAAGCGGAACAGTGGAATGTTTTAATCAAGGCACAAGTAGACTTTTTTTTTTGCTAGGGGCTTTACGTCGCACCGACACAGATAGGTCTTATGGCGACGATGGGATAGGACAGGCCTAGGAGTTGGAAGGAAGCGGCCGTGGCCTTAATTAAGGTACAGCCCCAGCATTTGCCTGGTGTGAAAATGGGAAACCACTGAAAACCATCTTCAGGGCTGCCGATAGTGGGATTCGAACCTACTATCTCCCGGATGCAAGCTCACAGCCGCGCGCCTCAACGCGCACGGCCAACTCGCCCGGTACACGTAGACTTAAGGGGTCGTAAACACGCTCTCGTGGAACAGTAATACCAAACACGAAGAAGTGGAAATGTTTCAATTGATTTTTCTGGGTTTCTCTCGTTATGAGGTTTTCTGTTACTTGTGCTATATATTTATCAACCAATCAATCACCATTGATCTGCATTTAGAGCTGACAGTTCTTTACCTAGTTAGTTCTTAAATTAGGCTATTTCAACGAAATTGGAAAGTTATAAAACATCTCCCTTGATAAATTATTCCAATCCTTAAGTCCTCTTTCTACCAACGAATAATTTCCCCAATTTGTCCTCTTGAATTCTAACTTTATCTTCATTTTAGGATATTTTCTACTCTTAAAATCCCCACTCAGGCTTATTCGTCTACTAATGTCATTCCAAGCCAGGACCTCTCAAACACCCAAAATCTCACGCGTGCAAACCGATGTGAAGAGGTTCTGTGCACCGTGCATCGGTCTGACTCGGCTCGTTTCGGACCAGCGTTTTGTCTCGGGACGACTCGGCTAAGCTCGGCTGAACTCGGCTCGGATATGGACCGCTGCAGAGCGAAAAGTGTGGGATCTGCATTCTGCTCAAACTAGCGAAGTCGTGTTATGCACCTCGCGCCACGCATGCACCGATGTATGAACCCTGAGAGTCCCTGTTCCAAGCCATCTCATCACTGACAGCTCGAAACATTCCGCTTAGCCGAGCAACTCGTCTCCTTACTCCCAAGTCTTTCCAGCACAAAGTTTGCAACATTTTCGTAACACTACTCTTATGTCGGTAATCACCCAGAACAAATCGTGCTGCTTTCCTTTGAATCTTTCCCAGGTCTCGTGTCAGGTAATCCTGACGAACGTCCCATACACCAGAACCATACTCTAATTGGGGTCTTACCAGTGATTTGTACGCCTTCTCTTTTACATCCTTACTACAACCCCTAAATACTCTCATACCCATATGAAGAGATCTGTAACCTTTCTTAACAAATCTCAATCATTTTTATGGGTAGTGATTTTCTTCTTCTCTTCCTATTTTTATGCAATTGCTGACCTCAGGTCATCTTAAGTGTTTTTCACCTCTCTCCCTGGTCCCCTCGCTTCATAATGAACTTGGTCTGTACATTCCTTCCCTCCCCTTCCTATGTATCTTCGATTCGGCCATTGACATCCACTCCAATCCTCCCTCGTTATGTCTGGTCCATCGGTCTGATATCGTAAATGACCCTTTCAGTTGATAAGATTCCTCCTTTATGAGCAGCTACCCTCTCTTCCCCTCTTAAGGGTGATTACGTAAGTTACGCGCTCTGAAAAAATATTTTATTCTAAACACGACTCAGAGGCACAGTCCGTTAGTTTCCCGAAGATAAGAGGGTTCATTCCTGGCTGAAGTTAACTGCACTGCAGGGTGCTTAAATGTTGTTCTGTTGTTTACCATTTTCACTTCCAAGCCAATGCCGGGGCAGTTACTATTCATAGGCCGATTGCTTCCACCCCCTTATCCAATTTAATGCAGCATCATTAATTTCATTAGCATCTCAACTGAGGTTGGCGTCAGGAAGGGCATCCGACCGTAAAACATGCCATATCATTTCATCTCACCTCACCCCCAACCTCATATTAGGACGCGGGACAAAGCGGTACTTATGAATAGAACTAGACTTTTGTGTAATATGTATAAGGATGTATGCATCCATGGTTCAGTTGGCAGGTCGTCGGCCTCTCACCGCTGGGTTCGTGGTTCGAATCCCGGGCACTCCATGTGAGATTTGTGCTGGACAAAGTGGAGGCAGGACAGGATTTTGATGTTGACAACATTTCTTAGACAAAGTAAGGCCCCCATACTATGAACAACGTAAAATTAAGCAATTTCCTCAGTTGTACCGGAAGTTGAAGGGATAAAGGGCCAGGAACGTTTCAAATTGTGAGTCTTGGATAGCTCTATCAAACTGAAACAACAACTTTCGAAAAATACCTCCGGCCTATGTGCAGTTCCGGAAAAACAGCCTAAAATAACTTGTGTCTGTACTCGTTTTCATTTTTTTATTCAAATCCTAGCCAAATTAACTTATTTACATAATACTTTCTGTAAAGTGTTCTTGGTCCAATACCCTCAGGAATTTTTTTTAAAAAATGTCCCCACTGAATGTAGTTATAAGGACTTAAGTGAAACTCTGCATTGACTCACATTAGCGCTCGTAGTGGTAGAAAAAGGCAAACTGCTAACCTAATCACAGTCGGCTGTGATCTAATTGACCAAAACCAAACCAAACCCCATGGCACTACCAAGCGACCGCTGCTCAGCCCGAAGGCCTGCAGATTACGAGGTGTCGTTTGGTCAGCACGACGAATCCTCATGGCCGTTATTCTTGGCTTTCTAGACCGGGGCCGCTATCTCACCATCAATAGTTCGTCAATTCTAATTACGTAGGCTGAGTGGACCTCGAACCAGCCCCCAGGTCCAGGTAAAACTCCCTGACCTGGCCGGGAAACGAACCCGGGGTCTCCGGATGAGAGGCAGATACGCTACCCCTACACCACGGGGCAGGCAATCTAATTGACCGGATAAAGATTATTAAGAAAAGGGCTGTAACTTTTAGGGATGAATAAAGAATATATTCTCATACTTTATTATATTGTATTTACCTAACATTCGTAGCACATATCCGTAGGATGTTTTCAACATTGCGTTGCTTGCCTGGGGAGAACTGTGGATATATTCCGGGTACTCCGGTTTTCCCTGTCACCTTTCATTCCAGCAACACTCTCCAATTTAATTTCATTTAATTTCATCTGTTGGTCCTTAATCATTGTCCCCGAGGAGTGCGACCGGCTTTGGCAGCCGGCACAATTCCTATCCTCGCCGCTAGATGGGCCTTCATTCATTCCATTCCTGAGCCGGTCGGGTGATTGGAAACAGGCTTTAGATTTTCACTTCCATTCGTTCGCTGGAACAGGTTTGACAACAGCTGAAAATCTTAACTCCCTCACATGCGTATGACGTACTGCATTAAATTTGTCATAATTATCCATTTTAAACAAGAAACGAAGCATAATGGTGAGCAGTCCCATGTCTTTTCACAGTATGAATTGACAAGTATTTTGATCCATGACGTGATCTCATCTCCTGTATCCTGATGTGGTTATTTTGTATTGAAGCGCGCCGCCGTAAATGAATCAGATATGTCGAGTTAAATACGTATTAGGGAGATACTACTTGAGGGAGGTAAAATGATTAAAACACCAAATAAATGAGCAAGTTGGATACGCGGTTTGAGTCACGTAGCTGTGAGCTTGCATTCGGGAGGTTGTGGCGTTCGAACTTCACTGTCGGCAGCCCTGAAGGTGATTCTCCGTGGTTTCCTATTTCCACACCAGGGAAATTCTGGGGCTGTACTGTACATTAATAAAGGCCGCGATCCCTCGTCCCAGTCCTAATCCTTCGTCCCATACGACCTGTCTTTGTTGGTGAAACATAAAAAGACCCGCATAGTAGTTTCAAAGAATATCAAGCAATACTATGTAAGGCAGTCCGCCTCTGTGGTGTAGTGGTTAGCGTGATTAGCTGCCACCCCCGGATGCCCGCGTTCGATTCCCGGCTGTGCCATGAATTAGAAAAAGTGCTACGAGGGCTGGAACGGGGTGCAATCAGCCTCGGGAAGTCAACTGAGTAGAGGTGGGTTCGATTCCCACCTCAGGAATAATCGAATTTGTTTTCTGTGGTTTTCCACTTCTCCTCCAGGCAAATGCCAGGATATTACCTAACTTAAGGCCACGGCCGCTTCCTTCCCTCTCCTTTGTCTATCCCTTCAAAGCTTCTCATCCCTCTACAAGGCCCCTGTTCAGCATAGCAGGTGAGGCCGCCTGGGGAGGTGCTGGTCCTCCTTCCCAGTTGTATCCCCCGACCTGAAGTAGGACACTGCCCATGAGGTGGTAGATGTGGGATCCCTCGCTGAGTCCGAGGGAAAGACCGACCCTGGAGGGTAAACAGATTAAGAAAGAAAGAAAAATGTAAAATTACGTCACGTATTCAAGCCCTAGTTATGACTTTCAATCCATTTCACTAGACGTTAGCAGGGGAACGGAAAAATGTTTCGCTTTCTCTGTCTCGATAGGAGTGAGAAATACGTGAGTGACACACTCAGCGAACAGTTTTAATAGCATTGTGTGCCTGCACATTTTTTCCCTCGACTAATTCAGTTTAATGAGAAGGGTGGTGAGTGCTGATGAGATTAGTCTGATCTCCCCTCGTGTATGACCGTGACCGTGTGACGTCACACCTGCTCACCTTGAAGAGCCAGCCGGTTGCCTTGACGACCAGAGGCAAGGCGATCTTAATGCGCGCTTGTTGATAGCCCTATTAGTTTCATCTGGAGGAACTCTCTCATTTAGGATATAATTCTTTTTTTTTTACTGTATTATGTTGCTCACCTGATGAACATGATCGTTAACGCGTCGAGTCGCTAATGATTTGACACCGCATTTAGTCGCTTCGAGTCCCGTTGGTAGAAAAAAAAATAGCCATCAAAATGTTGGCCAGCAGGGTAGGACAGGTGGTGGTATAAAATTTCTAATAACCAGATTGCATGTCTGGGATCAATTCCAAAAATGAAATGGCGTATGGCTTTTAGTCCCTGGAGTGTCCGAGGACATGTTCGGCTCGCCAGGTGCAGGTCTTTTAATTTGACCCCCGTAGGCGACCTGCGTGTCGTGATGAGGAAGAAATTATGATGAAGACGACAAGTACACTAAGCCCCCGCGCCAGCGAAATTAACCAATTATGGTTAAAATTCCCGACCCTGCCCGGAATCGAACCCAGGACTCCTGTGACCAAAGGCCTGCACACTAACCATTTAGCTATAGAGCCGAACTTCACATGGAGTGAGGGAATATGACACACTTGATGATTCGTCCGTCGAATGGATGCGTTAAACCTTGTTCATCCTCTCTCTGCATCATTTTCATCATTATCACATCACACTGAGACGCGCAAATTGCCCATGGGTGTCAGTTAGATTGACCTGCATCTGGCCTCTCTGGAGGCCACAGAATATCACTTTATATTATTATTAGGGCCTAATAATAATAATAATATGGTGTGGGTTACTGTAGTCACGTCCTAGTTTGTGAACCATGGGCAACGGGTGAGTGGCCTAGTAAGTGGTTCTGAGATTCGGGATACCAGTTGCTACGGAATGGGAGTGGGCATCTCGGAGATATTTTGAGTCATGGCCTTCCTTGTAATCAGGCGGCTAGGGCTATACAATCCACGGTACTCCCTAACCCGTTAGAGGAGAGATCCTCACTTGGACTATGTGTAAGTAGGGTAACATCCTGTCTCATGAATTTATCGAGCTCAAGGCTCGGACCTATGGGAGTAACGGAGTCCAACTCCCATTTGAGAACTAAATGAGGCCACAGCATTAGAGGATTGTGGTGACATTAAGTTAATTCACAGAGGCTAATAATAATAATAATAATAATAATAATAATAATAATAATAATAATAATAATAATAATGTTTGTCCAAACCTTGTCCCGTTCTCTACGGAGTGGGACATGAGGTGAGATGAAACCTGTCGTGGCAGGTTTTTATGACCGGATGCCCTTCCTAACGTCAGTATCATCAGAGGAGTTAATCAGATGAAATGAATGACGTGATATATGATAGTAGGGAGAGGGTGAAACCCGGTGCCGGCACATAGCCTACTCCTGTCGAATAGCACCAAGGGATCTGCTCAAGGCTTAACGTCGCCATCCGACGGACGAATCGCTATCAACAGCGTTATTTGCCCTCACTCCACATGAGCACTGCGGAGGGGTTTGGGATTTAATCCAGGCTTTTGGCACGCAATCTAGTGATTAGAAATTGTATAGCACCACCTCCCCTACCCCGACGGCCAACATTCTGATGGTGAAAACGTTTTCGACCAACGGGACTCAAGCCGGCCCCGTGGTGTAGGGGTAGCGTGCCTGCCTCTTACCCGGAGGCCCCGGGCTCGATTCCCGGACAGGTCAGGGATTTTTACCTGGACCTGAGGGCTAGTTCGCGGTCCGCTCAGCCTACGTGATAAGAAATGAGGAGCTATCTAACGGTGAGATAGTGGCCCCGGTCTCGAAAGTCAAGAATAACGCCGAGAGGATTCGTCGTGCTGACCACACGACACCTCGCAATCTGCAGGCCTTCGGGCTGAGCACCAGTCGCTTGGTAGGCCAAGACCCTTCAAGTGCTGTAGTGCCATGGGGTTTTGGGGTTAACGGGACTCAAACCGGCTAACCACGGTGTCAGATCGTTTAGATTCCAACGCCTTAACGATCATGGCCACCAGGCGCGCAAAATAATACGGTACGTCAGTGCTTTCACAAAGACAAGTTTGTCTCACACCCTGACGAATGAGCCAAAAACCAAACCAATGGCACTACAGCCCTTGAAGGGCCTTGGCCTACCAAGCGACCGCTGCTCAGCCGGAAGCCCTGCAGATTACGAGGTGTCGTGTGGTCAGCACTACGAATTCTCTTGGCCGTTATTCTTGGCTTTCTAGACCGGGGCTGCTATCTCACCGTCAGATAGCTCCTCAATTCTAATCACGTAGGCTGAGTGGACCTCGAACCAACCCTCAGGTCCAGGTAAAAATCCCTGACCTGGCCGGGAATCGAACCCGGGGCCTCCGGGTAAGAGGCAGGCACGCTACCCCTACACCACGGGGCCGGCTGACGAAGGAGCCATACTAAACGCAAATATCGATGTGCTCTAACAAACTCTCAAACAGTATAATTATGGTGCAGAAGATTACGTGTCCACTGATCTAGAACATGGCCTCTCAGAGTGCACGCACCGGTGCATTGCGCGGTGCAAGGTGCAAAAGACGCCTTCGCTAGGTTGACCAGAGTGCAGACCCCCACTCCTCGATTTTCGGCAGTAGCGCTGTCTCTCTCTTTTCCTACGTCTTTCTCACCCTTCCTCACTTGCTCTGTAGCACCCCACCATCTACGCCGAGTTGAGCCGCGTCAGACAGGTTCCGCTAAATTCAGGCAAACTTCCATGATGGCGCAAATTTTCCGATATGGACAGTTTTCCGGTTCATGAATGTTCCGCTACAGGCAGGTTTTACTGTACTACTACTACTAATAATAATAATAAAAACGGTTCGATTCGCACTGTCGGCAACCCTAAACATGGTTTTCCCTGGTTCCGCATTTTCAAATCAGGCAAATGCTGGGATCGTATCTTAATTACGGCTACGGCCGTTTTCTTCCCACCCCTAGCTCGCAGTGCTCATATGGAGTGTACCGAGCTCGATACCTGCAGTCGCTTAAGTGCGACCAGTATCCAGTATTCGGGAGATAGTAGGTTCGAACCCCACTGTCGGCAGCCCTGAAAATGGTTTTCCGTGGTTTCCCATTTTCACACCAGGAAAATGCTGGGGCTGTACCTTAATTAAGGCCACGGCCGCTACCTTCCCACTCCTATCCCTTTCCTCTCCCACCGTCGCCGTAAGACCTATCTGTGTCGGTGCGACGTAAAACAACTAGCATATGGAGTGAGGGCCGAGATTAGACGAGTGGCCCGGACACAAAACGCTCGTCCGAACCGAGCCAAGTCGGACTGATACACGGTGCACAGAACCTCTGCGCCTCGGTTTGCTCGCGTGAGATTTTTGACGAGACAGAGGCGGCGTTAGAATTTTTTTTCTAGTTGCTTTACGTTGCACCGACACAGATAGGTCTTATGGCGACGATGGGACAGGGAAGGGCTAGGAGTGGGAAGGAAGCGGCCGTGGCCTTAATTAAGGTACAGCCCCAGCACTTGCCTGGTGTGAAAATGGGAAACCACGGAAAACCATGTTCAGGGCTTCCGACAGTGTGGTTCGAACCTACTATCTCCCGAATACTGGATACTGGCCGCACTTACGCGACTACAGCTATCGAAGAGTTCGTCACTCAACACCTCCAAGAAAAGAAAACAGAAATTGATGTCGATGATGATGTAGGCGTCTGAATCTTTACGGGCACCTTCTGAGAATGGACAACGGCAGGCTTACGAAAATCTCACTCATCAAAAGCTACAAGACTGGAAGCAGGTGCTCAATGAAAAAATACTTTGCTTCCGCTTGGATTCCTGATATCGATGTCTCACACCGTCCCAAATTTTTAACATTGGTAAATTCGTGGTCTCTTCTACCAATGGTTGTTAAATCTCGCAAACCTCTTTCACAGGAAAGAAAGAAAAACTATTATAGCAGGACTCGAGGTATTGGGAAGGAAAGCGAGCATCCAAAAAGAACTAGATTATTATTATTATTATTATTATTATTATTATTATTATTATTATTATTAGTATTATTTAGGTAACCATGTTTCTTAGTACTGTGAGAAAATTTAAGACCGCGTCTAGTAAACCTTGTTCTCGTAGGGTTGGCTACACTGGCACTGTTACTGTAATCTTCGCATCAGGAGACGCTTGGAGAATGTTAATGTTTTGCCCTGTGAGCTGCATAAAACCTTACTACTGCACCCGGAAGGAGAGATAGTATTAAGCCAGTTTTGGTGAGAGATGTGAGCCAGCGAAATGGAGCAGTTGATAAGACGAGTGTATACCATTGCAGCCGGCCATGCTTCCTCTCTCCCTCCAAACCCCGCACTACCGCCAGTAATATATAGTGCAGGGGGGACGTGGGCTGTTTAGCTTGGCTGAGCACCTCCCCTACTCTATACGTTGCCGGCAAGAAACTGGATTTCTCCCTCTCACACTAAATGAATGGAGCCAACAGCCACAGTTGAGAGCGCTATTATTTTATTCTATGACTTCCTTCAGGTGACTACTCCGCGGATATGGTGGGGGAGGAGAGACACAAAAGATTAAATACCAGAGATATTGCGTTAGACCATTACCTAAGGGTCATTTTTAGCGTGTATCTATATGGAGTGGACGCCTTTTATTATAATCACTTTTATGAAATCCTGTGCGGACAAATACTAAAACATTGAAAATATTCCGTTTATTGTGATCATGAATTCAGTTTATGTTATCATATTTGTTTTCAAGGATTTCGTTCTCAAGTATGAGAGTATTATCGGGCCTCGCCTGAACACACTTACTTCTTCAAATATGAAACCTCCAAGGAACGACTAAGATTTTTACAGTACGTTGTGCGAGTGTGTCTGGTGGAAAGAAAAGACTGTTAGTGATGGGGAAAAATAAGAACCCACGTTCCTTTAAAGGCATCAGTAAGTTTTCAGTAATCAATCAATCAATCAATCAATCAATCAATCAATCAATCAATCAATCAATCAATCAATCAATCAATCAATCAATCAATCAATCAATCAATCAATCAATCAATCAATCAATCAATCAATCAACATTGATTTGCATTTAGGGCAGTCGCCTAAGCGACAGATTCTCTATCTGTTGTTTTCCTAGTATTTTCTCTCGTCGCCATAAGACCTATCTGTGTCGGCGCGACGTAAAGCCCCTAGCAAAAAAAAAAAAAAAAAGTATTTTCTCAAAATATTGCAAAGAATTTCGAAATTTATTGAACATCTTCCTTGGTAAAATATTCCAATCCCTAATTCCTCTTCCTATAAAAGAATATTTGTCTCAATCTGTCCTCTTGAATTCCAACTTTATCTTAACCCGCCATCGGTATCGTTGTTAGGTAGCCCCTAACAAAAACATTCCTTATTAAGAAAAGTTTTTTGGTTTAAGACTCAAAGTTTTCAAACTCCAGGTATTCTCAAATGAGTTTATGAGTCACATGTTTTCCTTCGTTACGCGATGATTCACGCACACGTGTCACGTGGAGGAGTGGGGGAAGTGCGTTCTGTCTGGAGTGTTAGTCCGCGCCTCGCTACGATACCGGTCGCGTCACAGGCAGTGTTAGGAGCATTCTAGCCTCGATACCTTTGGCGTCACAGTTTTTGCGCATTCCGTGCTGGTGTAATGTTTTAGTAAACAGTATCACAGTGAAATTATAATGGGTAATAGGTCTAGTGAATCTCTTATTTTGAGCTGGATTGAAGAATCTTGCCCTGGAAATCGTAAAGCCACATCTGTTGAAGACGTGCTTTAGTCGATGTTCTGTCAATTGGTCCCAGAAATTCCATCAAAAATATCTTTGGTCAAGAACTTCCCGTCAGAAATGCGACACCAGCAGCCCCAGGTAAGTATTGCTAACAGTTCTCACTTCTACACTTTTACAAGTATCTAATTGAACACTTTGTAAAACTTGTTTATAATTATTACCAAAAAAAGCTATGGTGTTTACTGTATATATTTTCAGACGTTCCCGGGCGGAAACCAAGATGCGCCTACTCCCAGTTCGGAAAAACCGATTTACGTCAGCTCGCTGTGATGCGTGCAAACGCTCAACGTGCAAAGAGCACACTGGACTAACAAAAGTAGTATGCAGTGAATGTTTTTCGCAAGAAGTTGAAAGAAATGAGTGAACAGGACAATGATACAAAATAATGAGGTTTACAAATCATGTTAACATTTGTTTTGTACTGTAATATGTATGTGTAATGCCAAGGATTTTTATTACTTTTCATAATATTAAGTAATAGTTATGTAAATTTATATAAATAGTTAACATAAAACCAGTCTGTTAAAACAAAATTATAATTACCTTCTAAAAGAACGAAGACAGTGTATGAGTCGAAATTGTAGTAGCAAGTACTTAGGTAATAAACAATTGTGGATATATACAAATATGTAAGTATATATACTAAATAACCAAATACTAGTATAATTTATTCAAACTGCCGAGAAGAGCTCGTATAAGAACTAAAATCATATGCCAAGCCGATGTTAGGGAGCCCCTATACACGCTACCTCTCGCGTAAGTGCGGACAACGATACCGATGGCGGGTTAATATTGTGATCGTTCCTACTTTTGAAAATCCCACTCAAATTTATTTATCTACTAATGTCATTTCACACCATCTCTTCACTGACAGCTCGGAACATACCTATTAGTCGAGCAGCTCGTCTCCTTTCTCCCAAGTCTTCCCAGCCCAAACTTTACAACAGTTTTGTAAGGCTACTCTTTTGTCGGAAATCACCCAGAACAAATCGAGCTGCTTTCCTTGGGATTTTTTCCAGTTCTCGAATCAAGTAATTCTGGAGGGTCCCATACACTGGAACCGTAGTCTAGTTGGGGTCTTACCAGAGACTTATATGCCCTCTCCTTTACATCCTTACTACAACCCCTAAATACCCTCACAATCATGTGCATAGATCTGTACCGTTTATTTACAATCCCATTTATTTGATTACACCAATGAAGATCTTTCTTTGTATTAACACCTACTGTAGGTACTTACAGTGAACTCCGTCAGGAACTTTCACTCCGTTAACGCAGCAATTAAAATTGAGAGGATTTTTCCTGTTAGCGAAACTCACTTTCAACCCCGTTTATCATCATAACGTTGTCTGCTGTCCATCTCGCAACATTGTCGAGGTCTTTTTTGCAGTTGCTCACAGTCTTGTAACTTATTTAGTACTCTACTCGTATACAGAATAACTTCTTTTCCTACCTGTGGGGTCGCGGGTGCGAACTGCGCAGCACCTGTGGATTTGGCCCTGTTTTACGGCCGGATGCCCTTCCTGACGCCAACCCTATATGGAGGGATGTAATCACTATTGCGTGTTTCTGTGGTGGTGGTGGTGGTGGTGGTGGTGGTAGTGCAGTGTGTTGTGCGAATGTGAAGAAGAGAGTGTCGGGAAGAACACAAAGACCCAGTCCTCGAGCCAGAAGAATTAATCAGAAGCGATTAAAATCCCCGACCCTGCCGGGAATCGAACCCGGGACCCTCTGAACCGAAGGCCAGTACGGTGACCATTCACCCAACGAGTCGGACTCTATACAGAATAACATCATCCGCAAAAAGCCTTATCTCTGATTCCAGTTCGTTACTCGTATCATTTATATATAAGAAAACATAAAAGTCCAATAATACTTGTGACAATAACGTTCGGTGAATAGTCCTGTACGATCAACATAGATGAACAATGCAGGACAGTGACCTTAATGTCCTTCGAAACAGTCCCCTCCCATAACTATGCACTGCCGAGATCGGAAACTTTGCAAGAAGGCTTCCTTTGGGATAGTGTTCAAAAGCCTCGTCACGTTTTGTTGGATGTCAGGAATATCGTCAAACCTCTTTCCTTTCAAAGCGAGTTTGAGTCATGGGAACAGGCTCTGACCTTTTTCCGACGAGGGGATCCCGGAAAACGTCATTCCATGCTTTGCCTTTTCGTTTCAGGGTCGTACCTGAGACTCCAGGTTTCATCCTCAGTGGCAATACAGTTCAAGAAATTTGGTGTCGTATCCACCGTTTCTACAAAATGCTGTGAAGCTTCTAAACGTGCCTGCCGCTGATCGTCAGTCAAGTGATGTGGCACAAGACGAGAACACGTTTTCCTCTTCCCTAATTTCTGGCTAACGATTTGTCGCACGGATTCACGGTTAATCTGCAGTTCATCCGCTATCATGCTCACAGTTAATCACCGATCGTTCGTGATTAATGTCCTCACCTTCTCAATGTTTTCACCACTGACGGCGGTCGCCGGTCTTCCGCTACGGGGGTTGTCAGAAACACTTTCCCGGCCTCCTCGAAAACAGGCGAACCACTTGTACACACTTCAAGGACAGTGCGTGATCTTCGTAAACTCGTACCAGCACCGCATGCGTTTCCTTCGGTGTCTTGCCAAGCTTAAAACAAAACTGTACATTGATCTTTCGGTCCTGTTCGCAGTTCAGAACCAATGCACTAAACACACACTGTGTCAAGCAGTCTTACACGGCACACACACGATGCTCAACTTAATAACGTTGGGAGCAGGTGGTCAAAACCTGCTGCCACGCAGGTGCAGCCTTGCGTGTCGCCAGTGTTGCCGAATCGACCGTTCTGACTTCAATCACCGAACTTTATTGCCACAGATTGCATTATTTATTTTGTCCTAGACGTTAACAATGCTATATTGTCTAGGGCAACATGTATCTTCCCTTTCCTTAGCTTATTGAATACTTACTTTTGTGTCACAAGCTTTTTTAGAGTATCCTAACATTAACAACATGCCTTATTTAACGGCCGGATGAATTATGAATAGAATATAATGACACGACAATACAAACAATTACCGAGCTCGATAGCTCCAGTGCGACCAGTATCCAGTATTCGGGAGATACTGGGTTCGAACCCCACTGTAGGCAGCCCTGAAGATGGTTTTCCGTGGTTTCTCATTTTGACACCAGGCAAATGGTGGGGCTGTACGTTAATTAAGGCCACGGCCGCTTCCTTTCCATTCCTAGCTCCTTCCTGTCCCATCGTCCCTATAAGACCTAACTGTGTCGGTAATTATATTCATTATTCTAGGATACGCAGGCCTCTTATCTATCTTATCCTTAATTACTCTCGTTAATATTTTTAAGAGACAAAAATGTACTATTCTTGCCGGTGCAATCTAGTCTTTATTTAATATTTTAGCAATTGTATAGAATTCTCTCTCTTTCTATTTTTGTTTTATATTCACCTCCCAGATATTTTTCTCTCCGTGCTTCAGTTGCCGTACAAACTCTTAATAGATGGGCTCCTATTTATTTTCCAAAGAGTGGACACTGATTTTCACTATTTCTCTCTCTGACCCTGTTATATTCCCATGATATGTACGTGTACGAAGTTACATTAACATCCGACAATTTCTTCGTGGTGCTTAAATTATATTTTGTTAGATGATGTATGTAGACACGGAGATATGAGCGTTGCAATATAGCGCTAGTAGTCTTAACTGCAACGTGATCTCGAAAATGTTGTGAGATGGACAGCAGGCAATGGTATGTTGATAAACGGGGTTAAAAGTCCGGTTGTGAGTTTTTCAAATAAGAAAAGACCTCTCGGTTTTAATTACTGCGTTGATGGGCGTGAATGTTCCTTTTGGGGATCATTGTAGGTGTCTAGGTGTTAATATAAGGAAAGATCTTCATTGGGGTAATCACATAAATGGGATTGTAAATAAAGGGTACAGATCTCTGCACATGGTTATGAGGGTGTTTAGGGGTTGTAGTAAGGATGTAAAGGAGAGGGCATATAAGTCTCTGGTAAGACCCCAACTAGAGTATGGTTCCAGTGTATGGGACCCTCACCAGGATTACTTGATTCAAGAACTGGAAAAAATCCAAAGAAAAGCAGCTCGATTTGCTCTGGGTGATTTCCGACAAAAGAGTAGCGTTACAAAAATGTTGCAAAGCATGGGCTGGAAAGACTTGGGAGAAAGGAGACGAGCTGCTCGACTAAGTGGTATGTTCTGAGCTGTCAGCGGAGAGATGGCGTGGAATGACATTAATGGACGAATAAGTTTGAGTGGCGTTTATAAAAGTAGGAAACATCACAATATGAAGATAAAGTTGGAATTCAAGAGGACAAACTGGGGCAAATATTCATTTATAGGAAGGGGAGTTAGGGATTGGAATAACTTACCAAGGGAAAATTTCCAATTTCTTTGAAATCATTTAGGAAAAGGCTAGGAAAACAACAGATAGGGAATCTGCCACCTGGGCGACTGCCCTAAATGCAGATCAGTATTGATTGATTGATTGATTGATTGATTGATTGATTGATTGATTGATTGATTGATTGAACAATGGATAAGCCCACATGCGCATGGACACTTAAATGTGAGGTCATATTTTTATTGCGTCAAAAGAAACTGTTTGCCTCTGGGAGGCTAGACTTCGATATTGTGGAGCTCAGATTCCTGTGTAATGTAACTGCTTGGAGCAATAACGCTCCTCTATATGTAAATTAAACAACTTGTTAACTAATCCAAGTTTTGTACCTGATTCTAGACTTCTCGTGATATTGTTTGTTTTTCGCTCACACTTTTCTATCTCTCAATTTTAAACTAGAAAAAAAGAAAAGGAAAGAAATAAAATTTCTAAATATGTTATATTAAAAGTTGCTCTAAGTAATTCCTTGTCCAGGCATTCACCCCTGGCGCTTCCTAATCCTCTGTGAGGCACGGAAACTCCTCATATCAATCAATTAATCAGTCACTACTGATCTGCATTTAGGTGGCAGATTCCCTATCTGTTGCTTTCCTAGCCTCTTCTTAAAATATTTCATTAACATTGGAAATTTATTGAACATCTCCCTTGGTAAGTTATTCCAACCCTAACTCCCCTTCCTATAAATGAATATTTGCCCCAATTTGGCCTCTTGAATTTCAACTTTACCTTCATACAGTGATCTTTCCTACTTTTAAAAATACCACTCAAACTTATTCGTCTACTAATATCATTCCACGCTATTTCTCCGCTGACAGCTCGGAACATACCACTTAGTCGAGCAGCTCGTCTCCTTTCTCCCAAGTCTTTCCAGCCCATGCTTTGCAACATTTTTTTGTAACGCTACTCTTTTGTCCGAAATCACCCAGAATAAATCGAGCTGCTTTTCCTTGGATTTTTTCCAGTTCTTGAATCAAGTAATCCTGGTGAGGGTCCCATACACTGGAACCATACTCTAGTTGGGGTCTTACCAGAGACTTACAGTATATGTCCTCTCCTTTACATCGTTACTGCAACCCCTAAACACCCTCATAACCATGTGCAGAGATCTGTACCCTTTATATACAATCCCATTTATGTGATTACCCCAATGAAGATCTTTCCTTATATTAACACCTAGATACTTACAGTGATCCCCAAAAGGAACACTCACCCCATCAACGCAGTAATTAAAACTGAGGGGACTTTTCCTATTTGTGAAACTCATAACCTGACCCCGTTTATCAACATACCATTGCCTACTGTCCATCTCACAACATTATAGAGGTCACGTTGCAGTTGCTCACAATCTTGTAACTTATTTATTACTTTACACAGAATAACATCATCCGAAAAAAAGCCTTGCCTCTGATTCCACTCCTTTACTCATATCATCATCCTATATCATCCTTATAATAATAATAATAATAATAATAATAATAATAATAATAATAATAATAATAATAATAATAATAATAATAATAATAATGCAATAGCACGAACAATGATAGATCAGAAATGCACAGTTCACTCGCATCCTGCTGTACCTCTTAACGCTCTTTTAAATGATACTCTTAGATTTACTGGCACGTAAAAGAACTCCTGCGGGACTAAATTCCGGCACCTAGGCGTCTCCGAAGTCCGTAAAAGTAGTTAGTGGGACGTAATGCAAATAACATTATTATTAAATGACACTCTAGTTGGTACTCCTCTGACGTCATCCAGTAAACGGTTCCATTCTTGTGCTGCAAAAAACAGAAAATGAGTTGTTATATGCAGCAGTTCAATGGTGAGGGATGACGAGCAGGTTGGATGTTTTAGTCCTTGTATGTCTGTCATGAACACTGGAGAAGTAATGGAAACGTGAAGAAAGGTAAGATGGGGAAGATGTAGTAAGAACTCGGTGGTGGAGGAGGGGCAAAGTGTGATGGTTACGACGAATATGAAGTCGGGACCACTCTAGTTCTAGGAAAGATGTTGACACGTGATCATATTTTCTTAAAATGCACATATATCTCACACATGCGTTTTGTGCCTTAGGGAAAATTGTGGCCTCACATCATTGAAAACAACATCGCAATAGTCAAAATGTGGCATTACAAGAGCTTCGATTAATTTATGTTTAAGTTTTATTGTCAATATATATGTTTATATTTATATCAAGAATGTAGAGCTGAGAAAAACTTTTTGGCAGATATGTAAGATATGTCCAGACCAAGTCATGCGTTCGTCCATGATAACGCAGCGATTGTTCGCTTGTGATCCAACAGCAACTGGAACATTCTCAAGGATTACTCTGGGTAACGGACGTTTACTTGTTATCGGCACCTCTTAAATGACCACCACGAAGTCCCGATCTGACATCCTGTATTAATGCGTTGTGGGGAAACATCAAACAGAAAGTCGGCCAGAATCGTTCTCGTCATATGCAGTACATGCTGTTGAAAGAACACTTCGCACGGGTGTCTCCAAAGTGGGGGGATAGGATTTTGGAACATCGCCTATAGCTGATTGCTAATTAATTCTGACGGGTAAACACCAAATGTGTCCGGCTCCATGGCTAAATGGTTAGCGTGCTGGCCTTTGGCCACATGGGTCCCGGGTTCGATTCCCGGCAGGGTCGGGAATTTTAACCTTAATTGGTTAATTTCCCTGGCACGGGGATTGGGTGTATGTGTCGTCTTCATCATCATTTCATCCTCATCACGACGCGCAGGTCACCTAAGGGTGTCAAATCAAAAGACCTGTATCTGGCGAGCCGAACTTGTCCTCGGACACTCCCGGCACTAAAAGCCATACGCCATTTCATTTTTTAACACCAAATGTGTTACCAGACTTATTACCCATGCCAACATCGTACTGGGATCCGCAACTCGATACTCCACCACTACTTCTGTAACGCAAAACTACCGGAGACAGTCTATCAGGGAGCTCTTCTGTGTGGGCCCGTAGAGGTGTTAGCTGTCTGTCGCAATAACAAGAATAGTCCTTATCGAATTGTATTAGGGGGAGACAGAACATGCTTGAGCAGCCCAAATGATTGCATGCGCATGGCTTACTTTAGAGAATGGAAGCCTTCAGGCGGATATAACACAGTTAAGTGTTGGCGAAATTCCCTCTCCAGTGCTCTAAGGCGAATTTCTGGAAGGTATATTGATTGAACCTGGTCTCCTGCTTATTGCACTTGTCAGTCAGTCAGTCAGTCAATATAATACTTCTACATCCCCAGTGGGTAGGGGACGCAGATGAAGAATACACCCACGTTATCCGCTGCCTGTCGTACGTGGCGACTAAATGGCGCGACCAAGTGATGATTAAATCAGAATCATGAGACTACTTGTGATTTTGTAAATCTCTCTTGTTTGAAGTGCGTTTGGACCTAATTTTTGTTGCAAGGGAGTGCCGTAAATGTTCAGTTGGGTTTAGCACAGGGGACTGGGGATGGGTTTCCAAGCGTTTGGGAGTGTTTTTCAACAACCAGAGCTGGATGTCTCCAGCTGTGTGTTTCGGATCATTGTTCTGTTGAAAAAGACAACCACTTCCCGGTCCCATTTTATCAACACTGGCAAGTAAGTTTTTCTTCAAAATATTATGTACATTTGATGGTCTATCTTGACTTCAATCAAATTAATATTCCCCACTCCCTTAGCGCTCATACACTCCACACCATCACTGACCCACCCCCATGTTTCACATCAAGAATCATGTTCCGCTCGGTGTTCGGTTGCCGCCACACTTGGAGGCTCCCGTCTGACCCGAAGATGATGTACCTGTTCTCATCAGTCCAGACGGTCCTGTTGAAGACCTCCAGACCCGTGTTTCGGTGCTCCGTGGCAAAAGCGTAGCCGTTTCAGACGATTAACCTTGTTCACGTAGAACTTCTTACGCCCCTGACGTCTGTGGAAGTCCATTTGACGCAGGGTGTTGCGCATTGTCGACTCACTCACACTAACCCCGCCGTTCCAGCTACCAGCAATATTTTCGGGGCACTGCATCGTGGATTTTTCTTCACTTCTCGGACAATGAAGCGCCTGTCTGCATGGGTCAGGGCCGGGGGACGTTCAGTTCTAGGCTTGTTATTGTAGCTTTTTGTCTCGGAAAAGCGGTCGATGATCGACTGGACGGTTGACTTAGGCCTCCCAACTGCTTCTGCGATCCTATTGAACTTTTGTTGTGCAGGCGGATGATGACTTCTCGTTCTCTGGGAGTAGTTTCCCGACTCTTTTGCCGCATTCTGAGAGCGTGTGAATGCACTTGAGACCGCCTCTGTGGTGTAGTGGTTAGTGTGATAAGCTGCCATCCCCGGAGGCGCGGGTTCATTCCCGGCTCTGCCACGAAATTTGAAAAGTGGTACGAGGCCTGGAACGGGGTCCACTCAGCCTCGGGAGGTCAATTGAGTAGAGGGGGTTCGATTCCCTCCTCAGCCATCCTCGAAATGGTTTTCCTTGGTTTCCCACTTCTCCTCCAGGCAAATGTCGAGATGGTACCTAACTTAAGGCCACGGCCGCTTCTTTCCCTTTTCCTTGTCTATCCCTTCCCATCGTCCCATCCCCCGACAAGGCCCCTGTTCAGCATTGCTGGTGAGGCCGCCTGGGCGAGGTACTGGTAATTCTCACCAGTGGTATCCCCGACCCAAAGTCTCACGCTCCAGGACACAGCCCTTGAGACGGGAGATGTGGGATCCCTCGCTGAGTCCAAGGGAAAAACCAAACCTCGAGGATAAACAGATTAATTAAGTAAGTAACTGAATGCACTCTTTTTTTTTAAATTTTGTTTTGGACTTTTTCATTTTTTATTTTTACCGATATTTCCTTTTTTCCTCATTCTTTCCTTGTTTTCGTTTCATTTTCTGCTTAAGAACGGCACACACACCCAGTCCCCGAGCCAGCGGAAATAACCAATTAAGGTTAAAATCCCGACCCGGCCGAGAATAGAGCCCGGGGCTCCTTGAACCACAGGCCAGCACGCTAACCATTCAACCATGGAGCCGGACAAAACTCGAACGGTGTCCTGTCAACGTCTGAGTCGAAATGAGTGAATGGGATATGTCCGAGCCACAGCAGCATGCACAACGCCATTAGCAGGGCTGATAATACTCGCGAAAACGTGGGTTGTACGGATACATTTTGCGGGTCCTCAAACGAAAATTTACTGTCTGTAATATTTTTACAAGTTTATGAGAATGTTTTGTTTCATATTGTTTATGGAATGATTAAAGGTATTTGAAGGGCACTGGATACTACACCATTATGTGCAATGGAGGCCATCCTAGGTTTCCCCCCTTACATTTATATGTTAAG